>NC_040909.2:65604290-65976486 GCF_004126475.2 Phyllostomus discolor
CTCAGATTATCCCTGAGGGCTGCAACCTTCAGGACTTTCTGGGAACTTGCTGCTCACAATTAGAGCTCCTAAGGCAGGCTGGAGTTGCAAAAGGTGCTTTGAGCAGTAGGGCTACAGGAAAAGTGAACAGGAGCAGGCAGACACCATTAGGGGTTGCAGGGGCATAAAGAAAAAGGCATAACACAATCTTGTGAAGGCTACAGCCATACAAGAACATCACCGTGGGGCCAGTGTTCAGAGAGGCCAAGTGAACTGTGCAGCTTTTAAAAATGGATCACTTTGTTGTGGTTCTCTGAACCAGTTTCTCAGAGAGCCAACAGAGAACTGGCCAGTTAAATCGCAAGGGCACATGGTGTTTCTGACATGCTCTGGTGCCAAGACACTTGCATCTGCATAGCAGAGCACCATAGGCACACAAGATTGCCCTCACAAGTGGCACTGTGCATCCAGGACACCTGAATGGTTCAAGTCTTTAAAGTCCTTTCCCCCCAAAAGAAAAAAAAAAGCCAAGAGGAAAAAGTGCATCTCCTTTAACTATGACAATAAGCAGATAATATTTGATAGTGCTAAGTGCAACTACTATCCAAAATAAACATTAAATACAAATATATTGATCCAATCCTTAGCTAAAAACAACATATAAAACCTGCTAAGTCAAACTTGTATGTAGAATACTAACTCTGGGGGAAGAAAAAAGGTTGATAAACTCACCAGTGGGTGGTCGACAGTCTAGTCTCACAACTGTGAAGAGCCAAGAGAAAACTCTATGCATGTTTTATTTTAATATCACTATTTGATATCAATTCCAAATGAAAGTGTTTTGTAAAATATTTTCACAGTAGGTGGCATCACTTATCAACTGTAGGAGGGGTGTGGTGGTTTGAAGCATTTTCCTTTATTAAATTATCAAATAATTATTTAAATGGTTTTCACACATTCTGTTCCATTTGAGATACACGAACAGTATGACAGGCTTGCCAGAGCTAGGGAAAAAATTCCAGCAATTTCTGACTATCCAGATCCTTGTCTTTTACTCTCCTGTTTAATCATATGAGAAAAAAATGCAAGTTTGCAAATTCACTTTTCTTCAGGAACGGATCATTTTGGTGAAAAACCATGTTTTTGCAACTGGCAGCAAAAGTCCTCCTTTTCTCAATGGAGACAAATTTGGTTTAAAAGAGCTTTTTTACCTAAATGATTCATGAATCAGTTTTACACATCCTGACACAGAAAAATGAAATGTAGAATTTAACATTAAAAAAAACAACACTATGCATAAGTGCAGTAACTTTTACACATATTAGCATTTGCAACATACTCCCTTGTTACTTTTTACATTCAAAGGAAACAAAATTATAAATATAATAAATCAAATAGCAAGACTTCTGCTGCTATAAATACTTAAGGAAGAAAGAACCCATTCACCTATGGTTATATTCATAAGAAAAACTAGAAGAGCTTTTCTAAACTTTCATGAGAGAATTAATTATTAACAAATGTCCACAGAAGGAATAGACAACACCAACTCAACAAAGTAGTGGATACTTTGGAGAAAGTATAAATTCTGAACACTTTAAATTTTTCCTTATGTATTAGAAAAAATATGGATGATGAACATTTATTAGGCAAAATTTTTAAAATACAGAGCTAGAAAAAGACAAAAAATCCATTAAAATTTTGAACAGTCAAAATAATAACGAAAGATGATTAGATAGAAAAAAGCTTTTCTATTTCTCTCTTCTTTTCTCATTCTGGTGCATAAATAATTTTAGTGGACTCTACTGGATGGTAGTCTCTGGTGATATTGAAGAATGCGGGGTATCAGGACCTAGAATCCTAGAAATTTAGAAGAAGAGTTGCAGGCAATTGACCAAAGAGCAAAAAGTTCATACTTCTATGTTATCTCCTGTATGAAGGCCACATCCATTTCTTGGGTGTTCCTTCAACTGAATTCAGAAAGAATTTTGTACATGAGAAAGAGTTACATAGCTCAAAAGGGAATCAATCACTTCAGAATCATCACCTTGGAACAAATTTCTGGGAGTTGTCTAGTCTATCCTAGGCCACTTCTGAAAAAGAATATGTGTTCAAGAGAGTGAACTCTGAAGAGGCTAGGTGGCGTAGCAAACTGAGATAATCATACAAGAGGAATCTGATAGCACTAAGATCAATGATGTGTCACAATTTATTAATGGCATTCAATCAGCCAAATTCACATATGGTAAATCATCATGGTGAGAACAAAGTGGGCGGGGGAGGGGTGATAAATACATTTCAGGGCAAGCACTGTGTATTAGCAGAGGCTGGCACTCTTTTTTTTTTTTTAAGATTTTATTCATTTATTTCTTAGAGAAGGGAATGGGGAAAGAAATGGAGGGAGAGAAACATCAATGTGCGGTTGTATCTCACACATCCCCCACTGGGGACCCGGCCGGCAAACCCAGCCATGTGCCCTGACTGGGAATCAAACCAGTGACCCCTTGATTCTCAGGCCAGCTCTCAACCACTGAGCCACACCAGCCAGGGTAAGGCTGACATTCTTAAAAACAAAGATTCATAGGCCACAGTCATGGTTGCTAAAAAGTGCTATGATCAATTATCAATGTCTGCTATGAGCATGGGCATAGAGGAGCAGTAAATATTCCATCTACCTGCTAGCAATCACTTTATAGGACCCTCAAATCATGATTCTCCAAATCATATCCATGGCTTTAAACAAATGCTAAAAAAATAAACATGCCCTCTCTAAGCAGATCTCCAAAGTGAAAATAGAGAACAGTATTCCAAAAAGAAATGGTTCCAAATTTGTATTAAGAAAAAAGGCTTCAGGCAGAACTCTAAAGGGGAGTCCATAGCCAAGCAACATTGAAATAAACATTTGAGCACACAGTAGGTTTATAACTGCACTCCCTAACTGATTCCTGTAGGTGCCATGAGGACAAGAAAAATGATAATTCATATATTTTTGGAGTAACAACAAGAGGCGTAGTTAAGAAATCTTTTAGAATGCATTAAAACAGTCTCAGAAAGAAAACTTAAGGTCTTGGTATGTCTAACGTCCTTGCAGCCCAAATCAATCCTCAGTACATGACAGAATTTTTGCCCTTTTTGGGGTGGGGGGAGGGCAGGAGGTGTATTTTTAATGTTTTCTAGGATTACGCTTATTATCTTGGGTGTTAGAGCTGCTACCAGCTTTAGATTTTATTACTGACCTTCGGTGTTACAAGTTTTCTTCCAGAATGTTCAACAGTGTGGTTCCCTTCATATCAGTTTGGAGAAATGGAGATAGAAGGCTATGTCTCTTCCAATTACAAGTCATTGAAATTCCTTTCATATATATAACAATGTGAGTAGCCAAAAAAACTTTTTTAAAAGTTTGAACCATTAAATAAAAAAAAATGGACAACCAGAGTTATTTGCCAAACAGCAGTTAGGAACCAATACCTCAAAACACAAGACAGTGAAAGGAGACTAACCATTCCTTCCATTCCATCTCCAAATTAATCCTATCAGCACACTCAAACTTCTGCATCAGAGGCCAGCTGACAATACACACAATTCAGGAGTGACAAAGGTTGTCCTCCCAGAACTGAAAGCAATAGCATCCGGGCTGGTCAGTGTGTTGGGGGGACCTGCTCAGGTTACACTGCTTACAGAAATTTCTACAGCCTAAGAACAGCTGTTCCCTTCTGTTCAGAAGATGATTTGCTGATAGGCAGGGGTGGTGCATGGATAGAGGCTCTCCACTTTGAGGTGTCTGCAGAGAATACTTAGTGCAAATGGGTTGAAGTCATTTTCCTCCCCAGTTATGCACAGAAGGACAACAGCTACCACTAACATGGTTCCCCTGTGAGGTCCAAAGAGTCAACATTAGGCCAATTAGGGGTAAGGTAATTGAAAATGGAAGCAGTATATAGAAAATTTCAAGCAACAGTCATCACCAGTGACCCAGAGATATAAATATGTTGAAAACTATTGTGTGCTGGGTGCTAATCTTGGCCAGGATGAACTTTTCTTTTGGCTATATCACATCTAATACTCTATCCCTTGATTTGTTAAGGGCCAAAAAGTAAAGCAGGATAATATCACACTTGATAGTTGCCTTTAATGGATAAAATGACAACCATAATTTCAATGTGTTCATTCCAGTGAAGGTTTCCATCTACTCTAATGGGAAAAAAAATCTTAGAAAAGACTGAAGATCAACCCTCCCTGGGTTTTTAAGGACTGGGGTGGATGTTTGGGGAATAAACTTACAGGTAAGTTAGTCACCTATCCATAGGGTTTGGGGTTATTTAACATTTAAAATAATCTTGTTTTCCCTAAATCATGTGCATAGTAAGTAAAATGTGGGGAACACGTGTATCTTTAATGGATATTGATTATAAATCCTCTTGAAAAATCAAAGCATCTTTTTATAAGACAAATATAGCTTCAACTTAGCAACCACTGAATTTTTATGTCTTAGGTCTACATTATCTAGGAGATTTCTTACTTGTCTAGATAGCGAACAAGTTTTCCGAAGGTGAAGAGCCCACCGTGCCTAATAAGACATGTTCTTAATCAGTATTTGTTGGATAATGTACATTCACATAATGTTGTTCTCTTTCTTGAAAAAAATCAACTATATTTTATAATTAATGTTTATTTAAGGCAAGATACGCCTGTACTAAGTAAAGAATATACAAGGTCCAGCAGAAGGAATACCTGCTTGAATGTGGTTGTTAGGGTAACATTATGGGTGTAATAATTTATAGTTTTTAATTTGAACACTCACCTAAAATGTCATATGCTGTGCTTCAGTGTAATATTGTTGTGTTACAGAATTACATGCTTATGATTTTGTAATAAAAAAGGGCATTATTTGTGCCACACCCTTTATATCAGGAGAATATCAAAACGATAAATGCATCTATTTACCTAAGAGAAACACCTCAATAGGAGCCTGTGGTACTAGGACCCCATGCTCCAATTCTTATAGGTTATTAGAGCTCAGCATAGAGCCAACTGGGAACAATTAAGGAACCATTTCTTTTCTGATCACCTATGCTAATGGCATCATTATGGTAGACGAGCCAAGTCCATATTCTTTGACATAGCTGGGTATGTGCTATGTTCCCAATCTGATTAGAAAGACAGGGAATTATTTCCTTAGTGTCTTCCATGTTGAAAAAACCAAGGGGATTATTTCCTGCAGTGTCTTCCATGTAGAAATATTTGCTATCTGTGGCTTCATCCTAAATACATGGTGAGCCTGTACTGAAGGCCATGGCCTCTGCAGAGGACTCACTGCACCTTTCTGTCCATTTTGGGCATAAGCACTGTCTCAAAGAAATATAATGAGAGCCACATACACAATTTTAAAATATCTACTGAGCCACATTAAAAAAAAGAAATAGGTGAAATTACTTTTAAAGATATATTTCAGTTAACCTAATGCATCCAAAATATTTTAATTTCAACATGCAAAATACCCAGCATCCTTCTTTTTTCTACTAAATCTTTGAATGCCAGTGTGTTTTTATACATATGTCAACTGTTTGGGACTAGCCACACCTCAAGGGCTTAGCAGCCTTACCTTGCAAGTGGCTCCCAAACTGGACAATGCAGGTCTAAGAGCATTTCCAGACGCTGGCTTGAAAGAGCCTCTGAATGTAAGGGAAAGAAATACCATCCAGAGTTATCAATGCACATGACTGAACTGGGACCACTAAGGTCTGGGGCAGAAGGACAGTGTCAGGAAAGAAGGAGTATGAAGACAAGGGGGTACAAAGTTCCCTTGAAATGTACCCACTGCTTCCTCTATACGTGGCCTGCAATGGATAAATAAGATAAGCTATGAGTCTGTACATGTCCACAGCAATCCATGTAACCATCTATAGATGCATATATCTATAAATTCTGTAGCTGATATTCATTCTGCTATCTGTCAAGATAAAAGTAAAGCAGACTTCAATCAAAGGGAAGGCTGCGGCACAGTGTCTTCCTCCCCCAAGAAAGCAGAGAACTGAACAACAGTCTCATTTGTGTGTTTGGAGGGGAGGTAGCGAAGACAAGGTGGCTTCCTGCCAGCAATTTACATCAGCCCAACAACTGGGAAGTCAGGAGATGTATCAGCTATTTAGAGTACACACTTAAAATCTAAATCCCTAAATATGAAAGGTCTTAACTACCTCAGACACACCAAAGTAAGTTAACTACCTTAGGAGCATGAAACACGCAAGCTCCATCCAGCTTAGTAAGGAGCATGTAATGGTGACTAAATGAGCAAAGCTTTTGTAGGCAGAGGGCCTGGGTTTAAAGCCTTGTTCAGTCACTTTGTACTTGTGCAAGCAAGTTATTCAATCTTAGTGAACATCAGTTTCCTCCTCAGTAAATAGGGACACATAGCAGTTACCTTGCCTGGTCTCTATAAAAGTGAAATATGTAAAATGCTTAGCTGCTGTTATTCAATAGGTGTATGTACAAAACATAGGAAAGATATAGTTACACACTATATACTTGTGCACATACTATATAGTAATACAGTATTACTGTGTGTGTGTTTGTGTAAGTGGCAACCAGGATTGAAATGCTGCGGCCAGGAGTAAGGAGTAGAGTTCCCTGAAGGGGTGCAAGTATTGGTTCCAGCCCTGAACCTCTGTGACCTGGGGCTGCATCTGCCTTACAGTTGACACATCTAGGATATGAAACCCACAGCATCTACTGTGAAAGGTTACTAAAGGATCCAATGACATCACCTGCGACAAACACCTAGCACAGTACCTGACCCACAGCTGTTACTCAATTAACTATTAGTTGTTATTATCTTTACAAGCATTCATCAATAATCTGAGCTAGTGCTTCCCATCCAGGACTGCTCTTGTCTAACAGTGAACACTTGTGAGTGGCTCCCACACAAGGAAGGAGCTGAAAGAAGAATGGATGGGTGGGGCTTACCACTGAAACACCATCATGCATAATTAAAAGACTTACACTCTAGAAAGCAATTTCTTCATTTTCTCACTTGATGCTTACAAGCCTATAGGTGTAAACATGTAGATTTTAATCAGGAACTACTCCTTGAACATCTACTATGTGTAAGGCATGATTCCAAATGCTGGACATTGAGATAAATATTCCTTGTGGTAATTCATGTGTTTGCATACTCACCTTCCTAAGAAGTTGGAAATTTCCCTGTGGGAATATTTGTTAGGAGCTTGGTCTGACCTGAGGAGGTCTAGTCTATATTATTTAATAAAAATGAAAATGTTCTACACTATTAAATAAAATTATTTCTCCTTTTCCCATCTCCTTCAATTATATTGAAAACAAAAAAGTTCCACATTTTTGAAAACTATAATATTGGATATGGAATTACAGTTATACACAAATATTCTTTAAGCTTTTTAATACATCTTTGCATCCTATGGTACTTTTGAAATTATGTAAAGGAGAGGAAAAGCCCTTAAAGGTTTACATTTTTCATTAAGTTTAAATTGCTTTCAAACAGCATGACATGTCAACAGTGTGGCAGCATTTTCTTAATTCACGAGCAATTGGGAGAGGAGATGTCATCTCCTTTAGGACACTCAAAGTTGAGTAAACGCACTCTATTCCAGTTCTCACTGGAACCAGGCTGAGTAAGCCCTATGAGTACTTAGCCATGGCACTACCAGGAAATTCCTGCCTGCCAAAATATTAGAAAAGGCAGCTTTCCCCTACAGAGCAAAGCTTGGGGGAAAGGGATGGAAATAACTGGTAAAACTTTTGGTCAGGAGGCATAGAAATGGGGAATGCTTCGAAAGGGACAGCAAGGCTTTTAGTTCCAAGAAATGAGGATGGACACAGCCAATTACTCTTTTTAATACTCTTCTATTTGCCAAGAAAGTAGCCTGCAGGAGAGTCAAGCAGCTTGAACTGTTTTTAGGCCTATGACCCTTTTAAAAACAGCTAAATTCAATCCTCAGTCACACACACTCAACTCCCACCGGCTTCAGCATGAGCCGTAGCAGAAACCATGCACGATGGAGAAGAGATTTAGTTATGCCCTTTGCAGTCTTTGTTCAAACTGAATGACAGTTCACTGTCCAAGGCTATCAAAGCCACAGGGTGGGTCTCCTGGCTCAAGGACAGGGCAGCCACAGGCTTACATTCCACAGCCAACCTGCTAAGTGCACCTTGTTAGGGTTCTCACATAACTGAGGAAAACTTGCTTTTTGACGATCCAGGCAGAGGGAATAACAGAATTTCCTTTTGAAGATGGCAGTCAGTCTATTTTGGAGTTGTTTAAAATTACAATGTCATCTAAAAGAGCCCAGATTTGAACAATTGTAATATGTGGGCTAAATAACTTTTAGCTCCAATTAGCATGGGGTAATTACAGTAAGGGATCACAGGAAGTTTACTGCTGTTAACACAATACAACTTGTGACTGTACACTACAGTAAGGTGGGAAAAAACATCATTTATAAATAATAGGTCCCAAGTCTGACTTGGGGGTGAGTGAAGAGCATTTGGCATCTCAAATTACTTTAACCGGGGGCCTTCACAGCCCATAGAAAGGCTGAGTCTCCCCTCACCCTCTCTAATCCTTCCTTCTTAAAGGAACACTCGGCAAGATAATGGAGCCTTTAAATGTTACATCTTCTGTCTTGCGTTATTGTGGTGAGAAACTCTTCACATCAAACAGTCATCAGGACTATTACAAAGTGGGCTTATAAGAAGGGCTGAAAAGGAGCTGTGTGAAAAGAAGTGGAAAATTAAAGCTGAAGCAGCCGAAGAAAGGGCTTAATTTACTGGCATGTACAGTATGCAAATGAGATTACTCTCAGCTTAACTGCATCATTTATGTCCATAATAACGGCATCATCATTACAGGGCTCAAATTAAATTACACCATAATTAGCATATCAAAGTGATTGGTTAAAGTTTAAAACAAATACCCAATTTTGTTAATGAACAGCTGTAATTGTCATGTACACTTCAGTGAAAACTCTCTAAACAAATATATATTTTAGAAGATAGAAAGATTTTTTTAAGCAGACAGGTCTATAGTAGAGGTAAATTACCTAAAAAAAGAATGACATGGACTATTCTATTAATGTTAATATATGCTGATCATTTCTTGGTAATAAAGCATTCTATCAAAACAAGGCTTCACTTACATTTAGACACCTTCCCCGCTCCTGAATACAACCAACCCCCAGAAACCTGTTTCTACTTACAGCAATGATAACAACGCAGGGGTGACCTGTCTCCAACAAGAAAAGGACATGTTCAATAACATGCTATTACTAAACCCTTATACTTATTGAAAAGACATCTGTGTTCAAATTGTGCCGAGTCAAAGCTGATTTTCTCCACATTTCAACCAAAACAGGAAAGAGTGACAGAGCCAGAAAACTTGCCAAATATATGGGGTAGACCAGAATGCTCCTAAATTGATGACCTGATAACATATTACAAAGCTTCCAACTTAATTTCCCCTTTTCAAATCATAGCTACACAACAGTTTCAAACATGAGCTACACCAGGAAAGTTTCTGCTCCTGCACAATAAAAATAAACTAGTAGCTGTAACTGGCTATTATGTCAATATTGGCTGGAGCAGAAATGCACACATTTTAGATGTGCAAAACCATGCATAAATAATAGGCCTGTTTTCAAACCTTTTTGTTATAGTCATTTAATGTCAGAAGAGTTTTTACACAAAAATCAATAATCTTGAGGCTCACATTCAAAAAAGATTCTCCTCATTTCCTAAAAATGTGCCCCATACATTGATATGTCTGTGACGATAACCATCCACTGCACTGGATACATAGCAAGGCAAGCCAAAATATATTTTTCCCCAAAAGAAAAAAAAAAGCACTTTCAAATATACTTAACAAGCAAATTGAATGTCTTATTAAAATCGTATTATCTAAACAGTGTTCAAAAATTTAAAGAAAGTAGCTTTTCATTTTATTCATCAAGAAATCCATTAAAGCTTAGGCTCTGAAGTAGTATGTAAATTACGTGCCTTTCAAGGTAGAGCTGGGACAAATCCACTCCATCAACTAATGATGAACCTCATTATGGCAGGGAGGATTCATAATGAGGAAAGAGCCACCACTAGTCCATGTTCTAACATAAATCCCTGTAAAATCTGAATATCTCCCCATCTAATTAAAGGCTACTAATTCCAATCACCCCTTTGTGGCCCCAAAGTAAAAATAAACCTCTTTAAAAGCACAGTCTACAGTTATATTTCTAAAGCAGTGCGAGATTCTGTTTGGACTCAAAACCTTCCACTCAGATATGTTTTACGACAAGCATAATTAGCAGCTTTCTAAGATACAAACTTTGAGGCTATTCAAGATCATTTTGGTTAAATACACTGGATTTCTATTTTTCAAAGAGTTTCACCTTGATGGGGCTACAGTGCTTGCCACAGAGACGATCAGCAGCCAAGAAGCCGGCAAGAGTGTGTAAGCATGGTCACAACATAAAACAAATTCTTAGCACTCCAGTTCAGGCTGACGCTGAGATGTGCAGAAAAAGCCAAGCGCTGTGGCATGAACCCGAGATATCATTTGGATAGGGACATATTCCAATCTGCTTGGGAATGACACGCTCGATTCTGGAACAAACTGTTCACTTTTAATGCGGTCTGAACTAATGAACAAGTACAGCCCTGCATCTCACAAGCCAAAGAATTATTCCCTGTTCTAATCACCGACTTTGATTTCTTTTTAACTGAAAACTATAGAATGCAAACACAACGTTGCCAAACATATTTATTATGATTAATAGCCTGTAATATCCCTCACTAAGGCCTAATTTGCCCTTGTTTTCAATTATGAATGGGCGCCACTCTGTTCCAGTCCCCTTTTCGGGTGGAGATGAATTTCTTGCTGTCTTTACTCTTTCTATTGTATTGCCACTCAGCAAGGCACAATTAGTTAAAAACAGCAAACCTCCACCTTGGCTCTAACAGAACACCAGATTACGCAAAATTCAAGAACAAAATCACTGAGAAATAAGTAAAGGTGCCCAGGGAATTAAAGCAATTAGACCACAGGAAGAAGGAAAGGTACATATGCCATTCATCCACTCATACTTTTACATTAAAATTCAAAAGATTAAAAAATCCTAGATCCTTTATTTAATTTTGATAAAATAAATGGAGAATCCAACGAAGAAATTTCTGTCATAAATTTAAGCATCCCAAAATGTCTGAGCCCCAGCCTTTGTGATACAATGAACACATCAGTGTGATATCAAGTGTAGAATTTCAGAAGGAGTCCATTCTACTAAAAATGCTGCCGCTTCTTTAAGTTGCATAAAAATAAACTCCACTACATAAAAGCTGCCACAGTGCGTGCTCTCTCATCCCTTGGCTCCAAGCAAGATCCCCCCTCCTTTTAGGTCAGCCACTCAAGCAGTAGGAAGGCATGCCTCCCAAAATAACTTGGCCCTCCCCTGAAGCACTGAGTTGAGCAACCTACCTTTGTTCTGGAGTTGCAGATAATAACAGGCAAGCCTCAAGACCATGAGGATTTGGAAAAGACCAGGAGAGTTGAAGAAAAAAAGGAAGAAGAAAAAGAAATATCACAAGTGGAAAAGAAGAACTGGAAGAAAACAGGAAAGCCTCCCAATGAAACTGTTGTGGCTGCCACACCACCAGGGTGTCTTCACCAGTGTTTACCCCAGTGAGTACACTTCTGCTCCGTCTCATTCACAACTGGTGGCATTTTTTTTTCTGAATCCATGCATGACAATTAAAAGCAACTGCACCTCTCCGTTTGGGAGAGGGGCCACAAAAGACCTCTGCAATATTTCTTTACAATTTCTCTATCACTGATGAGCATTAGTTTGAGTGACAAAGGTCCCAGGCTAAATCAACATTCTTACCTTAATGTTCCTAGTAAAAGGCTCCAGGAAACATAACTCATGAGACATGTATGCAAAGATACGTCTCAAGGAATTAATCCAGAGCTCTCAGATGAAGTGAGGGGTAAAAAAAAAAAACTAAACAAAAAAAATAGAAAACGAAAATGCAGTGGCTTATTTCCAAACAAATGCAGCTCAGCTTGGGCAGCGATGGCATAAAAACAGGTTTGCATATACAGAGCTCAGTGGCAGAAACGAGTTCTATAGGATTTATTTGACACTTATTTTCCGGGAAGCCTTTTGTGGAGTTGTACTGCTTGTTTCTCATTGTCTGAGCAGCAGTTAGGAGCTTTCTCCCGGCGGGGGCCTCTCAACCCCTGGGCTTGGCCGCCTCTGACAGGGAGGTAACCATATTAGGATGTGTATGGTAAAGTAAACAATAACATAGTTGAAATGAAATGGAATTTTTTCCCCTAGCTAATGGTGTTGGGGCCAGTCCTGTCTTTTTAGCCATTCCCACTAATTTTGTTTCCCAGTTCAAACAGGCCCTCCTCCTTCTTTTTAAAAAAGTGTTAGCTGTTTCCAAATATCTGACTGTAAATTTGCTGAGAATGTTTGCAATGTAAGAAAAAGCTTTTAACATCCAAATAAAGATCCTGCCAGTTTAATCATTAAAGGGGATGTGAATTTTCAAACCTTTGCAGAGATTCAAGGCTCGCCTACTTATCACTCCACCCCCATCTCTTCCTGAAGGTTAAAATTACTTGGTCATTTAAAAGTACCTTCTAAATAAATCAGATTTTAAAAGAAAGAGACCATTACCTTCATAAAAATTCCATATTCACATACTATGTCACTGAGGGAAGAGTCTTAACCGCTCATGCGCTTCAAAATTTATTACCTGGAATTTCTAGGATGGTTACTTTTACATGATCAAGCTCTTTCCCACTTCATCCAACCATCCACCAAAAGAAAAAGGCAAGCATAAAATATTGTTGTCAAGTTATCCTTTAGCAATTAATTAATCAAACAAGAAAACACCAAGAATGAGTTCCCAAGATGTTACATATTCAAGGAAAGTTCTGTAGGTTTAAAGACAACAATAAAAAGTAAGGCTGCTTTCTGGCTGCTGTCACTCAGTATAAGAGATCCCTGCCCCCCAACCAAGCAGGAGGGAAACAGGACCCTCCAAGGTCAGAGCTGGCTGGGGAGGGCAGCAGGGCGGATGAGGACCACAGACAGTAGATCTAGAGAGAGCTGGAGAGCTGGGAGTAGCTCTGGGAGCCAACTTCGGCCCCAGTACACTGCACACTTTGCACACTTCATGTTTTCCTCCGCTAGGTGAGAGCCCTGGCTGCTCTTGAAAGCAATTTCCCTAAGAGATCTGCCAAAACGAGGGTGTTTAAATAGCAGCCAGCCCTCGGTGTGCAAGGGGGGAAGCAAGGCACTGCATTGCTGCCTGCAAGAACCCCAGAAAGGAAGCATCAAGCAAAATATGCGGCATGAGCAGAAGGGCAAAGCTGGGGAAGCAATGATACATGCAATTAGGAATGAAACCCGCCTGACAGAGCAAATAACATGAATATGGCCCTGGTGAAACTTCCAGGCCTCAGAAAGAGCCTCCTCAGCCTGGAACCACCCCCCACCCCCAGCTGGCCTCTGAACTGCCTTGGCTCTTATCAGATCCGTATCATATAGAAACCTAAAACCCTTGCTACTCATGTTTTATTAAAACATGTTTAGCATTCTTCTTAAAGATAGGTTTTTAACCCCAAATACCCATGAAATTAAATCTCCTATGCCACTTATCTGCACTGCTGGGCAAAAACTAAAGTTGAGCTAAACAGAGAGATAGCAAAATCAATAAATCACATGAAACAAGTAGCGGTTCAAAAGTTCAAAGATATGATGGCCAGTTCAGTGCTCCTTAGCACTCACCCAATAATAACCATCCCCGTCACTCCTCAGAGTGCAGACAATTCCGGGGCATCATTTTCATTAGCCTGTCTCATGGAAAATTGCTAGCTATTTACGTATACGCTAAAATAAATTAGCCATTTCATCAAGCAGTGTGATTCTTATAAAATACATTAACGCAATACTCGATTTTCCAGTTGGAGTAAATAAATAAATCAATAAATTCAATACAGAATGATTCTTTTATTGTGCCGCTACAGCTCTCAGCATAAGTATTTTTATTGGGTTTATTTGTTTCAATAAAAATTGAAATGGACCACTGATCTCAGTGCTAGCATCTTTAAAAAAATCTATCCAATATTTGGGAAAGTATTCTGCAAAACACTCAAACTTATGATTTTATTCAAAAATTATTTTCATTTTGATGGCTAGTCCCCAACCCAACTCTGATGGGAAATTTTACAAAGGGAACTGGAGAACTCTGCCAGGTGTGTGATTCCTGTGGTGTCTCTGTGCTGCCTACCCAGCCTAAGGGTGAGGCCCGGGAGACACAGCAGCTTTGCTGAGCTACAACCTTCTGCCTGGGTCTCTAGACAGGGAGACCCATCAGTCAGACAAGTGCCAGGTGGCCTCCCTGTCACACCCTGTGGAATGCTAATGATTGTGGCTTGAGAGGACCACTTACTCCCACCTCTGGGGGCAAGACTAGGGTATGATCATGATAAGAAAGAGGAGTGGTGTACTGATACTGTAAATAAAATTCAAGGGCCTGTAAACAGCTCTGCAGGCAAAATGGAGACACCGCCAGGCATGAGATTTCCTCAGAGTCACCAGTACAACAACATAGATAAAAGGAGAGCAGGGTAGTGCCTGCCTGACATCCACTGTCCCCTTCCTCTGGTCACACCAGCCTGACTTTTCTTTGGTAAAATGCCCTACTCCCCATCTCAGTCCCCAGGGTTCACAGAAGGTTGATGCAGATCTCCCAGATGCAGAGGGTGGAGCCATAAACCAGGTCTGACCAACCAGTGTGCACCTCTCTTCTGGCCACACTGACTGACCGACTGAAGGATGGACATGTCCTAAACCAGAAAGATGCTTGACTGCTAGTCTTCTGTAGGAACTATTGGGAGGGAGAAACCTCCTTTTGCTGGGCTTTTGAAAGCTTTAAGAATATGGACTGGGCTTGCCCCCACAAAGGGAAAGTTGGCTGAGGCCAGGCACATTAGCTCAGAAGTGAGCACAAGCACAGGAGCAGTTCCTAACAAAGTCCATAGAAAGCCTCCTGCTCCTGGGCTTTTTCAGGAGTCAATATGAGTCTGTTATTTGTTTAGCCAACTGGAGTTGGCTTTGGGTTATTTGCAACCAAAAGGTATAACACAGGAACTCAAAACAGATGTGTGTTCTCTATGTACTTCTTCATCTCTACAATGTAGGTAAGCTCTTGTGGGGAAGCAAGGCCACAAACTCCCATGGCTAGTATGCACATTCTGTAGACCTCATGTACCCTATGTAACCTGATCACCAGCCACATTCTCTTTTCTGCTAACACTGGGAAGAATTAGAAGAGTAAGTCACGGCACACAATCAGAAAGAACACAAGATGGTATGGTCTCAGAGCAAATGGAACTAAAGATCTAAAACAAATCTAACATGAGGTTTAACAGAGACTTACTAATGCTCTTCTCTTGGCCCTGGGTGGTGGGGTTCAGGTCACGGATGGAACAACTCAGTTTAGGTGAAGAGCCACTTGGCTATCACAATAGGCCTCATGTCTCCTGACCAGATTCAGGGACAAGGAGTGAGGGTCTGGTTCTTTCAACCTCTGATAGGAGGCTGCATTGGGGATGAGGATGGGGATGAGGGGATGAGAAGTCCTCAGTCACTGATCACAAGGACCCAGTGAGGGGGTCAGTAGTCCCTGAAAACAGGCTAATGGAAACCTGACAGCCCCAATACTTTCTGAATCCTTTTCACAGACCCATTAACATTCATATAAATGTTCATATAAAAATTACTAGCACTTGGACCAAATAATCTTAACTTCAGCCTACCAAAGTCTCAAACCACTGGACAATCTGTAAAGTTATTTTAGGAGATGTAAATATTTTTTTGAAATTTACAGTTCTAAGTTGACTGTAATAATTTAATCTTTTTTTAAAGATTTTATTTATTTATTTTTTAGAAAGGGAAGGGAGGGAGAAAGAGAGAGAGAGAGAGAGAAACATCAATGTGCGGTTGCTGGGGGCCGTGGCCTGCAACCCAAGCATGTGCCCTGACTGGGAATTGAACCTGCGATGCTTTGGTTCGCAGGCCACGCTCAATCCCGTGCTCAACTGAGCTACGCCAGCCAGGTTAGGAGATGTAAATATTCTAATATGGCAAGTGTTATTGCCTAATGTTGATAGAAAGAAAGAAAGGTTACAAATTCATGGCATCCTTCAGTTTTACTCCTATATTGGTTCTTGACTCATTACAAAAACCACTATTTATTGAACATATGACTTAGGTGGGAGACATATTTTTCATGAAATTCTTATCATATTTTCCCCATTTTGCAGATATGGCAAACTGAAACTAGGATTAAATAATTAAGGTCACAAAGTAAGTAATGGGTATAATAAGATTTCAAATCAGGTCAGTAGGCACACAAACTCTAGTCTGTTTTACTCTGTCATAACCTTTCCTTCCTCTTTTCTCATGAGTTTAGTTTTTCATTCTAATATGCCATTAATTCTTAAATCTCTAGTGCCTAATACCAACTCCAAGTCTAGAAGAACAGATAACCAGTTGAACACACACAAACATATTGTCATGAAATTGACCATATTCTATGGAGGAGACAGACAAGAGTCCGAGATAAAGCAACAACAGGATCGGGAGAGGTGATCCTATTCAAGTGAGCTGAAGAGAAAGTGTCTGTAGAGTAAGTGCCACTTTTTTAAAAAGATTTTATTTATTTATTTTTAGAGAGGGAAGGGAGGGAGAAAGAGAGAGAGAGAGAAACATCAATGTGTGGTTTGCTGGGGGCCGTGGCCTGCAATCCAGGCATGTACCCTGACTGGGAATCAAACCTGCGACCCTTTGGTTTGCAGCCCCGTGCTCAATCTACTGAGCTACACCACCCAGGGCTAGTAAGTGACATTTAAGCTGAAGTGGAAGAGGTTTAGCCCTGACTCTAGCCTACTCAGATTAGCAAACCGGGGGCCAGATTTCCTCCACAGGCAGGAGAGGACCCCAGATCAATAGAGCCAGACTTTCTTGGGCTTAGTAACCACAGTAACACAAACAAAACCAAAACAATAACAATAAAAGCGACCAATGACATTATTCTTCATTTGCCAAAGACTATACTAATTACTTTATCTGCATTTTCTCATTTAATCTTTAACCCTATAAGATGCATACTGTTAACTATTTTCATTTCATAATGCAAGAGACTGATATTCACAGAAGTTAAGTAACTTGCTCTTGGCTACACAAAAGCTAAGTGGCAGAGCCTAGATCTCAGACTAGCTCTGGTTGTAACACTGACATCCACCTGTTGCCAAGAACTGTCAGTATGAGCCCTGGCTGCACACACTGATGTCCCGGCTCCCCATGCTGGCCTGGGGAGGAGGACAACCCAGCCTACTCTGAAATGAATGTATAAGGTCAGGGCCAGTAAGCAGAGGAGAAGGCAGAGAAAGGAGAGGAAACAACATTGAGCAGCAACTGGACTCCCCTGTAACCCTAAGAATCCTCCCTTGCCTCTAACTAGGGCCACAGGCCTTGGGACAAGTCTTTTCTATACTTAACCTCAAATTTTAATTCTACTCTAAACTCATATTTTATCCAAAACACAGGCTACCAAAAATTTTGGTAGTGAGAGTTGCTTTAAAACTCCAGCTGAGGAGCTGGGGACCCCAGAGGTCTACCCACCCTGGGGAATACAATCTGTCAACCCAATTACTAACTACATTTCAGGCTAGGATGCTTTACAGGATATCTAGATGCCATCAGCACCATCACCGCCCCAGCTGTGACCACCAAACATGTCTCTAGATATTGCCAAATGACCCCTGGTGGGAAAAAGCACTTCTGGTAGATTCATCTAGAGAAACAGTGCCTAGCAGGGCTCTCTATGATGACAGAGATGTTCTGTTCAATGCAACATCCATTAGCTATTATTGAACACTTGAAATATGGCTAGTACAATAGAGAAATTAAATTATTTAAGAAAATTTTACTGATTGATTTTTAGAGAGAGAGAGGAAGGCAGAGGGAGAGGAGAGAGAGAAAGAGAGAGACAGACAGACAGACAGACATCGATTTGTTGCTCTACTTATTTATTCACTCACTGGTTGTTTCCTGTATGTGCCCTGACGAAGGGTCACACCTGCAACCTTGTTGTATGGGGACAATGAAACTCTAACCAACTGAGCTACTGGACAGGGCCAGAAACAAAACGCTTAAATTTATGTAATTTTATTTCATTTAAATATAATAGTCACACACATGGACCATGCAGTTTAGAAATGCCACCAAATTTCCATACTCATGAAAATCTGATCCTCAGCAGATGGATATTTGGTTTCCAATTAGAGAGTTTAATATATAATTTTAATTGCATATTAATTTTAATAAAATTTATTTTATCTATTAATTAATATATAATTTTAATTAAAATTATTTTCTTCTCATATGCAATCAATAAAATCTCTGAAGCTTAGTGGTTTTGGTCATGACTCTTTAAAAAATTCTATTCTTACTCTTTTAATTTTTATAAAAAATGTCAACTAATTTTTACATAAATTGTAACCACAGTTTTGAATAGAATTGTGAATTTATTTAAATAAATAATTCAATGAGAGATTTATGCTTGAGGATTAGAATCAAGCTTGAGATAAGAAGCCAGTTACAAAACAACTGTTTTCCTTCTCAGAAAATGTACTTGCTACTCTCTTCACAACACACTGCATATAAACTAGGACTTCAGAGACATGGTTTCTCCTCGAGACAGTGCTCGCTCAGCCCTCCCTACATGAGTAACTCCTACCATTCAGAACGAGTGAATTATTAAAGATTTCTTGGACAGTGACATTCCTCTACTCTATTCTACCCCTGCAAACTCCAGACAACACGTGTCAGATGTAGCTCTTCCCTGTAAATCCAAGTGGGATGAATTTTTCAGCATAGGGAGAAAGATTAGTATTGATGCAACAGACAGACTACAAAACCAGTAGCACCACATTACAAATACATCACAGTTGTCAGATGTATCTTTCACATGAGCAGATACAAAAGCAAAGATCATCATTTTGGGGGGAAGGGTAATTACCCCCAATACCATATGCAGGTGTGAAACATCTAGAACGATGGCTCTGAGCAATAAGCTGAGCCATCCATAAAATATTTCCTGGGTGATAATACAGAGAGCTTGTGATGGTGTAAAGCCTGATGAGGAAGGAAGAGAGTAAACACAGAATTCTGAGTTACCCACCCTCTCTTGATACCAAGAAATTTCAGCTTTAGCGATAAACTGGGAATCCACTGTCATTCCAAATAATACTGAAAATAATGACATTCAGATCCTTGCTAGGCACAATCTAGATTTTGGGTTGACCTTAGCTGGTCAAGTAAAAAGTGCTACTCCACATATAGACAGTGCTAGACGGTCCATCAACAGTCATTCCCAATTCTTTCTGTCCCTCGTCCTACTCTTCAAACTGAAAAAAGAAGGATATGTTCCCTTGCCCAGCTTTCTCTGCATTTAGGGATGGACATCTAACTTAGGTCTTGCCCAAAGATGTAAGGGGAAACTGCTTGAAAATATTTTTCCTTTTTGATTAGATGAAAGGGACTCAAAAAAGCCTCTTTTTCTCTCCTCTCTCTTTCTCTCCCTGCCCTTCTCTTCCTTTTCCCTCTCTGACTTCCTTCCTTCCTCTAAATGCAGCTATGTAGGAAGGTAATACTTGGACCTTTAGCAGCCATCTGTGGTCATGAGGGAAAAGCTGAAAGAATCATAGATATGTCAACCCAGAAATCAGATATTATTCAGGTGCTTAACCAATCCTGACTAACTTCAGACATCCAAGCAAGTAAAGGATAAATATCCTTATGTTTTTAACCACTATTGGTGAGGTTTTCTGTTACTAATTAGTGAATATATGCTAATTGATATAGCCTAAATCCCAGGAATGACAAGAGAAAAATCACTTCCTTGAGGGAAGTAAACTAATCAAAGTGGGATTAGTCAATTCTCCTGTTATCTAAGAAGGTTCCCTCCTCACTTACGAGCCTGAAGAAAGTGATTCTCAATTTTTAAAGGATCCCTGAAGAAGAACACCACCACTTAGCATATCAACTGCACATCAACCCTGGGAGAGGTTTTTACTAATGTGGCTCACTCTCACTACCCTCATCCACTAGCTCTACATGGGAGGTACGATGATCTTCCCAATTTTTGAGGAGAAGTAATAGAGGCAGAGAGAGGTGAAACAGAAAAGTTAGTCAATACAGTGGGGAAACGGTTACATGGCATGGCCCCAACTGCCAATGTGAACAGCCCCACTCGAATGATACACAGGTCTTGCTCCAAGACATAATAGCAGAAGCCTGGGCCCAGAGCACACAGGCCACCCACAGTCCGGAGAGCTGAACCCTGAAGCGCAGACACTGTAGCAATATCTTAAGAAAAGATCTCCTTAGCTCATCCTGAATGGACTTGGATGGTCCCTGAGAGACAACAGCAGCACCCACACTAAAGTTACTGTCATGAGCAGGCAAAGGTGTCTGTCTCCATGATATGGATGGAATGGAACAAGGCCTGCAATCACATAGTGCTTGCCTGTTCACCCAATGTTTTAACAGCAGAGGGGAGAAAATGGTAAAGATAAAATTCCAGGAAACTGTACAAATGAAACATAGTTTAGAAGAAAGTAGCTTGGAAATACTGGGGGTTGGTTAGTATCATGGATGCATGTGGTATATACATTGGCGTGGGAGTGGGAAGAGACAAGGTGCCATTCAGCCTATAGTAGTAGTTAGGAACCATTAGCCAATCTGGCTTTATAATTGCTGACTCTGTGATCTTGAGTAACTAGAGCTTGACCTCTCTGAGCCTCAGGTTTCCCATCTGCAATATGGAAGTAATAGAAATAGCTAAACTTTTTGAGTTGTGGTGAGAATTAAATAAAATGATACATGCCAAAGTTCCCACCTAGTATACAATATAATAAATGAATTGCAAAGTTACCTTAAAGTGCCTACCCTGGTACTTTACACATATCAGGTAATCAGTAAATGTTTATCCCTTGGTTTTCCCATCTTTCTTCCTAATACAAATAACTCAAAGGACTTAATTCTGCTATTATGTACTTACTGGAATTTTTCAAAATATTAATGAATTAATTCACTAAAATTGTACTGAGCTTGAGTTGATGTTAGAGTAGATACAAAGATAAAGTGTCAATGGATAAAAAAGAGAAAAGCATGTACTCATTGAAAGTACAAAAATATGTAACATTAACATTTATATTAATACAAATATATTCTATAAATATATTCTATAAATATATTGTCACATATTATACATGTAAGGATACCTTTCTATTTATCAAATTTCTGTGGGTTGAGAACACAGATAATTTCAATTTTTTAAATGTTTATAGGTCAAATTTTCTGCTATAGACCTGTACTGCTTATGTATTTTGAGGAAAAGGTATTACTTCTCAAAAGATAAAAGAGGTAAGAACAATCCAATTTCTAAATTCTTGAATTGGTTTTCTAACAGGTGATAATTTTGCAACTATGTAAATGCCAACAAATCTGTAAGAAATAAAACTTTTT
This sequence comes from Phyllostomus discolor, assembly GCF_004126475.2. NCBI lineage: Eukaryota > Metazoa > Chordata > Mammalia > Chiroptera > Phyllostomidae > Phyllostomus > Phyllostomus discolor. The sequence goes on from NC_040909.2 coordinate 65,625,893, forward strand.
CTAAACATTTCATTAACCTCACCTCTATGACCTTAATAAGTTACTCTTCACTATTTTTCCTCCTCCCTAACTTCCTCTTCTCACCAGTTATAAGTTCTTCCCTTGGTTTCTCTTCTTTGTAATATCTCAGAGGAGGCATCTTTAAATCTCCCATGGATGTGACTGAAAATCTACATGTGAGTTGGGAACACAAAAATAAATAGCCCAGTAAGAATCATGACCACTGGGCTGGCTGGCCTCCTTCATGGAGGCTCTGTGAACTGGTGTTTGCTAAACAGTTTTTCCTTTTTGGTTGGCTGGCCTCAATCAGCTCTGTGAATTCGAAGACTTATGATAAGCAATGACACACTTAACTGTTACATATTAATGTTCATGATAATGCAATCTTTCATTTGGGTGATTTAAAAGTCCCTCTAGTCCGACTTACAGTTAGACACACACTGAATGCTTCATCAATCATAGCCATTTTTATTCTCAATCTTGTGCAAAAATACTAGAGAAAGTGAATTTCAACTACACACTGAAGAGAGCTTTACGATTAGCCCTGAACATTTTCTCTCTTGTCATTTATACATTGGATTCCCACAGTTTCTGCCTAAACAATCTTCACCTGCATCTTCCACTATGGCAGAGCTTATCTACAGAATAACAGGAAAACCACATTCCTATCTCTTCTATAGGGTCAAAACTCCTATGTCTTATAGCGAGAAGAAAGCATTTCTTAGCGATGAATTAGACAAAATGCCCAGCATCTCCACATCTGAAACCCTTGTGAGCATCAGCTTGAGAAACTCACAGCAACTTAGGCTGAACTTGAAAGGAGGATTAGACGTAACTCACACTGAGAACCCATGAGCCCACTGGGGTTAAACAGTACATCAGTGATCACTTCTACCTCTAATAAATGTTCTTGAAAGAAACTACACTCCTCTTCATTCCTGCAAGGGCTTGTCATAGTTTCGTGACCAAAATCTTCCTACAATTAACTATGGACCTAAAGATGATGAGGCAAATCAAAAGGTAGGTAAAAATCAAACTAGGCACTGTCCAACATGGCTCATAGATCCTACCACACCTGCAACAAGCTCTTAAATCAGAAGCCCAAGAGTTTTTTAGGTAAGTACATATTAGCCCCTTAACATCTTGCATCATCCTCATGTGCAACAAACAAATAAATGCAACCACAAACACCTAAGATCTGCTCCCAAAAATGTTTTCCTTGGGGCAGGGAAGAATTAGCCTATCCCTTTAAAACTGTGTTTTGTTTTGTTTTACAATATCTAACATATATTCAATATTTAAATTTAGATTTTATAACCTTTCTTCACTTTTATGCTCTTGAATTTGCCATCCTAACAATTTCCTTTTAGGCTAATAAACTTATTTTTTATTCCTGTGCCATTTATAGGTTGATCTCTTTAGGCAAGGAAACACTGAATTATTGGAATTTAGTGTAGAGATGCTTTCAAGGTAAAGGTTCTCTGTTTATTAGCAGAAGAAATGCATTCAACTAATTTGACTTATAAGTCTGATAAAATTTCCTTGGAAAAACTGATTCTATTTTGATGAATAATCCTTTGAGGTGAAAAATGAGAAATTTGAGCCCTGGCTGGCGTAGCTCAGTGGACTGAGCATGGGCTGTGAACCAAAGCACCGCAGGTTCGATTCCCAGTCAGGGCACATGCCTGGGCTGCCGGCCAGGTCCCCAGTGGGGGTCACATGAGAGGCAACCACACATTGATGTTTCTCTCTCTCTCTTTCTCCCTCCCTTCCTGTCTCTAAAAATAAATAAATAAAATATTTTTAAAAATGAGGAATTTACACACTGGGTTTTATTATATACTAATTCTAGCAGGGTCTGAAATGAAACTCAAGTAACCCATCTTTTAGATGATGGAAAATCTAAACTTTTCCACAAACTTCATGCAAGAAGTAATTAAAGTAATTGAACATGAAATTAAGCAGCACCCCCATAAAGTAGGATATAAAAGTAAATATTACAGGAAAAAAGTTGTCTTCTTGCTCTATATTAATCTCATGAATTGTGCACTTACTCTATTTCTCTTATTATTCAATGATGGGTTTTTAGAACTCAGGTTTTATTAAGACTTGTTGGAGAAAAGACTTCAGTTTTAAGCTAGCTACAGGTCTAGGTATGTTATTACATCTTTCCCAGTGACTAAAATATTAGATAAAGCCAAGCATGGTAAGGGTAGGCTCATCAAACTTGTGGCACAAAGCTGAAACTTTTCCTAATACCATCAATGACAGAGTCAAGATGCTGGTCAGAAAGGAGGGCTAAAGCTACAAAAGGTGTACTTCATTTACAGAGCAAAACTCTGCACCTCTTTTTAATAAACTCTGCTATTCATGTAGAATTCACGAACATCTAGGATTTGTTGAATTTGGGTGGCTATCCAGAATCTATTCTCAGTTCCATTTCCTTTGGAGAATTACCTCACCCCACCCGACCCCTCACTGTTGCAAGCAGGGTGGGATTCCTCAATGAAGGTCCCCAGTATTCTTAAAGCCATGGAGTAGATACAGGATATACACTAGGCCTGTCTGATTCATCTCAGCAGACTGATGTGAGGACAGAAAAATGTGTGGGGACTAGTGATGTCGGCAGTGATAGCAACGAGCTGGTCATATCATTCAAGCTGCCAAGATACTGGAATAGTCCTGCTTCCTATCCTTTCCCAAATTTCCATTCATTCTGTGAGCTACAAGCTATTCCTTCAATAAATCCTTTTCCTTGAAGATGGTCAGCGGTTGGTTGCAACTAAAAAACCTTAACCAACATGATGGGGAGATCCTTGCTTGACCTTGGTTCACAGAGGGAAGCTAAGCTTATTGAACTCATGCTCAGTATCACTCATAATATGTGATATTGTGGTCCTATGATATATATGGCTACTCCTAAATTCAATACAAAATTTTGGCCAATGGTCATTTAAAAAAGACCAGTGTCCAAATCTGCAAATAAGAAATCTTCCTTCCAGTTTGTTTGTTTTTGGTTTATTTAATTATTATTATTTTAAAACTTTATTTTAATCGTTGTTCAAGTACAGTTTTCTGTCCTTTACTCATCCCTCCCCACCTCCCTCCCATTTCCACCCTCCCTAGTTTTTGTCCATGTGTCCTTTATATTTGTTCCTGTAAACCCTTCCCATTCTCCCCTGAAATACCCAATGGGGGCCCTGGCCAGATAGCTTAGCTGGTTAGATCATCACCCCAATATGCCAAGGTTGCAGGTTCAATTTCTGGTCAGGACACATACAAGAAGCAACCAGTGAGTGCATAAATAAGTGGAACAACAAATCAATGTTTCTCTCTCTCTCTAATCAATCAATCAATAAAAAATAATAAAAATTAAAAATACAGAATGGGTAAAAGAAGTGGTGGGTTCAAAGAGAAAGCTTCCAAGATGAGAGAAGGTGAAAAAATTGAGTCATGTGAGTATTAACTGAAGAGACGTGCATCCTTAATATTGACTTCAAGGAACCATAGCAATCAGTACTGTGTGTTTCTGAGGTATCATAATCATGGTGAAAAGAAGGTGGGCTTTAGAGTCAGGCAGCACCAAGTGCAATGTCTTGCCCTTCTACTTAGCAGCTATGTGATTCTGTTCAAGTTACATAATCTTCTTGGACCTCAGTTTTCTCATCTGTAAGCTGGATAATAATCATAACTGCAACTCATAAATTCATCAGCAGGAGCAAAGTTGAACACACACACACACACACACACACACACACGAATGAAATATCTAGCAGCCTTGATGCACAGCAGGCCCTTAACAAAATAATTACTATGCTAAACAAATCTGTGGAGCACCCACTCTCTACCTAGTGTGCTCTGAGACATACTGAAATGAATTACATAGGTTCTTACCTTCAGGCAAGAATATGTGGCTTTCAAATCTGAAAAGAACAAAATAAAATAGAAAGCAGATCTGAACAAAGGTTATAATGAAATACAAACACACACTTGTGGAAACCCAGACAAAGGAGTGAGTCACATAGGCTTCACAGAAGTGATATGTGAGCCAAGCCTTGCAGGATGAGTAGGATGTTATTACATATGGGGGTGCAGAGAGGCAGATTGGCATCTAAAGCTGAAGGAAGCAGTCCCACAGCTGCACAAGTTCAAGGACAGGACAGAAAAGGAAAGAATCAGTGGTCTGATGTAAGCTCCACAAGGACAAGGACCAAGTGGAATGATCACTCCTGTGTCTATCCTGAACTTCTAGGACAGGGCCAGTCCCACAAAAGGCACCCAGTGGTTATTCTGTGAAAATCTCAACTAGAAGAACAGAAGACAGAATGGGGCCTGGGAACGAAGAATTAGAAGGCCTTGCTGAGAAGCCAAGTCTCCATCCTACATCTGGAAAGGCAATGAAAGAAGGCCAAAGAGCAGTAAAGACACTTTAGAGATTAAATAAACAGGGCTTGGCAACGGGAAGAATGTGGGAGGGGAATGGAGGGAAAGGGGGAGCTCTGATTAGAAGTCCGGAGATTTTTTGAATTGAAATGGTTCAGTGTCTAAAACTATCACTGATAACATCCATGAATTTTGACCACTGAAAACCCTTTCAGACAACAGCCCTGTCTGAGCTGCCTCATGAGAGAATATGACATTCAAAGGCTTCCAGGAGAAACTGGAAGAGCCCAGGCATTCAGCCCCGGCTTAAAGATATACCACTGTGTGACACTGTGGATGCTACCTCACCTCCTTGTATCCTAGCTTTATTATCTATAAAATGGGGCCCAGAGCAGTGTATTTTAATAAGGTTGTTAGGAGGACTAAAAAGAGAAGATATACATAAAGGATTCAGAATGGCTCCTGACACATGCAAAGTGCTGCATAAATGTGACCTGCTAGTATTCCTATTGTTCTTCTTCTTCCTATTATCTATCATATACACTAGGTCTGTCTGATTAATCTCAGCAGACTGATGTGAGGACAGAAAAATGCGTGGGGACTAGTGATTTCGGCAGTGACAGAGACGAGCTGGTCACATCATTCAAGCTGCCAAGATACTGGAATTGTCCTGCTTCCTATCCTTTCCCAAACTTCCATGCATTCTGTGAAGAATGAGCCCCAAGGTCCCACATGACTAAATTCCCAATCCAGTGATCTTATGTTGAAAGAAAACTGAACCCTAACCACATCCAGTAAAAGGTGTTGACTCTAGTCAACTGACAATTTTCTAAGGATGGACTAGATGGTTTGTGGACAGCTTTCTCATTAAAAAAACCTACAAATTAATAAAATATCTAAATATGGGAAGGCATCTATCACAGAACCATGTGCTAACCAACAGACACTGTGGGAAGTACTTGACATTGTGGACTCAGCCTGCTAGTTATGTTTGAAGCCCGTCAGGACAAGCAACTTGGAATAGGGGGTGGAGGGAGTCCTGCTAGAGGCTCAGGATGCACCCAGGTAGGCAGAGAAGGTGGAAGGCTAGGTGAAGGAGAAGCAACAGGGAACTAGCTAGGGACACTTTCTAATGGTTATAGAAAGTAGAGGGGAAACAGAGAAGAAATTAGCACACCATGCTTTCTCATTGTGGTTTTTTTTTTTTTTATTTCAATCATTGTTCAAGTACAGTTTTCTCCCCCCTACTCCCATCTCATTGTGGTTTTAAGCAGAGTGCCCTGTTGGCTATGTTTAGTCCATAAATTTATTTGATGGTTCATTTTTCAACTACTATACATGTTTGTGTTTTGTATTTTTAGACAGTCTGTTAAGCATTCCTAAATACTATATATAATTCTAACTTATTTTTGTTTAATATTTAGAACAATTTTTAACCCACTATTTGGGGTGGAAATAAAACTAAAACTCAAAGTGAAAGAGCACAATTTCAAGGCAAAATAATTATAATATGACACGAAATTTGGGTATGGCCTGCATGGGTGGTTAGGATAAAAAGACTCTTGAGAATTGAGAATCAAAATTACAATTCGGTTGATTTCCTTAATTTCCATATTGAAAATATAAATAAGGATGTGCTTTATAGTAGAAACCTGACACTGAGTAGCATCTGTGGGTAACCTTAAATTTGAAATGAAGTCTGCCTGCCCCTCACCTGTCAGAATGTGTCTCAGAGGAAGCCCCACTGGCGATGTGGCCCTGTGACCACTGTCAGGGGCTCTAACCTACTAGAGGAAGGGAGGACCTTCATAGGATCAAGTGTAACTAGCCTCCACCTTCCTATCTGTTAACTAACAGAGGAGAACAGACATTACGGATTACAGGCAAAATTTGAATTAGAATTCAGGTATATCACCATCTGCTCTTCTGCTAAGCACACACTGCTAATAAATTTTGGAAATTGTTAAACCACTAACAGCATTTCCTTCTTTTGGGCACCCTTTAAAACTAAGCAGGAGCTTCCCTGCTACGTTAAGGTAGAACAGAAAGAGCCCTGATAATAAGTATAGACCAAGATAAGAGGGTAAGGTATTATACAACCTTTCGTTTATACTTTTTAAAGTAATACAGGTCCTTTGCAAAGCTGCCATATAGTCATGGTAATTATCTTAAGCACATTAAGTTTTAGTCTTATTCTATATTTAATAAGCCTATATGAATAATGTCACTTTTAGTAAATAATCACTGTTCGTAACACAATAGAAAATACATTAATAAAAATTCTTAGTTGTTTTTTAAACTGTAATTTCCAGTTCTGCAATCTGAAAGTAAGACTAATTCTTGTACTTTCATATATTAGGAAAACATAAAAATGAACAACATGGTAAATCATATAAAAACACTTTTATTTAACAAGTAGACCAAAATATGAAAATAGAATTTACATTTCCTAAGATCTGATGCAACGCTGTGATTAATATGGCATTCTTCCCCTTTATTGAACTCTGACATATACACACCCTCTATTAAAGAAACACAGAATAGCAAGACAGGTTATAGGCTCTGTAGACATTAAAGCTATGTTACTGAGAAGTAGTCTAGAATGACTGTAAAAATATTCACAGACTACAAGTTGACTTTACCTCTTGGAGGCTTGCTTTACTGTCCAAGCAAGAAATACTAATGCTGTTATCAGGGAACACAGGCAGAAAGATTTTCCATCATGAACTACTTTAACTTGGATCATCACAAGTTCAAAATAAACCCCAAATGCAGAGCCTATAGAATATTCATTTCTTAATAAGAAGGTACACAAGTTACCTGGAGATATGCTTTTGGATCTGCCCTTTACCCAAGTCCTGATTATTATTATCATTTATTAACTCAGTTATCTACTGGTTCACTCAACAAATAGTATTTGTCAAATCCCTACTGTATCACAGACATTGAATACTAAGACTAAGAAATTGATATGAGCTCAGCCTGCACCATAACTTTGGGGTAAGGAAAAGAGAGTTGGGATATACCTGCCATACCTAGAAATAAATAAACAATATAATTTTTATACTCATGGTTTACTTCCAACATCAGATTTATATAGAAAAGAAAGAGGCTGTCCTTTAAAAGAAAAAAAAAATGTCAGCAAATCAAAAGCATCATTAATCACTGTCTCTTCTAAATTAATATGTTCACAAAAAAAGTGGGCACAAAACCAATGTGGGAAACAAATCACTCCCCTTGCTGAGTGAGGGTCAGAGTCTAAATGGGAGAGTCCTCAGTATTTACCCAGCTCATCTCCTGTGTAATGGATTCAGAGAAGAGATTTCCACTAGGGCTCTGATAATTTGAGGCTTGACTTATGCTCTTTAAAAATGACACTTGGGTGGTTACTCTAGTATTGTGACTGGTGTGAGAAATAAACCTTCTAAGTAATCTCTCAGTAAGGTTCTGGCTTTCCTGATTTGACCTAGTAAATCTTGAGAGTTTCATTACTGACTTTTTGGGAGTCCTCAGGATTCCATTTGCAAAATGGCCATCCCTTGTAAAGCAAATGTAAAACATGCCCATGCACCTGAGAAAGGATTTCTGACAGTGTCTGAAAGAGTTAATGAAACCCCAAAAGAGACTCATTTAAAATCAGCAATATTCAGCAAGGAGCATTTGGGGTCAGTGTTTCTCACTCTCCTGTTCTTGAGAATACTTCTATCCACACCATAGTTTAGAATAGGTCAGGGTACAGAGAGATAAAGCACTGAGGTTTTCTGCTGTGTACACAGCATGGAGGGAACTCAGCCTTTGACTGACTCAGAGTTTCCCTCATGTGAAATGTCAGCCCAAAGAAATTTAAATATGTTTAAAAACTAAAATAAATCACCTAAACCTAGTCTATGCTATGCCATGAAAGCTGGGAATTTCAATAGCTACTGAGAGGATGTAACCATAGTATTTGAGGAATTGGATTTTAATGGTTCTACTGCTGTCTACTACGAACTGTGCTGTCTAATCAGGCAAGGTCCTATTTTTAAAAGTTCACACTCTTGTGGAATGCCTATGACAACAGAGAGACACTCCTGCATCAATCTTTCCTCATACTTTGTATTAGTCATAAAGTTTATATTCATTATTCCTTTATTTTCTTGTTTTTATAAATGTATCTGTCTTAGAGCAAGTGAAGATAAAAACATAAGTTGTACATTCATACTCGTAATGATGACATGCAGCATTTATTGAGTGTTTGCCATGTGCTACACCATGCTACATGCCTCACTTACCTTCTCACATGACTCCTCTCAACTGTAGAGTAGGTACTACTCTAGTTTCCCATTTTAAAGCTGAGAAAACTGAGGTCAATGTCATAAAAACAGTGAGTAAAATAGCTGCGATTTGAAACTGTCAAGTAGGCAATTAACCAGTACCTCTTGCTAATACAAAACTAACCCTAAATAGAAAGTAGTTGGTGGGAGAAGTGGAGAAGGTGGAAAATTTTAAAACTACAGCACAATACAGCTGATATACTCAATGGTGAAAAACTGAAAGCTTTTCCTCTAAGATCATGAACAAGACAAGGATGCTCACTCTGACCACTTCCATCCAACACAGTACTGAAAATCCTGGCCACAGCAATAAGATAAGAAAAAGAATTAAAATGCATCCAAATCAAAAATGGGGAAATGAAACTCCCATTTTTTACAGGTGACATGAAATTATACATATAAAATCAAAAAACAAAAATCTACTAGAACTAATAAATGAAGTTAGTAAAACTGTCAGATACAAATTCAGTATACGAAAACTCTTTGTGTTTGTATACACAAATAACAAATGATTAGAAGGGGTATTAAGAAAACAGGCCCATTTACAATTACATCAAAAACATAAGATACTTAGGAGTAAATTTGACCAAAGAGGCGAAAGACCTATACTCTAAGAACTGTAAGACACTGAAGGAAAAACAGAAGATATGAATAAACAGAGTAATGTACTATATTCATGGATTAGAAGAGTTAATATTGTTAAAATGCCTTTAGTACCTAAAGCAATATATGAATTCAATACATCCCTATTAGAATGGTACTCTTCCCAGAGGTACTCTTCCCAATGGTACTCTTCCCAGAACTAGAACAACTAACCCTAGAATTTCTGTGGAACCACAAAATACCCCAAATAGCCAAAGAAGGTTTGAGAAAGAACAAAGTGGGCAATATCAAACTATACTACAGAGCCATAGCAATAAAAACAGTATGATACTGGCATAAAAACATATATGGAACAATGGAATAGAAGAGAGCCCAGGAATAAATACCTGCTTATAAGGTTAACTTATCTACAACAAGTGAGACAAGAGTATAAAATGGTATAAAGACAGTCTCTTCAATAAATGGTATTGGGAAAACTAGACAGATACACGCAAAAAAGTAAAATTGGACCAATTTCTTACACAATATACATAAATAAATACAAAGTGGATTAAAGACAAATGTAAGACTTAAACTTTGAAACTCCTAGAAGAAAATATAGGCAGTAAACAACTCTTTGATATTGGTCTTAGCAATATCTTTTTGGATATGTCTCTTCAGACAAGGGCAATGCCAGAAAAAAATTTAATGGGACTCTATCAAAATAAAATGTGAATGAAACCATCAGTAAAATGAAAAAGCAATCTATGGAATAGGAGAAGATACTTGCCAATGATATACCTGATAAAGGATTAATATCTAAAATATATAAGAAACTCATACAACTTAAACCAAAAAGACACAAAAAATCCAATGTAAAAATAGAGGATCTGAATAGACATTTCTCCAAACAGGACCCAGTTAGCCAACAGACATATGAAAGGATGCTTAACAGCACAAATAATCAGGGAAATGCAAAATAAAACCACGAGAGGATATTATAGCACACCTGTCAGAACACCTATCATCAAAAGAATCAATAAATAATAAGTTCTGGCGAGGATGTAGAGAAAAGGGGACCCTCAGGCACTACTGGGAATGAACTGGTGCAGCCACTATGAAAAACAATATAAAGGATCTACAAAAAACTAAAAACAGAACTACAATATGACCCAGGAATTCCACGTCTGGGTATTCATCCAAAGAAAACAAAAACATTAATTTGAATGCATATATGCACCCTATGTTCACTGCAGCATTATTTACCACAGCAAAGATATGGAGACAACCTATATATCCATCAATAGATGAATGGATAAATAAGGACTGGAAAAATGAAACATTGTATATATGTACCATTAAAAAAGAAAGAAAGAAAAAAGAAAGAAATTAGCCATTAAAAAGAAAGAAATCTTGCCATGTGTGACAACATGGATAGACCTAAAGGATATTATGCTAAATCAAAAAAGACAGAGAAAGAGAAATACCATGCGATTTTACTTATATGTGGGATTAAAAAAAGAGGAAATGAATAAACAAAATGAAATAGAAACACACCCATAGATATATAGCATAAACTGATGGTTGCCAAAGGGGAAGGGAAGATGGGGAAAAATTAAAATAAAAAAAAAGTTTAAACCTGCATCACCTCACCCCCCACCCTCACCCCACAAAAGAAAACTGAAAACCTACATAGCACAGTAGACCCAGCCAGTCACTTATGCCGTCTCTAGTCACTGTTCTCCCTCAACACCAGGATCTCAATTTTGTTTGGACAGCAATGTGCTTCATTAAAATATTTGCCATTTCAGGCTCTCTTGTCATTGCAAGTAGCCCTAAACAAGGTCCTGGCCAATGAGATGTAGACAGACATTCCTTCAAAGTAAGAAGGCAAATAAGGAAGATATATTTCACTTTACAAAGAGGCAACATCTGGAGAGAACAAATCTCTTTGTACTTTACTCTTTTACCTTCTTCCTATAACTTTGATGTCTAATGCTTCAGGGCAACCTGTGACTATTAGAAAAAATGCATATAACAAAGGTGGTGGACTGATAGGCACAAAGAAGCCTCATCTTGGAAGAGCCCCTTAACTAGCTGTGCCATCCTTGTAGGGTCTACTTTTAGACTACTGCCCTCACTTGAGTAAGGCAGGAGACTACAGCTGTGACCTGTGAGTCATACCTGGAGCCTGTTTTTATAGGAGCATAGTCATGCCTATTGATTTAAGCATTTAGTACGGTACACAGGAGAATTGGGTAGTTGTGACAGACTGTGTAGCCTGCACTACCATCAGGCTATTTACAAAAATGGTTTGCCAACCTCCGGATTAAGTCGCTGTAGTCAGGTTTCTGTTCCATGCATCCAATCCAATCCTAACTGAAATACTGAGAGTTTTTCAAGAATGGCTGTAGGTAAAAAAGGAAAAGTACTCACACTTTCTACTCAGTCAATATGCAATAAATGTGTATAAAAGCCTACTATGTTCCAGATCCTTTGTGATCTGCTAGACACAGAGACGTGAACACTGTCCCTGACCCTCAAGAACTTGAAATCTTTGTATAGTAACATGCTTCAGAAATAATCATAATTGTCACTTACTTACAAGTGCTAGGGAAAAATATAGGATGCTATACAGACATTATAAATCAAGGAGCCTGACAAACTGAAAGAGTAAGAGAAATTATCTCTGAAAAAATTACAAATACCTGTTTTAACATAAAGTTGCTCCACCTCCCCAGTTTCTACTCACACAGAAACCACTCCTTGGTGGATATTCAGTCACTTTTCAAAGCACCACTACAGAATTATTTAATAATAACCAGCTTAAGCACACCCAAAGGAACCCAGATTCTGAGGAGGCATCTGTCTAGAAAAATCTCATTCAGTGACTTTAACACTTCCATATGACTATGAGTTTATACATCCAGAAATAGTTTTAAGAGGAAAAAACATTTGGGCTTCTATACTAAAAGATAATTTATCAATGTAATTTTACACTAGTGCCCCCACAATCAAGCCACCCATGCTCGTCACCTTGTCATGGACACTCAGCAATCCTGGAGACTTGCCCTACAGTGACTTCTAGAGAGAAAAGACTACTGTGCTCTGAAAGGAAAGTAAACAAAGGATGTTTTCCAAAACACATAAATTCAAATGCTCCATAGAATAATTTATGGTAAGATGAAAACAAATATAAAATCCACAATGCCAGATTGCAGTCAAATGAGGAAGAGAAATGCAAGACCCATAAGATCTTGACATTGGGATGGAGAGTCATGAATGGTCTTCTAGAGAAATGAGTTCAATCCTTAAGTCCTAAAAATTCTAAAAACATAGCCACATAGAGGGGATCTGATTGAATTATCTCTAATTGCTTTGTCACCTGTCTCTCATTCCTCTTTGGCTGATTTACTGAACACTGTACAGGAGGGGCAAGGAGGTTCCGAGTGTTCTCCTCATCAGCCTTCCATTCTGGATTTCCAAACACAAAGTTGTCTATTAAACATCACACATTTAGAGGTACAGAATTAAGCAAATGGTAGAGAACCTTATTAAGTACTCTGAACAACATGAAAAATAACTAACACTTTATGCACCAGGCTCTTCACTATTGCTTTTATATTTATTTATTATTGTATTTAATTTTCATAGTAACTTTTTAAAAGTGGCTCCAATCCCCCCAGTTTTAAAGACGAGGAAAGCAAAGCTCAGAGAGGTCAAGTCGATTGCCGAAGGCCACACAGGAAATAGTGGGTGAGCTCGAGTGAAGACCTAGTTTAGTTCATTTGATTCTAGATCCCTCATTCCTTACCACTTACACATTCAGAAGCTCCCTCCCTATGCTTCCCGGGAAGAGGGCTCTACTGTGAGGTTCCAGCTCCAACCTCAGGAATGTAGAGGTGCAGGCAAGAAAACAGAAGAAGAGAAAACATCAGATTCTGTTTTGTTATCTCTCTCAAGAAGTTTCTGGACTGATGCTCTTTGGTCTAACAACAACCACAACTTTTGTCCAAAACACCACCATAAGCCAAATTTATTGAGAAATGTATTAGTGCTGATCTAGGTACCTGACTCAATTGACCAATAACAAATCAGTTGGGAGACAGAGATAATTCTGCCTCCTTGAAATCAAAGAAGATCCAAGAACTGAACAGAAGAATGGCTTTGAGTTTCAGAACTCCCTTTTCAGGTAAGCCCTAAGGCTAATCCATTTTACACAGCAGCACCCACTGCTATATTCACTCATCCATTAGCTCACCTTCTGTCCTGGGGGACCAACTAGAAGGTGTTCCTCTAGGAAGAAACAGCTGCATGTGAGAAAAGACATCTAAGAAACCAGCTCCCTTGACACACAATCTGTTTGTCTCTTTTTCTCAAAGAGGCACAGAACAGAAAACATGAACTCTGCAGAAAAGGAACAGGCCTCTCAGGCTAGCTATTGCCCCAGTAACCTGTGAGTTTGTTAATGGCATAATGTTGATTTACAGCAACAAGCATGAGCAATGAAGAGGACAATTCCAAAAGAACTGATAAAGTACAAAAGAAACATAGAACAAAGTGACAAATACACAAAAATAAACCTCATCAGAATCGTGTAGGAGGAAGGGAGTGCAAACTGAAGGTTGTGTTTCAGGCATCAAAAGGCAGGAACTCATTTCACACCTCAGGAAACAGGTGAGGGCACCAAAAGTTAAGAACAAGTCTCCAAAGTGCAAGAGGTCATGTGAACAGAATGTCTGGAGCATTATCTGGACTAACAATGAGGCACAGAACCTGGGCCTGGTTCTGAAACCCACCAAATGGTGGGCTTACTTTTTACAAGAGGAAAGAATTCCTTAAGGCTGCGAGTATGATGTGGAGCAGCAGCTAGAAAAACAAGCCAAGTGGGGGAGGTGCCTAGAAATGTGACAATCACAGGGAAAGTAAACAAGTTACTTAGCCCATGACATAGCCACAAAGTCACAAATTGGGACTTTTAATGCTCTCTGCAAATCATATCTATCCTCCAGTCACAGAAATCCAATGATAGGACTGAGTTTCACTTGCAGCTCCATTGATGGATCATAACACCAAAACATATCAGAAGTAGTATTTTGAATAAAATCATGTGACTCACACTATCATATCACATTATATACCATGTGAGAGTGAAAACATCAACTTATTTAAAGGAAATGTTAAGAAGATACTATAAATTGCATAAATGTGTTTGGCGTTTGTATTATGTATTAGCACTTCATGAGTCTTGAAGTATGGGAAGTGGCCCAGGTCTCTCATGGCTTGTAAGAAGTCCTCCTTTCCTAAATGTATGTGAAAGAGATTCCATATTAGGCAATCCTAGAAAATTTAAAGGAGTTTACAGCAGACCCATATGGAAAAGAATCCAAAAGGAAAACCAAAAGAAAGAGACCAATGTCTAGATCCTCTGGCAGCATCAAAGTGAGGCCACAAGAAGGCACAAGTGTGATGCCCAGAGGGCTGCAAGGTGAGTAAGCACAGGATGGAGATGTCACACAGTCAGGACTCACTCTCCTGATGTGTGCGAAGAAAACATTAACTACTGTGTGAAGATGGACAAGGCCATGCAGCTGAAAGCAAGAACAGAGATGCACTTTGAAAAGGAGACAACAGGTAAGGGCCAAGGATGCTACTGTGTAAAACAAAAGCAGTCAAACCAGGCAAATACTACTACTTCTAGTAGACAGGGCTAACAGGTTGCTTAAAAACATCTGTGGTTTAATCATTTTGAAATTATTTAAGCTTCTAAATTGGCATCAGCTAGAAAATGGCAGAAAATAATTATAAAATTCAGGTACAGTCATATAAAACTAACTATCTGAGCTGCTTGAGAGCTGACAAATGCTATTTCAGAGACTGCAAGGGGAAGAACACACCCAAGAAGATGGGGGAGGGAGGAGGGTAATGAAGCACCCCTCAAAAAATGATGAGCCGAGGAAGTTAAATGAATGTTCGTCCTTCCATACCACAGGAGTCAATGAGAGGAAATAATCTTTTTACCATCACTCTGAGAAGAACAAGTTACCAGGCAACAACCAACGTAGTTTTCTGGAGACATGTAGTGCCAGCCCCTATGACCTAGTGACCAAGTCAGGTAGATAAAGGGGAAACGAGAGATGTAATCTCACAAATTTCTGCTACTCTCCTAATTCTGTCCCTTTGATATTCTCAAAAGCAGGCAAGGAAAATGCCAGTCGGCACACCATACCCATGAGGCGGTGTGCTGTCAACCTAGAGACGCCTAACAATGACGTACCACAGATGTCCACCTCCCCACCAGGATTATTTAATCTCTCTGTCCATGAGAACCAACAGAGCTTCCTATGCCAGCCAATGAGCCTGCAGTCTAACCCCAGGGTCTCCCTATTGCCATCCTGTATCACTGCTTCTCTTCCTACTTACCATGAAGCCCTGAGTTTAATCTCTGAAGAGCAAAGACAACAATCTGGAAAGGTAAGTGAACCAAGAGATGGAAACTCACTCGGCAGTGGCACTATCCATATAGACTCTCCTGGGTTCACCACGACTTGCAGCAGTTTTTGTTTTTCATTTAATGACACATGAAAGTGCATACTAACTTCAAGGACGCTGACACAAAACAGCCCAAGGAGGCCTCAAACTCAGAGTGAGCTCCAGGGAGCCTAAGAAACTTTCAGTCTGGAATCCGCCTGCAGGTCCACAACTGCAAAGATCACATCCAAAAGATTAGCTTTTAGAGATCAAGTTCTGAATGTTATCTTCAAGACTGAGATTTCTGAAGAAGCAGCTGCCCTCAATCCAGAATTGCCAGGAAACAAATTACCCCTCAAACACTCTAGGAAAGTCACAGTGAGATCACTTAGCAGGAAAAAAGAAACTGGAAAACTAAACTTAACATGCATTCACCGAGACCTGAATTAATAAAATTCCACCATAAAAAGGATTTTTCAAAATGTTAGGTCCAAGAATACAGCCATATTGTTCCATCCTAGCAACCCAGTTGATTCAGTTTAATTACCATATCCCCTGCTTTCTAAGTCCCTCACTATAAACATTCACAAATTTCATCTCAGTGTTAGTACTAAACAATATTCATTAAGAATCTCACCATAGTGCAACATGTAAGTAAATCAAACCTTTGATGCTCTATTTTGCAAATTTCATGGGCCACTAGGGATAATTAAAAGGGCAATTATATAAAGTTGGTACCATTTTGAGAAACAAATGACATTTTCTGCTTTAAAGCACTTGATAATTTGATATTTTGCTATTAGGGCCATCACGTGTACTTTTATAGACAGGCAGCCAAATAAACAATAAATGTTCCTTAACAGCCTCTAATGATTGCTTTTGCCCACTGATATCACTCACCATCCTAGTCCATCAATCATATACTAAGAGATTAAGGTAAAGATAATGAAAAAGTATCAGAAGCCATTAAGCCAGAGGGGAAAAAAAATAAGGCTAAAAGCACTGATTTCTTCTGAGCTTTTTGCAAAGACACCTGGCAAAGTCTGAGATTTGAATGTTGCAATGTCTGCCCCTGTGTTCAACCACTACTCTGAAGCCAGCAGAGTACATTACAGCTCATGAAAAATACAGCGAAGAAACTGCTAGTGGCAGAAGCATTTAACTTCCTTGTTAGCAGCCTCCCCCAAGTGGCACTTTTTCACCGGCAAGTTGTTTATTATGTTCCGTGCCAGGCAAAACTGATTAAATGGGGCTCTTAAGAATCAAAGCGTTATAAATTCATGGAAATACAGCAAGCAATAAATTCCATGGAATTAAAAGCTTACTAGTGCTATTAGCATTTCAGGGTGTTTGAATTGTTAATACTGATGTGCAAAAATGATGTGCCTCTAAGACAAGGCAGACGGAGGCAACGCAGGCGAGCAGCTTGGAAAATTTTTTTATATTAAAGAGGCACTGGGACTTGGCAGTTGTTATAGCCACAGGAATGGAGAAGGGGAGCAATTATCTTCAAAATTCTAATCAGCCCTAAAAAGTCAATTCAACCACAGAAGAGGGAAGGCACCAAATAAAGGTTTACATGCAGAGGAAAACAAGCGTAAAAACATTATGCAAAGGACTTACGCTTTGAATGAATGGAAATTTTGTCTTAACAACTAACAGGGATGAAAGTTTTATCTTCCTACCTGGTCTTAGCATGAATGGGGCCCTGCTTACTGTGACTGCACTGATCGAGGTTTCCCACAGGACAGATTACCCTAGATCAAGTCCCCAAAAAGTTATTAAGTAAGGCTGGGCACATGGTGAGGTGACCGAAAACTTTCCCTGGAATGTCATGTTTCATCTTTGACTCTTTCTGGAGGCTTATCAAGTGTTATTCTAAAGTGACAAGGGGTGAAGAAATCAATGATTATGCCATTAGACAAGTGCAAGGCATGAAGTAGTAATTCTATTGCACTTATCTTCTTTCCAACAGAAATGCGTCTGAGGATCTCTGCTAGACAGATACAAATGTTATGAGAGAGACAGAGAGAGAAAATTAAGGAATGCTTCTTGAAGATTTAGATATTTGGGGGGAAAAGTGTAAAAATATATTTCCCTTCATAAAAGAAATAATTACTGTCCACAAATACAGTGGGATCTGTTGAAAACATAGTTTAAGAGAAAGTGTACTCTTAAATCTAGAATTACCAAAACTCAGAAAAAAAATGCAATCCAAAGCTGTCAGTCTAGACAGATATCCAAAACATGTATTCATTCATTCCAGAGTTGGCCAAAATGTACCATTTTCTAATAAATCAAGAAAACCTAGTTCCTTTGACAAAAGAACCACATGCGTAATAGAATCTACTGATGGATCACTGGTACAGATGATTATCTCTAAGGCCATGTTCCACATGTGATAACATTTGTACCCACTGAAGCTGTCTGCTGCTTCTGCACAGACAGATTTTTTTGCTCATGTACCAAAAAATACAAAAAAAGACAAAGAGGAAAAATCTTATAGAGAAAAACTCATATCCATTAGTATGCTTCCATGGGCTTAAGTCCAAAGCCATGTGTAGTTATTGGAGCAACGTTTCACCAGGTGCTTGTATTGTTAACACTGCTGTTCAAAATGGTTCTAAGACAAGACCTACTATGTGTATAACACTGACAGAGGAGATGAATAAATATAAGACATTGTTCTTACACTCAAAAAACTTAAGAGTCTCACTGGGGAAATAATTGTAAAGCAACTATTATATATTCTAAATCAGGAATCAAAAGTCTTAAAAGACAGGTCCTATATCCATTGGAATTTTTTTAAAAAAGATTTTAGCTATTTACTTTTAGAGAGAGAGGAAGGGAAGAAGAAAGAGAGGGGGAGAAATACCAATGCATGGTTGCTTCTCACACACCTCCTACTGGGGACCTGGCCCACAACCCAGGCATGTGCCCTGGACTGGAATTAAACCGGTGACCCTTTGGTTTGCAGGCCTGCGCTCAATCCACTGAGCTACACCAGCCAGGGCTCCACTGGGATTTTGAAGTGACTTTAAGATAAGACATATACCACAAAATAAACCCCTAAACAAGGCAGTATTAAATCTATCAACATTCTATACACATAATGTGCATGCAATAGTCTCTGATTTTAGGAGAGTAAAGAATAAAACCTGGACAAATACATCACTGGGGAAACATTGCTTTATATAATACTGAAAATGAAAAATAATATGTAGTTCCATTTGTTTTGTGGGGTTTTTTTGTACCTTGTATCAGACAAAAATGTTGCTATGAGAAATGTCCAAGACTGCACTGCCTATGTTTTCTTCTAGGTTTTTTTGGTTTCGAGTCTAACATTTAAGTCTTATCTATTGTGAGATTATTCTTATGTGTAGCATAAGAAGGTGGTCTAGTCTCATTTTTTTGCACTTGTCTGTCCAATTTTCCCAACACCATTTACTGAATAAACTATCTTTAGCCCATTGTATGTTTTTGCCTCCTTTGTCAAATATGAATTGACTGTAAAGGTGTGGATTTATTTCTGGGTTCTCCATTCTATTCCATTGGTCTATGTGTCCATTTTTGTGGGAGTGTCATGTTGTTTTGTTACTATGGCTTCAGAGTATAGTTTGATATTAGGGAGTGTGAGTTCTCCAACTTTGTACTTGTTCCTCAAGATTGCTGTTGCTACTCGGGGTCTTTATGGTACCATATAAATTTCTGGAATGTTTTTCAAGTTATGTGAAATACATCATTTGATATCTTGATACAAATTGCTCTGAATCTGTAGATTGCTAATGATGTTAATTCTCCCTATCCATGAGCATGGTGTATACTTCCACTTATTTGTATCTTTTTCAAATTCTTTCTTCAGTGTCTTATAATTTTCCAAGTACAGGTCTTTTACATTCTTGGTTGGGTTTATTTCTAGGTATTTTACTCTTTTACCCTTTCTCTCAGGGGTCTCTGGCTAAGATTCCTGAATAGAGATGAGCTCCTCCCTAGAAGTTCTCTCAGTCTAATATTTTACATCAAAAAGGGATTTCATATTAGCTTTTCTCCCTTCTCTAACATGCTGTAACATCTCCAAGATCTTTAAAAATATTTTATTCATCTTACTGTTCTCAGGCCTATCTACAGAACCCAGAATATAGAAGAAGTTTGTGGCTTATCAATTTTAACTGAATTGCAAACAGAAATAGAAGACAGAGATGAGTGACAGCTGATCCTCAAGATCCCCCAAGAAGCACATGACCAAGGCAAGCCTGAAAACAATCCTTGAGGGCCTGGACTTGAAGCGAGAGCCTCCCTCATGCCCTGGCAACAGAGAAGTGGCAAGGATGGAACTGCTGGAGCTACTGGCTACCAATAAAGGTGTCTCATCAGAAATGAGGCCAGCAGAGAAGAGAGCAGAGAGAAGAAACATGAGGATGGCCCTTAGGGTTTAGATTGTGTCCAGCCAGATCATGTCTACACCTGACCTATTCAGTCTCTTTTTGCTTAAGCCAGTATGGGCTGAGTCTTATATGACATGCAATTAAAAAATGTCCTAGAGGATACATAAATCATGGAATTCTATCAAATTATCATTATGCAGGAGATAAGTCATACAGTGTGGGGAGTCCGAAGTAAGAAATGTGGTTGATCTGCGCTAAATCAACTCTTTCTTATTGCTAGGTTTTTTAATCAATCAGCAATTCCACCTGATTTCACACTTACTAAAAGCCAGGATTTGAAAAGAGAGATCATCAAAATTCACTATCTGATCTTAATTCACTATCTGATCTTTTTTAGCAGGTTTGATAGCCCTGAGGTAATGACTGTTCCCTCTTTGGTATCCTAAAACAACTATGTCCAAATGGCTACTATGCACATATATAATCCAACAGCACACACGGATAATTGGGGAAAGTTAATTCCATCCTCCAACCACCAGTTTTCTTTCCCAAAGGCAACCACTGCTAGCAGTTTCTTGTCTCTTTTCCAAAAATCTTCTGTATATACAATCATGTTTTTTGTATGCATACTCCTTTTCCCCCCTTTCTACCCAAAGAGTGGTGTATTTAAGTACTTGGCCACTCAATATATATCGGAGATGCTTCCATGATTACAAATATAAGGTCAATTTCTTTCTCAACAACTGCATAGCAATGTCCCTCACTCCATCCCAGTGGTGGACCATAATTTAGCTATTCTGCCCTGACAAACATTTAGACAATTTCATTATTTTTGCTCCCAGAAACAATGTTGCAAGTTATATCCTTATACACAGGTATTTTATCACCTGGGTGAGTTTAGATCCCTGGAAGCAACAGCTGATTGTTGCTACTACATTTGTGAACTAACAGTCAATAATCTTACAGTTGGAAAAATAAATCTCCATTACCTTTCAAATGCTCTATACCTGAGCTTCCTTTTCACTGGCATCTTTCTGATAGGACCAAATGATCAGAGGTCCTTGTTGGACATTGTTAACAAAACAAAGAGAGTCGCCCTAGCTGGCGTAGCTCAGTGGATTAAGCGGGGGCTGAGAACCAAAGTGTTGCAGGTTCGATTCCCAGTCAGGGTACATGCCTGGGTTGCAGGCCATGACCCCCAGCAACCGCACATTGATGTTTCTCTCTCTCTCTTTCTCCCTCCTGTCCCTCTCTAAAAATAAATAAGTAAAAATTTTAAAATTAAAAAAACAAACAAACAAAAACAAAGAGAGTCACAATTCTGGGGTATCAGCTGAAATCCACACAGCCGAACCCAAACAACCAGGTAAAATATTCCCACCACCACCCTTTTTAAAAATAATGTATTTTATACACTTATAAAGAAATCATTTGCACCTACACCTCATAAAACACATGCGGTTACTGGGTACATTTCACACCCATGGGACTTTGCGCGTGGCCTGGTAATCACAAGGCCCTGTCCCTGGAAGCTGGAGGAGATCCCCTGCCTCTCACACTTATCATTTCTTCATTTTCCCTGTGTTTTCCCATTTTTTATCATGGCATGGACCATTCTTTCTACCTGTGTTCCTCCACTCTAATTATCCTTTAATTTTAAATAAAATAACTGACTTTTTCACTCATGGTTAAACCTTGCTACTTTACACAAATGATGACTAGATAGCAAAAATTAACAAGCCTGAAAAATCATCAAAACAAAAAACCCCCCACAAAGATCAAAAAGAAGTAAAACTGCTGCATTAGAAAATAAACATTTGTTCTTACAAGCAAATTCCACAGACTTGTGAGGAGTACAGAGGAGGAGACCTGGCTGCTCTCTAACATCCTCTCTTTCCTAATCTACACTGTTACTTTCTCTACACAGTGCCCAGTGATGATGTTTTCTGAACAAAATACCAGAGCACATGGTAGAATAAGTTTTTCTGAGTAACTTCCAGGTTCAAAAGGCAATCTATGAACTCGGTTTTGTTGTTGTAAGAATTTCTGGGCTCTGTTACAGGGGAGAAAAAATACATTGCCTTTGTATATTCAGGCCGCTTTAACATAACACCACACACTGGTGGCTTACAAACAACAGAGAGGTCTAAGATCAAGGTGTGGAGAGATTAGGTGTCTAATGACAGCCCACTTCCTGGTTTATTGATGGCCATCTTTTTTCTGTGTCTTCACATGGCAGAAGGCAGTGAGGAAGCTCTCTGGGGCCTCTTTTAAAGGACACTAATCCTAGCCAAGATGGCTCCACCCTCCTGGTCCAATCACCAACCAAAGGCCCTGTCTCTAAACACCATGACATTGAGCTTTAACATATGAATTTGGGGTGGGGAGAATACAAACATTCATTCTACAGCATATATGAAAGAGGTTCCATCTTAAAAAAAAAAACAGGATGTGTCCAATTCAATCTCTTTGTCTTCTTATTCCATACTAGGGCTCTCCCAACATTCTACTAATTCAGCTGAAGGCACATCCCTCAAATACACTCACACCAGAGATCAAGGTGTCATCTTTAACAACTCCCTCTCTCTTACATCATGTACTCCATCTATGATTGGTGCCTAATTTTAACTCCTACATATCTCTTAAAGTCTTTCTTTCCTTGCCCATCCACCATCAATATTATAGTCCAAATTATAGCTTCATCTAGCTGTGTCTTCTGCAGTAGCCTCCTGGCACATTCACCTGTCCCACACACTCTTCCTTCTCTTGCTTGCACACCTGTCTCTCAGCACACCACATGCACTCCCACCCTGTGGACTTGGTGTGAGCTGCTCCTACATGGAGTGCACTTCCCCTAACCCATGTCTGGCTCCTTCTTATCATCTCAGCTTACTTCCTTTGTGACACTTTTCCTGACCATCTGAAGTGGCCACTCACCTATGCATCCTTTCTGTTACGGCACTACTTCAGTTTAATGCCTAGCACGTGAAATCAAACACTGCCCTACTTTATTTGCTTCTTATCTCTCTTTGAAAGGTCATAAGGGGGAGAATTTATTCTTTGCCCTCCATGCTCTATTCTCATTCCTTGAACTGTGTCTGGCGCATAGAAAGTTACAGCAAGTCGCCTCTAAAGCTGGTTACCCATAATTCCTCCCTTTTGTATATTCACATGCCCGTCCAGAGAGCACAAATCTTTCTCCTGCCCTTGAGGACCGGCTGGTCACCTGATGCACTTTGACTAAAGGCAAGGAATGAAGAAGTACTATGCCAGTTCCTAAGAAATCTGATCCTTACCTCTTTCACCTGAAGTCCATCATGCTAAAGAGACCAAGCAGGGCACCACATGATGGCCAGCACCCACTGCCAAATGTGGAATTGAAGCCACAGCTAAGCTCCCAGTTCATTGCATTCATGTAACCAACCTGCTGAGCCCCGCACAAATGGGAGAAACTTCAATTGCTTAAAACATGACTCTTGAAGTTTCAGGGCTG
Source organism: Phyllostomus discolor (assembly GCF_004126475.2). NCBI lineage: Eukaryota > Metazoa > Chordata > Mammalia > Chiroptera > Phyllostomidae > Phyllostomus > Phyllostomus discolor. The sequence goes on from NC_040909.2 coordinate 65,649,520, forward strand.
TCTTGAATAAATAAGTAATAAGCACTGATGTTTATTACTTAAGGATCAATGACTGCCCTTCCTACTAGTTTTTCTGTATCTACTCCCACTGCCCCCAGGCATTCTTAACTTCACAGAGTGACCTTCCCAAAATGCACATCTGATCAGGTTCTCCTACCCCATCCTACCCAACTCTCACTACAAAAATTAAAATAAAATAAAATAATAATAACAATAACAAGAACTGTTTTATAAGCAACAGATCCAAGTCTGTGTACATTTTTTTTCCTGCAACTTGTATATTTCCTTGGTCTCAGGTTCATCCTGGCACCTTCTATATGTGTTAGGTGCCTTCAATATACCAAAGACCATCCCAACACCAGGGGCATACCATTCCTTCTCTTTGGCTCCTCATTTATACTTTATCTCTCTTTCTTTAGTTCCTCATTTTAATTGTCATTTCCTCTGGAAGCTCTTCCAAACTTCCCTGACTAGGGCAAATCCCTCACTATAGGCTCTCCAAACACCACACATTTCCATTTTTCTAGTCCTCAGTAGATCAGCCTTTATTAGCCTCCATTAGTCTGTGAGCTACATGAGGTCCCAATTATGTCTTTATGGACGCACTACTGTAAACTCAGCAAAGAACACTATGGCTGGCATAGAGGAGACGCCCAAATATTTCTTGTAACAGTGAATAAATGATTAAAGTGGTCACATGGACTACCTGCTTCTGGCCATGTCACATACTAATGATGTAATCCAGGGCACATCTAACCCTAACCCAAATAGCCAACCCCCTGCACTCAGAGCACATCTGAGCAGTGGAAAAAAGCCTTCTGTACTTTCTCCCATATGAATAGAAATTCCTGTTCCCTGTCCTGTGTACCTCCATCCCTTCTTCTCAGCCTCTATCTGTCTCTCTCTGGCAATGGACACAGTGAAGACTGAATGTAGCTTCTACCTACGTTCCTCAAGTGCTAGGAACATTAGGCCTAATGCTCCCTCAAAAAAGCCTCTATGTATACGTTCTGTAATAAGATCATGGTAGAGCCAATGAATCTCATGCACAGCCCTGAAAAACCTTTCACACTACATTGGTCACATGGTTTAGCTTTTGAAAAGCTTGTTAGCCCCAGGTCTCCCTATCTGAACTCAGAAGTATGCAGGTGTCAAAAGTCCAGCTTTGCACAGTTTTAGCACTGAAATCTGAGCTCTGCATGGCTAAGAGACTGATTCAAATTCCTAAAAATGAGCCAAGTGTATCCCTACCTTCTGATGGCAAGTGGAAGATTAGAAGGAGAGGAAGGTGATTTAAAAATATAATGTTATCCCCTAGCTAGTGTAGCTCAGTGGATTGAGCGTGAGCTGCGAACCAAAGCATCGCAGGTTCGATTCCCAGTCAGGGCATATGCCTGGGTTGCAGGCCACGGCCCCCAGCAACCGCACATTGATGTTTCTCTCTCTCTCTTTCTCCCTCCCTTCCCTCTCTAAAAATAAATAAATAAAATCTAAAAAAATATAATGTTATCCTTAAAAATTCAGAAGTCATTTCTTTCTACTTAGGACCTTAGAGGTGTTACCCACCCACTCCCTATTTGCACCAGAAGAAGGTATCAGGATGTCTATGACATTTGTTTCCACTGGGCTCTCCCTAATAAAAACAGCATTTAAATATTTTCATTACATTAAAATTAATTAATAGTGAAAATTATGAATGTCCTTGAGAACTTACTACATTCCGTGCACTGCGCTAATAATAAAAATAGTAACATGACTAAGCCTCCATTACTGACGTTTGCTGTATATGAAGTATTGCTCTAAGCATTTTTTTACTGGAATAACTGCTGCAACTACTCCAAAAGGGGATACTAATTTAATCACCATCATTTTAGCTGAGGAAAGAAGGCTTAAAAATCTGGTTATTTTCTCAAGATCACAAAGCTAAAAAGCAGCAGGACTGGGCCTGCCATGCAGAACTTTAATTCTGAACTCTTCACTGAGTTGGTTCAATATAATCTCCACAGCACAGCTAGGGGCAGCCCCTTTCACTCTTCCCATTTCTTAGATGGGACAACCATCTGAGAGGGTCCCAAGAACTGCCATCTCCACACTTAGAGGAGGGTGACACCACCCAGCCTCTCGGAGGTGCACGCCAGCATGAAGCACTAGGCTGTGCCAAGTACTGTCTGCAGAATCACAAAGCAAGGAGATAGAGCCACCTCACTTACAGAAATGGCTTTATTTTTTGTTTACTAATGTATCTCTAGTACCTAAAATATTGCCTGGAATAAGTAAGCACTCAGTACCACTTCATATGCATCAGAAAGGCCATCATTAACAAATCAACACCCAAGTGCGGGTAAGGTTGTGGAAAAAAGAGACCCTGGTGCATTGTTGGTGGGAATGCAGACCAGTGAAGCTACTATGGAAAACAGCATGGAGTTTCCTCAAAACAAGTAAAGATGGAACTGACTTGTGATCCAGTGATCTCACTGCTGGGATTATACCCTAAGAATTCTGAAACACTGATTCAAAAGAACTTATGCACCCCAATGTTCATAGCAGCATTATTTACAATAGCCAAGTGCTGGAAACAGCCTAAGTGCCTTTCAGTAAATGAGTGGATCAAAAATCTGTGATACATTTACACAATGGAATACTACTCAGCAGAAAGAAAGAAGGAGCTCCTACCTTTCAGAAGAGCATAGATGGAAGTGGAGAGTATTACACTAAGTGAAATAAGCCAGGTGGAGAAAGAAAAACACCATATGATCTCATGTATACATGGAACCTAATCAACCAAACAAACAAACAAGCAAAATAGAAACAGAGACATAGAAATAAGGAACAAACTGACAGTAACCAGAGGAGGATAACAGGAGAAAGAAGGGGAAGGTTGTAGTCAAGGGACATGTGTAAAACGACCTAGAGTAATGGACAACAGGGTCAGGATTGTCTGAGGGAGCAGGGAGTGGGCAAGGCAGAGCGATGGGGGGAAATTAGGATAACCATAAATGAGCAACAATAAGAAAAGAAATGAATTTAAAGCATCAAAATTTTCAAAAATCTTGTGGACGCCAGATCTTTCCATCCCATTTCAGGAGTGTGTGGGTGCCAACTGGCCTGACCTTGTACAATTTTAGTATTCAGATCTAAGCTGTAACTGCAGTACTCTGTGAATTTTCTCTGTTACTTCTGGCAAAAAAAGCCACTAGTCAAGTAACTTCACAAAGACAAATTCCTTCCCCATCCTCTCAGCACCTGGCTTCTCCCATCCCCCCTCCTTCAAACCCTGGCTGTTTCAAAATTTATGAACAATTAAAAGGGAAATACAAGCTTCCTAAATAAACAAAATTTCTGGACTTCACCTATACTCAAAGAAACGAACAAGAAAAAATATAAGATATACTTTTTTCCCTATGATTTGAGTGATAACAAAAAATGTTCAAAGTCACCATTGGTAAAGTTGCAGTGAATCAACACTCTCATTCAGTATTAGTAGAAGTGTAAATTGGTACATTTTGTAAAGTAAAATGACAAAGATGTATGAAAAAAATCTGTAAGAATTCCCTAACTTTTCTTCCACTAATTTCCCCTCCAGAATATACTAAAGAAACTGAAACTGATAAACAAATATTTGTGCACAGATATGCCCTCTGCAATGTATTATTAAAAAAAGAAAGAAAACAACCTCCATATACAACATGAAAGTTAAATTTTATTATATCTGAAAGAACAACATAGCATGTAGTCCTTTAAGATGTCTTTAACAGTACTTTATGACATAAGAAAATGCCCACCATATAATGTGAAATTTTTTAAAAGGACACACAATTCTATATACCATGCGACAGCAATTTTGTTAAGTATGTGCACATACTATGAAAAAAGAATGACAGAAAACATGCTATTCTTGGTGTTAGAATTCTAGATTATTGTTACTTTTTATACTTGATCTACTTCTCTATAATTTCAAGCTCTTTTGATGAGTTTTACATTTGTAACCAGAAAATAATGTTGTTCATGAGAATTTCCTACTCTGTATTCTATTACTAACAACATAATGGAGACCATAGGTAATGGAATTTCATGACACTTGCCGATGACGATTCTATACTGGTCTTTATGTAATTTTTTTTTCCCACAGAAGGAAATAAAGAAAATGTCAGCTTTATTCCAGAACTAGATGAAGCAAGACCCTAGAGCACAAGCAATTCAAGTCAGATAGTAGGTACAGCAAAACAACACAGCAACACAAGTCACTGTCCTTTCTTGTGTCCCAGCCCTTGACAAAACAGGTCCCAGGGAGGAGCTCAAGGGTATAAATCAGTCAGAAAGAACAGGATCACCACCTAAATTCTCAACTGTTTACAAAACACACAGCTGTTATTAACCAGCAGGAGCATTTGAACTTGACACACATCTTCATCAAGGAGGCTTGTTAAAAAGACAAAAAGATCAGGCCTTAGAGCAGGGATTAACAGAAAGGAAGAGGGGCAGATAGCAAGAGAAGCAGCAGCATTTAAAGTTTTAGAAGCTCAGGGAGAAGGGAAGGAGGAAGTGAGGAGGAAAATGAGAGAGGGTTAAGGGGGCATTTTCTGAGATTAACATTTTTAGATGACACTTCTTACATTTTGTATTTTGAAAGACTTGTAAATGGTGTAATTCCCCCTCACATAGCTGGAAGGAGAGTGCTGGAAATGAAATCTAGGAAAGAGCCATGTACACAAAAGAAATATATTTTGGTTTTCATCAGGTATTTTTATAGTCAACTTATTAATAGTTAAATTGTAATATTTCCACTTGTTTTGGGCATTATTTCCTACAAGGAAGGAGAGGGCGTCAGAGAACAGACAAGGAGTCCCCATACAGAAGGCAACAATTACCTATGGTCAGTTTCCTTTTCTAGATCTCAGTTTCACCTTCAGTAAATTACTAGGAATGAATAGGAGAAGTCTAACTTTCCTTAATTAGTCCTCTCAGAAGCTACGAATCTAAGAATGTGTCACTGGGTGGCCATTTGGGAATTTTAGAACTAGACCTTGTAAGGGCCGCAAAGGAAGAGTGGGATGCAGCTCAATTTTAAACACAAAATGAACCTTGTGGAACTCAATAAATTGGCAGACAAGAGAGCTTAAATTTTATACTCTAAAAGCTGTAAGTATATTTCAATATTCTAGAGCAAACCGACCGAAAACCAATCAAAGCAAATTTTTGAGATGCAGATGCAATCAAATTAAATGAATGGTTTGCTCTGGGACAAGAGGAGGACTGATGTTAGGGATAATAAAATAATGAAAGGATGAATGGCTGTCCCTTGAAAGGACATAAAGTTCCTAGCTGATATGCTGAAAATCAAGTAGAAGTGGGAAAACATCAAGAGACAATTCAGATCAGAAAAGAAAAATGCTTAGCAACTGAAAGTCTAAAAATTTTGCAAAGCTAATGCGAACTGTAGCTCACATAATCGTGGAAAACACGCAAGTCAACGCCAGGGCACCAGGGTGATTTTATGTGCCCCAAATTAGTTTTCATATTACTTCAAAGTTGAGGGAGTTGGGTGACAATCTAAAATCACAACATCATTTATAAAACGAATCCAAGAGATTGAGCTATGTTGAGATGCCCAACTGAGATATACTGGCAATCATGTGTAACTGAAAGGAATCTAAAGATGCACTATTGCAGGAATAGGTAACACAACAACAGAAGTCACCAAGGTATAGTAAAAGTAAGATTTGCATAAAATATGTAATAACTTAGAAAAAATACTTAGGATATTTTAATGGTAAAGCAGGAAACAAAACAGTACATACAGTACAAGTATATACATACAAGACACTGGCAAGATACAGATAAAATGCTGACTGTTTAGGTGAGGCTATCAGTGAAATTATTCTTCATATGTTTTCTTTCTATACTTTCATACTTTCCTAATTTCTTCTAATAACATTTTATAATGAAAAATAGAAAAAATGCATGCACGTGTTTTTTCACAAAGTATTTTTCCTTCATTCAAATTTCCTTAATGGTATTTATTATCCAAATAGAGACAATGGGTGTTTTTTGTCATTTTTACTTACTATTTCCTAGAAGCTTGAAGATTTGAGACCAGCCTTAGAAATCTCAAAAATGTTCAACTATGTTTCAGAATTGTTGAATAAGCTAGAGTCTTTGATGCTCTTAGTTAATTTGAAAGACAGATGAACCCATCAAAGACTACCTATATTAGTATAAGGTAAAGGTGAGAGACTGACATATGGCTTAGGCACAAACTAGTACTTTACTAATCTAGAGACTATGTTAACCACACCAAGCTGTGATGTCCTTTAGATGATTAAGAATAACGTATTTTAAGTTGTAAATGCAAGTGTATCCCCCCTTTTCTCGTCTTTGATTTAAACTTAATATCTAAACCATCAGATTACAGATTGAGTCAAAAGGGGCAAAATGCACAGGATTCCTTTGCGTAGCATTGAGATTTCCTCTGATTACTTTCCACAGGCTGTATTGTAACACAGTGATTACAGTTAGCCCCCTGACTGTGGGCTGCAAGGGGTAGAGGCACATGTGATGATGTTAATAAAAAAGAGTGCTGAACAGGCACTATTCCTGGAAAAATCATTCAAAATGCCTGATTTCCATAAGCAGACTGATGATAGTTGTACACAGCCAGTATACAAGAGTGAGATTCAAATATTTTTGACACTTGTTATGGTTAACTATAACTTCCATGTTGACAAACTCAAAGATCAGTTCTTTGTCATCATTGCTCTTGACCTCTTGGCAGCACTTCACAGGGCTGCCAAGGCTCTCCTCCTTTAAACAGTGTACTCAATGGGCTTCTGGTTCACTACAACAATCCCTAGGCTGTCCTTCTGTCTTTGACTTCTCTGTCTTGCTATCCTCTGATCAAACCTCTTAACGGTGTTGGCTTCAGAACCTACATCTGGGAGACCTTCTTTACCTGCACCATTGCTTCCTTAGTGAACTCATCCAATTTCATGCTGTTACATATCACATGCTTATAAATCCTCAACTTACACCCCTAGCTAGGACATTCCTAGAGCACATATCCAAACATCCACCTGAAATCTGAATCTGGATAATTAACAATTCAAACCTCACACATCTACAGCTGTACCCCTGGTCTCCCCTGCTTCCCTCACCCACTCTAGACAAAGTGTCTTGGCTTATTCAAACTTTACTCACACTCCTAAACCCCACCCTCATATCTGGTCACCCTCTATCTGATTGGGTTCCTTTTCCTCTACCATCCTCCACCCACCCCCGTGATGCCTATTCACCTTGCATGTCTTAATCAAGAACCCCATTCGATCTATTTAGCCAGGACACTCCTCTTACCCCTGATAATTTCCTCTTAACAATTTTCCATCCACTAACTCCCACATTGCTCCTTGGCTATGGATTCCCATGTACATATGCTGTATTCAGAGTTGAACTCAATGTGTCTCTTATATAGAAAATCCCACTGCAATGTTCCCTATATCTATTGTCATAATCCTGAATAGAGTCTGCTTTATCATCTTTCACAAGTGAATTTTTTAACACCCTCAAACCTGGCCCCCCACAGGCTTCCCTATTCCAGTTGAATAAAAAACCTATGTTTTATCTAACTTTTCTATTTCTACCCACAAGTAATCTATCAGGACAAAAATCCTGGGAGTGATCTTTGATACAACTCTTTCAAACTCCACATCTATTCCACAAAAAAAGGCTATGGCTCCACCTTCAAATAAATTCCAAATTTATGCACTTCTCACCACTTCCACCACCATCCTGATCCTGGCCATCAGCATACATCCCTGGATTATTTCAGTGTCTTTTAACAGGTCTTCCTGCCTACTGGCTCATCAACCCAAAGTCTATTTGCAAAACAGCTTCCAGAGTGATCCGTTTAAAGCATGAGGCAGATCTTGTCCTACCTCAAAGCCCAAATGCCTCCATATTTCACTACAAGACTAAGAGTCCAATCAGCCTTAATGCTTACTCAGTCTGGCCCTGTTATTTCTTTCATCTCCTGCTACTTTCCCACTTGATGACTCTGCTTTGGCCATACTGGCCAACTTGCTCTGTTTACAATGTGCCAAGTCCTTCTTCAAATGCTTGTGTGTCACTGATTATTAGCAGTTGCGACTCATTCCCTCTAGCAATCCAACATCCTGTGCCCTCTTCTATTTCCTCCACAGCACCCATCACTTCATATTTATTTATTATGTTTTCCTACCAGTCCCCACCCCAGAGCCATCAGTACCAGGCTTGTAGCTGTCATTCATTGCTATATTACCCATCACCTGAGCAAACTGTATAATAGAAATACAATGCTTGCCACAAATGTAATTTTAACACACTGAAAAAAGTAAACAAAACAGTTGACACTGATTTTAACAATTTATTTTATTTAACCCAAGATATCCAACTTATAATCATTTCAATGTATAACTAATAAAAACAATTATTCAAATATCTCACATTCTTTTTCCTTATAAAGTCTTTGAAACATTGTGGGTTTTACACTCACAGCACCTATAATATTTTAGCTAGCTACATGTTAGGTGCTCATAGCCACAATGTGCCTAGTGGTTTCCATATTGACAGTGTAGGTCTATTCTACTCTATTGTGTGTTTATTCAATGGTTTAAAAAATTATTGGGAAAAGTACAGAAAAAAGACTTACAGACATCCGTTCAAGATGGAGGCATAGCTAAACATGGGTAACCATGCTTCACCTCCTGAACAACTACAGAAAAAATTACAACCAGACCTCAAAACAAGTAACACCAAAAACCGTCAGAAAATTGAGCTGTATGGAAGTCTAACAACCAAGGATTTAAAGAAGTCACTTTCATCCAGGCAGGTAGGAGGGGGGGAGATATGGAGATGGGAAGAGAGGTGTGGAGACCCAACATGGCTCAGAGAGCTGGCAGAACAGGTGGTCCCACATTTATGTGTGGTGGATAAAAATTGGGAGGGATACCTTGGGAGTGAAGGATCCCAACCTCAGGCCAGACCACACAGCCCAGGGTTCCAGCGCCAGGGTGATAAATCCCAGTAACTTCTAGCTGTAAAAATCAGTAGGGATTGGGGTGGTAAAAGAAAACTCCATGCTGTTTTCCATAGTAGCTTCACTGGTCTGCATTCCCACCAACAATGCACCAGGGTCTTTTTAAAAGTTCATTAACTGTTGAACTTTCAGGAGACTCTGCTTAAAGGGTCAAGAAGGACTTAGAACTTACACAGATCTATCCCCTCTGGAATTTACCACCAGGGCAATAGCTGGAAGGGTAGCAGTTGCATAGAGGGAGTTAAGTGAAGTGACTGCAAACAATGTGAGTGCAGAGCAAAACTCCAGAAGCCAGGCAACGGCATTGTCCCCACTCTGGGCCCTCCCCCTACATAGAGCCACAAAGTGGTGAAGCAGGGTGCCCTGCCCTGATGATATCTAAGGCTCCACCCCACACAATTCGCAGATGATTTTTCTACAATAGGCCATGCTACTAAGACAGGAAGTCAAAGTAGCTCTACCTAATACACATAAACAAAAATGAGAAGGCTGCAAAATTGAGGAGACAAAGAAATAGGGCCCAAATGAAAGAACAGAACAAAACTTCAGAAAAAGAACTAAATGAAAAAGAGATAACCAACCTATCAGATGCCGAGTTCAAAACACTGGTTATCAGGATGCTCAAACAACTCATTGAGTATAGCAACAGCATTAAAAAAAACCCGGGAAGAAATGAAAGTTACATTATGTGCAGTAAACAAAAATTTACAGGAAACTAACAATGCAGGAAATAATGCCAAGATTCAAATCAATGATTTGGAACACAAGGAAAAAATAAGCATCCAACCAGAACAGCTAGACAAAAAAAGAATGAAAGAAATTGAGGATAGTATAAAGAGCCTCTGGGACATCTACAAATGTACCCAACTGAATCATAGGGGTGACAAAAGAAGAAGAAGAGCAAAAAATTGAAAACTTATTTGACAAAATAATCAAAGAAAACTTCCTTAATTTGGCAAAGGAAAGAGACATACAAGTCCTGGAAGAACAGAGAAATCCAAACAAGTTGGACCCAAAGAGGAACACACTAGAACACAGCATAATTAAAATGCCAAAGCTTAAAGATAGAGAGAGAATCTTAAAAGCAGAAATAGAATAGCAGAGACTTACCTAACAAAGAGTTCCCACAAGACTTGTCAGCTGATTTCTCAAAAGAAACTTCATAGGCTAGATGGGACAAGCAAGAAGTATCCAAAATGATGAAAAACAAGGACCTACAACCAAGATTACTCTATCCAGCAAAGCTATTACTTAGAATGGAAGGGCAGATAAAGTGCTTCCCAGACAAGGTAAAGCTAAAGGACTTCATCATCACCATGCCACTATTAGATGAAATATTAGAGACTTATTTAAGAAAAAGATCAAAACTATGAACATTAAAAGGGCAACACATTCACAACTATCAACAACTGTATCTAAAAAACAAGGTAAGCAAAGAACCAGAACAAGAATAGAATCATAGATATGGAGATCCTCTGGACGGTTACCAGTTGGAAGCAGGAAAGAAGAGAATGGGGGATTAAGAAGCATAATTGGCAGGTACAAAATAGACAGAGGGGTGTTGATAATACTATAGGATATGGAAAAACCAAAGAGCTTATATGCATGACCCATGGACATGAGACTGGGGACTGCTGGAGGGATTGGGGGTATTGTGCAGAGGGAGGCAAAGCAGGAAAAATTGGGACAACTGTAATAGCATAACAAATAAAATGTATTTAAAAAATTCTTGGGCACAACCCACTAAATTGAGTTCCTACTCCACAAATGGGTTCCCATGCCCACTTTGAAAAATCTGTAATGCATGGATTTTAGGACACTTCCTCTGGCCTCCAGGACCTGTTCAGGACCCTTAAAGGGAGACAGATTTCCCAAGGAAGGAGGCCTGGAGGGCAGGGCGAGGAAATCAATGTCCCCGACAATCCACTGACTGAAATCATAGCAGTTCAGCCAATGATGCAAGACTTCTTTTAATTAAAAGGTACTTTTAAAAAACCCACTGCACTCTCAGATAATTAACAAAACCTCTAATTACTTATAATTATATATTACATACATGCTAATATAAAAAAATTCAAGGGAAAATCTGCGCAATTTTTACACTTCAGAAAGAGTGCATTTGAATTGAGTGGAAAGACATCAAGATTTTCATTTTTCTCTCCCCATCCCAAGCAAAGGCCCTAGAACAACAAGAGTTTAGAGAAAGGAGAGAGAGGTACGAGCAATTAATCTTCATTTCCCAGTTTTACGAATCCCACTCACCAAGTCTTTTTAAAAGTTACCATAAATTTCAAATCCAAACTCTTCCCTGGGTGTAAAGTGTCAACTTTAAATGCGGCCTCAAAATAAGGATTCTGCCATTCATCTACCATTTGCTCTTTTAAGGTTTGGGATGTTGCTAGATACAGGGGGGTATGCAGTCAAGGCTATGTAGATATGCTACTCTAAAAAGGTATTGTTGTTAGACAGATAGACTTCAAATATCATCCTGAGGTTTTTGAATTGCCAAAAAAGGGCCATACCTCTTGTATCTCTGTTACTGTGTTGTCACCTAAACTGAGCACTTCATGGTAAGATGCTCAAGGTGCATCTTATGCAGATGGGATATCTGTGCCCTTAGAAGAGCACAAATATTACTTTGAAGAGCAAAAACAATACTTTGAAAAAAATGAGAGCAGCCATTTGTTATTTGGCTTCATATTTTTTATTGTTCACTATGCAAAATATGGCTACTTGATAATTGCTGCAAATATTGTCTTTACTACTAAATATGCCTTCATGTACATTTCAACAAGTAACTTCTGCTTGAAAAAGAACTCTATTGAGCATATTTCTCTGGAAATCAGTATTTAAATTATTTTTCTTTGAAACTAACATGCAGGAGAGACAGCTCTTGTTTACAGAGCAACTAAGTTTAGCATTATGGTTAACAATGTTTAAATAAAGCTAACTTAAAATGCAAACATTTAAATTCTAAAGTTTAACTGTTGTGAAACCAAGTCAGATCTATGGAAATATAAACAACATGAAAATAGTAATTTCCCCCCAATTCCATTCCTTGTGACAGTATTTCAGGCCATTTTTTTTTTTTTTGATTTAGGAGTAAGAACTCATGCAACTCCAAGGTTGCAAAAGGGTTACAAGTTGAAAAGCTTTGGATGAATCTTGAAAACATTATGCTAAGTGAAAGAAGTGAGTCACAAAATCCACCTAATGCATGATTCAGTTTATGTGAGATATCCAGAAAAGGTAAATCTATACAGACAGAAAATAGATTGGTAGTTGCCAGGGAAGTTGGGGGAGTGACTGCTAATTGGTATATACAGGGTCTCTTTCTTGAGTATTAAAATGTTTTAAAGCTAAATTGTGATGATGGTTACAAACTCTGTGAATATACTAAAAAAACACTGAACTGTACACTTCAACTGGGTGAATTGTATTTTGTGTGAATTGTATCTCAATAAAGCTATTATAAAAAATTAACATGCCTGATAACATTCCTAACATTGGCATGAAAGATGCAAGAAAATCAAGTTAAATCAACATAGCTTCTACTTAATGCTAAAATGCATAAAACTTGACACTACTGTCTCCCTGTTACAGAGCACATTCTCATAGCAACCAATATCTGCACTTCCTTACACTTGTCATCATCATTCATAATATCTGTCTTCCTCTCTACAATATAAACTCTATGAGGACTGAGGATAGAGACAGGTCTTTCCTGCATAGTGCTATGATCCCAGCACCTGGAACACATATTCAATAAGTATCTGCAATAGAAACTAATATATGTATGTATGTATGTATAGTATGTACATTCAAATGAATGAATGAATGAATGAAATTATTGGATTGGGACAATTCAACCAATCAAGTTGATCTGTTCTAACTGTCCCCTTAAATCTGTCCTCCAGTTCTCCCACACTACTGGCCACCCAGGTAGACATTTTCCCAGCAGCCATTGCAGCTTCTTATGACTATGTGACTGTACTCTTACCAATTAAATGTCAATGGATATAATGTGTACAGTTTTTAACTCATTTACTTCAAAGAAAATCACTTGTTTGGACTTCACTGTGCTTCAGCCATGTAGATAACGACAAACCACAAAGTAGGAGAGCACAAAAGGGAGATAAACTGCTCAGTCAAGCTAGACTGGCCACACTGTTACATGAAAGTGAAGTAAATTTATATTTTATTTAAGCCATTGTATGTTGGAGTCTGTATGCTACACCAGCCTAGTCTCTATCCTGGCTGTTACAACCCAGGCCTAAGTGCGTGTGTGCCATGAAGGAGTCAGGAGAAGCAGGAAGGATTTCAATGCTTAACTAAATTGACTATTGATTTCTGCCAATGGCAACTCAGTGAAGACATTCTCTTACAGTGTCTTCACAACAACTACATGAATTAATAGTCACATAATCCAAATGTTGAATATTATAAAGAGGTCATTTTGAATGAATTTAACTCAAAATATTTTCATTATGTAAGTATTTACATCACATATATAACACACTTTCCAAAGGACCAGTGAATATATTTTAAGTGGCTGATTGGGCAATTCTAGCTTTTTTACAACCAAGAAATAATTTATAATATGCAAGACACAATGAGTAGAGTCTATAAGGATGCATTATATAACTCCTTGATCTAACAAAAATATATAGCTCAAATTGGAGGTGGGAGAAAACTGCAATGATTACACATTCTTTTAGATTGTTTAACTTTCAGATAAGTTAACTATTAAAAAATGAACAGATGAAATGTGAGGAGTGAACATGTCTCATATTGAAAATTAACCATTTAGTCGTAATCTATAGGATCCTTGACTATTATCATTAACTCCTTGTGCCATTCCAAAATGAATACAAGATGGTGAATTTTACAATTTGAATTTCAATTTGAAGCAAAAATGCACGTGGGTGAATTGTCAATTGTGGGGAAAGCAGGGAGAAACTGATACACAAAACATTACTGAATAACCAAATCAGGACCCTCATGATAGAATAACATCAATGCAATTGTGACCAGAGAAAGTTGCCTTTTTATCTCTGGTCTTGACATTCTAGATGGCCTTGGATACGTTGCTAATCATCTATGGGACCACTTTCCCAGTTTGTAAAGTGGGGATTATAATAATTGCCAGCTACCTCTCAGAATGCTGGCAACCAGATCTGTTTTATTAAATGCTCAGATCTACTTGGAAGAAAATTGTTATACCAGTAGTAAGTATGATGACTATTATTTATGATTATTTGTAACTAAATTTAAAAAATAGCTTCATTTGGTTTTCTGAATTTGTCTGACCACTTTTATGCACATAACCAGTTGTTCCTGTAATGCCAATGAAGGCATATTTATTTGCATCTATGCTGACTGTTAATGATTCCCAGATTCTAAAGTTACTCAGAAGCTCCTGGCATATGAAATCTACACCTTCTCGCAGTGTGAAAGATAGTTTTTTAACCATCACTGGGTAACACGACCTTGTTTTTATTTAAGGTTTATTCACTGGGAAGAAACACTAACCATTCTACCCAGTTTATATATATTTTTTAGATTTTATATATATAATCTAAATATATATTTACATATATATATTTGTGTGTATATAATATATATATTTTAATATTTACCCAAGAATATGTTTATTGATTTTTAGAGAGAGAAACATCGATGTGAAAGAGAAACATCCACTGGTTACCTCTCACACACATTCTGATCTGGGATCAAATTCACAATATTTTGGTGCACAGGACAGCGCTCTCCAGACAACTGAGGCACCCAACCAGGGCTCAATTTTGTATGTTTAATTTCATATGTTTAATATGTTTATATTCTTTTCCTTTACATAGAGCTTTCCCTTTACAAGAGATTAAGACATACAGGAATTAGTTTTTAAAGGATCATTGAGTTTGTTAAAAGGTAAAAAAATTACATGTAATTTATTATTTAGTCTATATACCTTACTACTAAAAATAAAACTTAAATGAGAGCCAAAACACAGATGAAACTGATATTGTAGAAGAAAAAAAAGTAATGAAATGCTAACTAGGGGTAGGAAAAGTTAAGTTTATTTTAAAATGTATCAACAACAAAAAGTTGAGTTTGAAAAAAATACAGTGATTGAGCACAAACTCTGAGCTTCCTAGCAGTTAAGTCGAAATAAAAATTATGTGAATTTGTTACTTAGCTTGCTTTGCGTCAGAAAAGGAGGCATTAGAAGGACAAAATTTTTCCAAATTTTGTTCTTAAATTATGATCATTTCTAAATTATGTTCCTAAAATTTGAAAAGGTGGTTTTTATTTTCAGGATATTCTATAACACACTATGTTTTTGACAATAATTGTAAAGGAAGCATTTTGGTAACACAACATTGAATGTCAATTGTAATTAAAAATAATTTTTTAAAAAGAGAGCATTTTCTCTCTTAGTCAACACTAATGACAAATTTAAAAACTTTTTTAACCAAATGTGCCCTTGACTCATGATATTTTTAACTCTGAACAATATTACAGAATTGGGAAAAATCACATTGTACAATTCATCTGTGTCCATTTTCAGGTCATGGATGTAAGCATGGATATTACAAAGACATCAAGTCAGAGGAAAATCATTCACGCTTACACGATGATTCCAAAGAAAACAATGAAAATCCACTGATGAAGCCCTATTTGAAGCAGTAGAGATAACATAGCTCTCAGGCTGAGTATTCATCTGTTCCACCACTTTTTCAGCTTTGTTTAATCATAATTTGTAGCTGTACCAGAAAGAAATCTTTGCTAACATCAAGAGATGAGATAAACACCCTGCATGGCTTTGCAGAGGAACACGTTCAGGTGAGATCCACAGGGATCACAGAGACCAGGAAATGCAACTTACAGCTAAGCTGAGATGTTGTGGCAGAGACTGAATGACCCACAAAACAAGAAAAGATTTACTGTACAGCCCTTTACAGACAAAATTTGCAGATCCCGGGAATAGACTAAGCCTTCATTTTTAAGATTAGAAAACTATGTCTCAGCAAAGGGAAGTGCTTTGCCAAAAGTCACGCTATGACTTGATAACCCCACTGCTGGCTGAAATCACCTCTTTCCAGGCTGGACAATCAAGTGCTTCTCACGAAGATTTAATTTAAACTACAAAGATGGAAAGATGAGGCAAGCTAGATTTTTTGGCACAAATTAAATGTGCCAAAGCGCAAGTATAAAAACAAATCATTACACTTATAATGCATTCTAGAACCCAAAACACTGAGTGAGGTTTAAAATAAACTGATGTAAGAATCTTCACATTATGAAAGCTCTACAATAAACCTATTCAACTAAAGAGTAAGGAGACTGCATATTTCAAGTTCACTAACTTTAATGTAGTAAGTAAGGTATGAGCAAAGGCTTTGTGCAACCAGGCCAGCTAATAATCTGTTTGAAAACAGACACAAATGGAATTATTATTAGTCAAAATTCGAAAATAAAATAAAGATGCTACTTGAGAAATATAAGATGTTAAAGTGACCTACAAGACTAACTTGTATAAGATGAGCACTGCTGTCACTGAGATATTTTAGGAATCAAGAAAATATGTAGCATCCATAACCACTTTAACCAGAGTGCTTTTTGTTCCCCCTCCCAAGTGTGAACTTGAGAAAATTCATTTAGCTTTAATTCATCAAGCAACACTAGTCTTTTGGAAAACTTCTAATTTTAAAATCAAGTACTCATTTGATTTTCAAGCAAGGTCAGGAGAACAAGGCAGCCTACCTATTGCTGACATCACAGGGGTCTGCCCCACGCTGCTCAACAGTTACATCAATGCAGCATGTTGCTATGGTGCCTGACTATTAATTTCTGAAAGAAGGTGATTATAAAGCCACCATATGAACATCAACTGGATGACACCACTTCAGCTCAGAACACTGACATGCATAACTCTTGTTAGTAGCAAGTTCATTTTATGAAATCACCATCTTTGTGATGTGAAGATTCCTCTGTAACTTTAAACCTAACAATTCAACACCCTCTACCCTAACTCTCCAAAAAAGTTTAGCTTCAACGAAAGGAAAAAGTTTGATATTTAGGAAAAATGTGACTCTGTGGACCTTTTCTTAAGGGCAATTTTTTCTTTAAAGACATCCCAAAATATGCTACATACATGCTCACACACAAATAAATACACATATACTTGATAAATATGTAGATCAGAAGAGAACTGAATTAAATGCCTAAAAGGTGACAGCTACTACCCTACATATAATTCCACTAATCATATTTGCATTTACCTTTTTTGGCTTCTGTAAAGCAATCTTCAGTTACAGTCACTTCTCAAAAGGTCACTTCTTACCCTGAAAACAAAAGAGAACATCAAAATCTGAATGTCAAGAGAAAGTAGCAACCACCTCTTTTGCCTGAGAGAGATTCAAGAAAAACAACAAAGGGACTCAACTATATTTATTGGCAAGTGACTTTCAGAGTTGATAAAAACAAGTCCCAAGATCTCCATTTATCTGGGCCACATGTGTTTGAGATCTTCAAGACAACAAAAGTAACTTGGATGGAAAAAGTAGAGGTGAAACATTTCAAATTTTGTGTAATAACTTTTTCTCATTTGCTGTCTATCAATTTATTTTCACATGGAATAATGCATGACTCATAGGCCCTTGCTTTTGGAAACCAGACTGCTATTTGAATGTGTCTGTTTAGTTAACATCCTCAACCTCTCTACTTTCATTAAAGCAGAGGCTTATTTTTTCCCCCTTCCGAAGAGAGTTAGCTCTGGTAGGCAAGATGCATTATGCCATTCTGGACATTTCAAAATGAATAAAAACACCACAATTTTCAGGTTGTGGAGGGGTTGATGAAAGCTGTTCTCAGAATGTTTTCCTCTTAGCATATATCTACAAGATTAATTAAGTTACATAAACATGGTCCATGTCAGATGAAATAAACAATTGAAATCAAGCTTTCTAAAACACTCTTTCTCCCTCATCCGCTCCTGCCTGTGTATCCTCCCTTATGCTGAACAGTGTGTAATCCTTTAAGAAACACCACAAGCTGCCTCTTTCTGCCCGTGGAACTGGGATCCACATATGGCACAAGTGAAAAGAAAAACACTTGTTTATTAATTTAGATCAAGTTAGCAACAGGGCACAGGATTCATTCTATATCCATTGACCACATGCTAATCTAATTTTTTAAGATGGTGAAATTATATAATATCATTTTACCGAAATGCTAATATCCATTTGCTCACTCTTCAGAACAATATGTAATGAAGTGGTTTTAATTTTATACAGACTATATCCCTGTTTATCCCTCTGCTATGGGCCCTTAATGTGGAAAGGCAAATATCACTGAGAAGAGTTAAATCTCATTTCACGAGGGCTGAAAATTTGAGAGTGGCACTTTGGTGTGTACTATCTTTAAGGAATTGATCCAAGGCCAATTTATGACATTTCCACAAGCAAGAGTATGCAGATTCTTGCCATTAAGATTGGAAAGAAATGCAGGCTCTGAGTGAAATCATAATTTTCATGTTTACTCTAAGAGGAAATTGGAGGTTTTCACCATAAATGTTCAGCATTTGGGTGGGGGAAAACCCTAGCTCTGGGGCTTAAAATTACTATTTTGCAACCTGTCCCAAACCTTTTTGTTTTTACACAAAACAATTCAAATTGAAGATGACAATTGTGTGCTTTACTGCTGATGTGTGTCCCCAGGACTAGGACTGGTTTCTCAGATGGTGAGAACAGTCAGAGGGAAATGGTGGGAAGGAAACAGAACAGTGATAGTCAGGGCCTGCAGGGAAAGTGCAGGTCAGCAGAGCAGCCCCACTCCACACAAATCAGAAGAGCTCGTTAGACAGGAGGCACAGTGATAACTACGCACCGAAATTTCCATCTCTACCCTGCATCCAATCTTAAATGGAAAGGAAGCAAATTCTAACAAACCTCATTCAATTCAAGGCAAGACCCACTTTTCCCTCCTTTTACTTGAAATGTCTTCTAGTGAGTGTACTCTAAACTACTTTTCATGTTTATCTATTGAGTTGCATCTATTTTTGCATGTTTGGCAGTCAGATCTATAATATTAGACTTTGCAATGAAGATGAGATGGCTAGCATAGAGGCCTGGCAAACAACTGGGCCTTATTAAAATTTAATTTTAAAAAACTGCTGAAAACGCCTACTTTGCCTACATTGCTAGAAACAAAGTTATTTCTAGCACTGTGCTCAAACCTGCAGAACATTTTCAGGTAAGTACTGAGTCTGCTTCTCTACTCCTTTCTACACAATATGGTATAAGCGGATAGTGAGAAATATAAGCTGGTTCACCTCACAGATATTACAAGTGCAATTTTTCCCTGGGGGGATTCATAATAACAAAGTTATACATTTGACCTTCCAACTTATATTACTAAAGCAGTACAAAACTGGTTACATTTAATTTTTACTTACATATAAAAACTGGCAGTGGTATTCAAACCATCTTTTCTTCCATTTTGAAGTTTCATAAATTTTAATATGTACACATATTTGACCACTTATTAACTTATTTTTTTGTTGATTTTAGTGTTTAGTATATATTAGCAAAGTAATCTAAAAGTAATCTAATCTAATTTTTCTAGCCTTGACCAGTATGGCTCAGTTGGTTGGACGCTGTACCACAAAGCAAAGGGTCACTGGTTCAATTCCCTATCAGGACACATGCCTGGGTTTTGTCCCTGGTTGGGGCATGCATATGAGAGGCAACCAATAGATATTTCTCTCACATATCAATATTTCTCTTCCTCTCTTCCTCCCCACCTTCTCCTCTCTCTAAAAATAAATTATTTGAAAAGATATTTTTTCTAGCTTTGCTGAGAAAAGATTAATAGTTCAACAGCTGTTTACCATCATGCTAAATTAAGTGAAATGAGTCAATATACTAGACAAGACAATTAGGGTGCAGAACAATCAAAAATCAACAACCAGGAGAAAAATCTACATTTCATTTTCCCCAAAGTATAACACTGCTGCTTCCAAAACTGTTTTTGCTGTTTTTTAAACAATTGTTTTTCTTATCAAATCTACCAAATATTTACCTGAATGCTTACTGCCAGTATGATTGCTAAAATTCAAACTAAATGATTATGTGAAGCTTTTAAGATAAAAAAAAAACAAATAAAAAAGAAAGAAAAATATTCACCTCTAGCCCACTTGTCTTCTTAAAACAATTCTGTCAGCATATGAATTGCATTTTTTTTCTTTTCCTATATTTCATAAGTTTCATGTTGGTTTAGGTTTTAAAAGTGAACCAGGGGCATGGTTAATAGAAATTACTTATTTTCCTTTATGCTATTCCCTACACTTAAGATTCTGTGAACACAAGACTTGTTCAGTGTGTGGCCCCTTCACTATTGTTTGCGATGGTGTTACTGACCTGAAGCTATTTGATGACCATAAGGACCCTGACCTAAACATCAATGCAGAGCTGTGGTCCGGTCCCCTAGGTTAGGAAAGTTAATGTGCCTTCCAACTCCTCTACCTTCCTAACTCCTCCCACAATTAGGAACTGGACTCTTTAAGTCTCTCAGGTTACTACAGTGCTTCAGTGTCACACTTTCTACAAGCATACGGGTCTCTAATTTAATCTCTGTGATAAATAGTACATAGCGCTAATAGTATGGCCAACATGGAACCAAGTTACAGGTAAATGTGGAGGTGTGATTTCATCTCACAAGAGGGCAAATGAACAATATATACTTTATTTTCCCATTAAATGTATTCCCCTCCCTCTCCTTCATGGAAGCTCAAGGAAATGATTTCTACATCAAAATTTCTGCATTATATTTCATTTTACACAACTGTACACAAGTGACTGAAGGATGGCCAACATATGTCATCACCTCAGTCCAACGAATGTTGGAGAACCCACTGTGTGTCATGTCACTGGGGATGTAGGGATGGTCATAGCCACCTCCTGGCCCAGGAAGAGGTGGCAGTATAGTGGTTACTCTCATGCTGGAGAGTCCCTTCTCCTGAAGTCTAGAAACACGGTTCAAACTTCCCATAGTTCCAAATACTCCAATCAAATGACATAATCTTCATTAGAGAAAACAGATCTTAATGGGCCAGTTTCCAAGAGACTGCTGTCTCTTTAGTGAATCTTAACTCGTGGGTTTTTATGTATTGTTTATCAAAGATTTCTTGGAAAAAAGAAGCATATCAACAAAAATTGGACAAACTGAAATTATAATACAAGGGTCACTTCATTTTCTGCACTCAAGAAAATTCACTCAGAAATCAACCTCAAAGTGTTTTTGCTCTGCTTCTAAAAACTTTGAAATAGGCTACATTTTGAGTCAGGTTTACAAAAAAAAGGAAGAAACTGGAGAGCAAAACAGGGCAAAAAGGAGAAAGAAGAAAGGAGACTGGAAAGAAAAAAAATGGAAAGGAAACCATGCAGGTCTGGCCTCTGGGACCAGAGGCCCCTGTAGACCCCACTGGCTTGCTGGTTTATAGTTATGACAGTTTCCAATTTGTTGCTAACAAGGAAATCTACCACTTTGGACCCATCATTCCCCAAGGCCCTCTCCCACTGCTGCAAGAATATCTGACTTCCTTTCTCCTCCCCTTCTGGGACCCTCACTGAATCATAGGACCTAGCTTTGGGGTCCATCTAGTGAGAATATAAAATCCTAAAAATAAAGTAAGCCATGTGGTACAGGCAGTCCCAGGGAGGATCACCAGGGAATTCCTCAGGCTTGCGGCCCCCCACAAGTCCACAATGGCCCACACTTCATTCAGAAAAAAACACCCTCCTACCTTACACAATATAAAACCCTGGGCATGGCCACGTGAAAATATTTTATAGTATCCTTTAACAGCCTTTAAATGTTGAAACCTAAAAACAATATTTGCTGTTTTCTCTTTGAAGCACTAACAAAGCCTTTGTTTTAAATTTACCTTTAGTGTGCAATAAGAGTTAATAATCAAATCCATCCCAACCCCCACAGATGTTAAACAAAAAGATAAAAGAAATGCAAATAGCTATTGTCATGGAA
The DNA here is from genome assembly GCF_004126475.2 of Phyllostomus discolor. Lineage (NCBI taxonomy): Eukaryota > Metazoa > Chordata > Mammalia > Chiroptera > Phyllostomidae > Phyllostomus > Phyllostomus discolor. Next base: position 65,671,631 of record NC_040909.2, read on the forward strand.
AGTTAAAGTACCTGTCTGTATTTTTAAATGAAAACTATTATCTCTATCAATCAAAATTTAAGAATACAATAGCGCTAATCACAGAAGGTGCTCTGACGGAGTTACTTTTCCTCACAAAAAAGTATTTTTCCCCTTCAAAACCAAGTATAAAAGTCATATAGTTACAATTAGATAGGGTATTTATAATTTTATTATTAAAAACCTCAGCAGCCTCACTGTTAATAAAGTGCTTCTAAGTCTCTAAACTGATTTGTACCCAAGAAGACCCAAGTCCCTACATATTTTAATAAGGTTGAGAAAATTTTATTTAAATTCTTACAGTTTCCAACCTGTGGAGGAACAGCACACTCTTCTGTTGAAAAGAGTAACTCAAACTGAGGCATCACTTAACTGGTAAAAAAAAATTCCTTCTTTTAGACTCTGGACTCAATTCCTAGCCCCTGAAATATCTTTGCAGAGGATACAGCTTCCTTGCACGGCTTGTCTTTCTTAATTGTGGTAATTTATTTTCAAAATTATAACACTCTTTTAAAAAAGCAGAATTCCACCTTCATAGCGCCACATGATTAAGTGCACTGTTCATCAATTTCTAAGTCTTTTTTCAAATATTTGGTTTTTAAAAACACTGGATTAGCCCCTGGATATGGTGATTCCTAAAAGAAGCACAGAAACAAAGAAAAAAAAAAACAAAAAAAAAACAAAAAAAACCCCGAAGACCCAGAAAACAAACAGCTCAAGATTTAAATTCCTAGAAGAAACAGTGAAACCAGGATGCCATTAGCTGGCTGAGCCTGGATGGACGTCTCCTCGACCATTGGGCCAAGATCCCCGTGACCACCCCGCCCAAAGCAAGATCAGATTTCCTTCCCTCCAGACCGCCTCTCTCAGCTTCAGGGCCAATATCTCCAGTGTGCTATTAATACCAATGAAGAGTCGGTTCCATTTGCACTGAAGAAAACACTTGCTACCCAGCACAGACCTGCCCTGCCAGGAGGAGCAGCCGGGTGTGGACAATCCAGTGGCAGAGTTGCCCTGCTTCCTTACAGTTCACTCTTGCACACTGCTTGATGCCTTTTAGCACACAATGACAGCATTATCTCCAGGGTAGTTACAAAACAGGATTTGTTAGGACAAAGAATAATAAAGCCGTTCTCTTTCTTTTTTCTTTTTCTCCACCCTCCAAGTTCCTGGGAGCCCCTCCCTGCCAGTCCAGAACTCAGTCACATCTCCTAAAGGCACCTGTACTTGTCAATTTCAAGGAGCCAGCAAGTGACAACTGAGGAACCCGTGGGACCACTGACAGGAGGCACCCAGAAGAGCAGCAGAGTAGACTCTTAACATTTTAAAACGAAACAGAAGTATCAGCCTTGGCTTCCCACACACACTTACCGGTTCATGGTGAGGAAAGAAAGCTTTGGGGCCCCAGAGGGAATTTTCACACAAGGGAAGAAAGTTGAGAGTTTGTAAGGGAGAAATTCCAGGCGCTTAGAAGCTGTGGGTTTTCAGGGCTCCTAGGCTGGGCTGGCGGCAGAGTGAGGCAGGACTGGAGGTATGTGGGCTAAACACAACAAAAGCCACTGCTTTACTCTAGATTCAATATGCAGGAAGAGGCCCCTTTGCATAAACACAAACACTCAGCAAATGAATAACTGGCTCAATCAGACTCCCACTGTGCCTTCTACCTGTCCTCTCCGGGACAGGAGACACTGCCTGTTCCAGGGGACAAGGGCTAAACGGGAGACAGTTAAGTGTTATGTTGCTATAATAACAATTAAAATGAATTGCATTCGTTAGTAGTTAAGAATTGACTCCTAGGGAAAGGAGCAGAGGGGGGATATGGTGCTACTGTTGTATCTGCAGCTACTCCAAAAAAAACTGGGCATACGCATACCGGGGCCTTTTACTGGAGCTGCACTGGGATCTCTGATGTTCAGTGACAGTTTTAAACAATCACATTTTTCAACAACAATTTCAGTCAAATGTATAACTGTCGTTTCTCTGCTTTAACACATTATAAACTCATCCCTGTGAGTCTGTAGAAAGATCTATTTTATATATGTATAACTATAGAAAGATCTATTTTATATATGCATAAAAGTGTACATACATAAAGTAGACATACAGACACATTTATGTACATGCATATACACGTGTATATATACTAACATTTATAACTGCACACATATCTAATTAAAGAGAATAAAGCAAAAAATGCCATTTAAACTCCTTACTTCACTGATTATTTAAAGAAAATAATTTGAGTTGTTCAAAACTACATCCCAAATGTCTGCCTTTCAAGTGTCATCAACCCATAACCACTCATTTTACCCATATATTAGAAAACATGCTTTTAACTGAGCGGCTTAACCACTTATAATTTCAATTAAATAACATAATTACAGTCAACAGTCTCCATTTCAGCAGAAAATATGCCATATCTCAACATAATCTATCCTTAGAACTAAGAAATTTAAGCACAAGGAAACACATGCAGGTACTCGTAATTCACTACTACCTTTTCTCAGTGTATGTAGTCAGCACACTCACCCTAACCCTCTACAATGTGTTCTGGCTACATGTTGGTCCTAGTAACATACTTACCGGTATTTTTTTGAGCCATAAAACACAGTTAGGTTTTAGAGGAGGAAAATAGGGAAAAAAATTGAAGCAAAAATGTGGTAAAATATTTAATAACATAAATAACAGAATATTTTTTCACCAATGTAAATGTAAACAGAACTCATAAGCAGCATTAACAACGATTATTCCTCCCAAATTTTTGGGGGGGTGCATCTTATAGTCCGAAAAATACGGTATTTTAATGACTTTCGGTAGTTTGAATGATTTCATTTGAAACATAAATAAGGCTATGTTCAAAGGGTTCCATCTGATGCCATACAGTCCTTTGGGGGCAAATCCAACACTGAGCTTCCATAGTGTGTGTCTACACTATTGCTTGGGTTAAAAAGAGTAGGATCCTCCAGAGCCTCAGAGCATGTATGATTCTGCTGTTATTCAGGGGAAATAAGGTGGCTTTCTAGTACAAAATCAAGTTTTATTGTATTAATACAACACTGTTTTCTGGCTGTATCAATCTGCCACAAAAGCAAAAGAATATTACTGAAAGTTAAAAAACTACAAACAAACAAAAAAGCCCATTTCAAACATATATTGTGGCATAACAAGAAGAGAAACAAAATTAAAAGATTCTTAAAGTCCCAAAGAATAAAACACAAGTTCTCAAGAGGGGTTCCCACAGAAACTAAGGATACCTATTCTGTTCACTATGTTGTCTGGAAATGACCTTCCAAATAAGGTGTTAGATAACCCACTTTCATAGATGATAGTGATCTAACCTTGATGCAAATAAACCATAGAACCAAATTTAATCAGCAGATTACTGTGAAAGAGCTTCTCTCTATTCCAATGGAGCTTCTAATAACTGTTTTGGCAGATCTGGTGGGTAGTTATGCTTCCTTGCTCATCTATATCTCACACTGGTTGAGCAAGCTAATGGAAGTGCTGTTAGTGGAATCCAGTATTAATGCTCTGCATCGTGCAAACTTGAATGCAACCTAATATACCAAGTAGTATCTAATTATAGGTAGTATCTAATACCTATGGAATTAGATACTATACTCTAAATTAATATTTCAATGAAGACATTGAAATAGATGACAATCTAGGTAAGGCATCCAAGCATTGTGGTCCAGATAAGCTCCTTGCTACAAGAGTGCTGGATGCTGCAGCAAACAACACAGACACAAGGACTGTGACAAAAATCCATATGCAACCTTTAGACACTGAGTGACACATGCTGATGCACACAGTCAGAGATGCATCCTCATACAAGTACCACTCACTGTAAACTTGAGAGCATGAAGAGGGAGTTGTTGCAGTGAGACCTCCAAAAAATAAACAGGGTGTACAGTTTCAAAGGCTGTAGACACAGACATTTTATTGTTCAAGCCAATTATCAGTGGAAAATAATAACAACAGATGGATTCAGAGTCACTGACTTTTCATATGCACTTCATTTCAGCAGAACAGATGATGAAACGTGAGAGCTATCTCAAAAAGGCAAAACATCTTTCAGTAAAAGAACTCTACAGTCCAGATGGGGACCTTCTAAGTCTGCTGATTATCTTCGTATAATGTTGTGAGATAGACTTACTAAAACATTTCAAGAGCTGATCAGAGATGATGCGCACAATGACTACATTATTGGAAGGAGTTGCCTCAGACTTGTGACTAAACCTGCAGAAAGCTCAATAAGGTTAGGGCTGTAAGCTTCCTGTTTTCTCATCAGGGACTGCAGGTTCCAATGAGAACTGGAAATCTGTGCACAGCAGGAGAATAAACCATTGCCCAAGGACCTTACAGTTGTGCTCTTCTCTTGTTTGAGCTAGAGCAAGAGCAAGAGACAGAGAGAAACTAGGACTGTGAAAAGGACATTAAATTATTCTGAAACATTCCATCAACAGGAAAAATAAAATGGCTCCAAAGCAACTTCTTATTAAAAGCACTCAGTGATAAAATATCCCTCATAAGCAGTTAGAACATCTTAAATATCCCTTGCCATGATGATCAGAAAATATAATTTGCTCTTAGTAGGAAATAAATATAAATTTCAATGGTGGTGTGAGAAGCAGTTCAAATAAGTACCAACCAAACCCAGAGGTGAAACCCACCAACCTACCCAAAAGCACTCTCACTTAACTTAAATATCACCAAATCAGACATGATGATAAAACACAAATAAGGGAAACCACAACATGAGAACCTGCTGTAAGTAATAGAAAAAGTTAAAATATCTCATCAGATAAGCTTCATTATATTGGAATAACAATGAATCTATTCTATCTATCTCTATGCATCCATCCATCCATCATCAATTCCACATTCATAATATTGCAAAAATCTTTCTGTGAACTGACGTAAAATATGGTCAAAATTGCTGTGCTAAGAAAAGCTGATCCTGCTGCCGTTTACTAACATACTTAACATTTTAAAATACTTTTATGAACATACTGTTGATTTCACAAATTTATAACTTAAGTACAAAATTTTTTTTAGAGCAAGGCTTTTCTTTCAAAGTACTCTGACAAAAGTAAATTCGTAGCAGAACATACAAGCATGAAGAAAATATCGCCAAGGGCAAAATTCTGCAACTGCTTTAAGAAGCAAACAGAACACAAAAGATGTGTGCTGCAGCCATCTGGCTGTCCTCAGACAGTGTCACTGCCTCCTCTTTATCCCACCCCCTGGCCAACCCACACCAATGCCACAGAACTTATGTCTGCTGCACAGCAAATGGACACAATGAACACACTTAGAATGCAAAAGCTGATTTTTTACACATAAACTGGTATCTTAACTTTTTTCTCCACTTCAACAATTTTGTTGTTGCTGTTACTTACTCAGAGTGGGACTACTCTGAAAAATCTCTAAGGGTTTCACTGTGATAAGATGTCCCCACATGGATATCTGTTTAGGTTCAAGACGAAATCCCTTTGAAACCTTCATCTCTAGTGTTCTGTGTGTTGTTACAGCCAGGCACTAGAAGTGGACATTTAAGTAAAGAATCCTAACAGTATTTCACTTAAATCTTTACTCCGTTTTTGCTCTCAATTGTGCATTGTTTCCCCCACTTACTACTCAAAATAACTGCACTCATTTTTAATCACTCTCCTTGAAAGTCAGCATGCTCACGGGAATTTTTCCTTCCTTGGCTCATTCCATGAATATTTAGTGAGCAACTACTGTGGTGTCAAGAGCTTGCTGGACAATGGATGAGCAAAATCATTATTTTCCCACATGCTAGCAGAGACTGCCTGCTACATTAAACCAGAAACTCTGTAGTTTATAAAGAATCTTCTACAAGCAGGTAGGCATTTCACTTATTTATATACTTATTTGGAGAGGCAGAGAGATATGTCTGTAGGTATACAATTGCTTTCAAAGATGGGAATTGAGGCTTTTAATGGAAATCAGTCTGGATACAACAGGCCTCTGTACTCTGCTTTTCTGAAGGAGCTTGTGAGAGGCGGGTGCCCTGTGTCAGGCACGCGCCCTCACTGGGAATTCAGGTTTGCCTGGCAGTTGGTGAGGAAGAGGGGTGATGACACATGTCTTGTATACTTCTGCTTTCTTGCCGTTAATGGTTTCCCACCTCCCCAGCATCCCTCTCCATGTTCCAGGATAAGAAGGACTTGCCTAGATTCTCAAGGGGCTGATTTTTTGTTTCCTTCCAGGTGTTTCTGCCCAGGACCAGAGAGGCTTCTGGTCTAGACAACCGTGGTAACCCTGGAACATACACAGCGAATCCAAACCTTGGGTTAGGGATCTGCTAATTGTTTAAGCCAGCACTACTGTCTGGTCACCAGTTGGCAAACACAGCATATGGCTGCCTCCCAGGCCTAGGTTAGTACAGCTGGAGCCAGATGACAGTTCTGAGATATTCTTCCTGTGGCCACATCTGGCTCCTGGCTGCTCCAATCTAAAGCTAAACTGATTTTGTTGATTTTTCTGGGAAAGTTTAGGCAACAGATGAGACAAGTCATATTAATTTGACTATATGCAGTTTGGTTTGGGACAAGATATCAGAATATAAACTCAATGAAGGCAAGAACTTCATCTGCTTTGCATGCTCTACCCTGTACAGAACAGTAGCTACACATGGTAGTTGTTCAATAAATATATATGGAAAGAGTAACACTAACCAGCATGAATCTCATTCTAGCTCCTCTAGTCCCACTACAAACAAGTGCACTGGCTAACCCTCCAGATACACAGAGAAGAGACTCCAGGTAGCCCCATGTTAAATTTCACTCTGGGCACACTGACCCAGGAAGAAAGACAGTTGAGAATGAAACAAATTCACATAGTCAGCGAAGTTAGGCAGACCTCTTGACAGTCCTTCCCTAAAAATAACAGTCTCCCAGTATTCACCACATCCCAACTTTATTAGTCCTTAAACTGCAAAACTTGGCAGCTATGAGCCCACAGTGGTTGCAAGTGACCTGAAAGTAGAAACTTACCTTTTGGCCACCAGAGAAAAGACAAATGATGATGTAACTTTTCCTGACACCTTTTCACCCCATTTTCTTTCCCATGCCTCTTCCTGAATTCCCTGCCATTTGAAAAGCCCAGCTCCCTTCTACACCCAACTCTGACCCATCTCTAGGCTTTCCCAAAGCTCACCCCTCCATTCTTCCCACTAAAAACACCACTGTAATTTAGAAAGAGGTGGAACCCACCTTCTCAGCTCCTTGGCGAGACAGGTTTCTGATACTATGCTAATATGATGCTACAGAACCTCTAATCATCATGACAACAAAACTCTACTGAAAGCCCAGGAACATGACAAAGGAGGAGGGCTATCTAGCAGAAGCCTGGCTTGGCAGTTCGAAGATGATACCACCTCCCCAATTCAGCAGGTTAAATTTCCTAAGACAAGAATGGTTGAAATGGCAGGTGACTTAGATAAGCTTAGTATATGGTCTACAAGGAACAAAGTTACTCAAAAGTTCCCTAGATGAAACTGTGCCTGAACTCCTCCCTTTTCTGTCATGGAAAGCAGCCAGTGTGAAGCTTGGGGTGGGGGCAATTCTCTTCAGCAAAGTGTAAATTTCTGAATGGCAGACAACTGGAGTTTCCAGGTCCCCTTGGAAGGAACCAGTTACCCAAGGAAGGGTAGCCCAGGACAACCTACCCTGGAAATACCTCCCTCCTTTGTTTTTGCTTTTTGTAATTACTTTAAAAGTGAAAAAGGCCTCTCCACAATCACAATGAAAGCTTAAGCTAATCAAGGAAGAAGCAGTGTAACAGGATGTGAATGATTGACACCCAGTGCTTAGCTGGAACGGGCTACAATGTAAAAACAACCAAAACAGAAAAGTGTTTTTAAATGGGGAAGATGGGGATAAGGAGGCAAGGCTGAGGGTGTACAGGATGAATATCTTCGTTTCTTTTTTTTTTAAGGTTTTATTTATTTCATTTTTAGAGAGGGAAGGGAGGGAGAAAGAGAGAGAGAGAGAGAGAGAGAAACATCAATGTGCAGCTGCTGGGGGTCATGGCCTGCAACCCAGGCATGTACCCTGACTGGGAATCGAACCTGCAACACTTTGGTTTGCAGCCTACACTCAATCCACTGAGCTATGCCAGCCAGGGCTAATATCTTCATTTCTTAATGCTTTCTTCAGCTCCTCCAAATTAAAACTAAATATTATATCACATAGTACTGCACAGTATAGTTTAGTTTAGGATAGTTCATATACTACAAGCATAGAATCAAATGCCTGATTACAAAACTCGGCTCTGCTCCTACTAGGCTTGGGAACTTCAGCAAGTTACTTACATTCTCTGTCCCCAGTATGCACATCCATAAAGTGAGTTTAATAGTCCAAAATGTGCTTTTGAGGAATAAATGCATTATTTCAAAAAAAGTGCTTAGAAAAACTCCTGACACATGGTGAGTGCTAAAGAAATGACAGCACCAAAGCCCTGGCTGGCGTAACTCAGTGGATTGAGTGCGGGCTGCGAACCAAAGTATCACAGGTTCAATTCCCAGCCATGGTACATGCCTGGGTTACAGGCCACAGCCCCTAGCAACCGCACATTGATGTTTCTCCCTCTCTCTCTTTCTCCCTCCCTTCCCTCTCTAAAATAAATAAATAAATAAATAAATAAATATATTTGTTTTAAAGAAAGAAATGACAGCACCATTGTTATAACCAGGGATACTGGAACTTACATAAAAGTAAAGCTTCTTAAACTTTATTCCTGCCACGTCCATAGTTGTTACTACTATCTAGTCAAGCGCCATGCTACAGGTTTAAAGAAAGGAACCGCACATCAGACTTCAAACTTCTTATGAACATAGTACAAAAAAAATCAAAATACTGATTTTTCCCTCAGTGTTAGCTGGAGAATCCTAGGTTTAAGATTAGGATCTCACCTCCCATATCTCAGGGGAGGGAAAGTCATTAGCTACAATACAAAAGAGCTACAACTCAAACTTAGTGTCAGCTGCTTGATCCACCCATGACCAAAAAGGACTTTGGAGAAATGTTCAAAAAAGGCAAGAGGAGCATCCGGCCTGGAACCCCATGGTAGTCAGACATATTTCCTTGCACGTTTCAAGTCTGCGCATTTAGATTCTGTTACTGATTTAGGATCTTAAACAGCTTGTTTATTTTTTTTTAGTGGCTTTCAGCTCACCTTTAATAACATGTTTCTTTGACTTGGCTGAACTACACCTCAGAAGAATTACAAGCAGGAATATGGCTGGGTGAAAGGTTCAGTGAACTAATCCACACCTGGTCCATGTAAGAAAAAAGGCTCATATTTTCCATATAGAAACAAGTCTCTTTATATGAACCAGGCTTCTATTTAACTGCTATGGCACTTTCCATGCCATACAATCTTTTATGAGCTTTTTATGGGGTGGGGAGAAGAACTACCACCTAGTCATAGCTGTAGCTTTCTCAGTGACAGAAATAATAATAATCACCATAATAATAGGAAAATGCAAACCTCATTCAGAATAGGAAATGGTAGACTTATATTAGCAAAAATTCCTTGACCAAGTTTTAACAATGACAAAAGACAAAGATGTCCTTCAAGAAACACACTGGGGATCAAGTGAGAATTATTGTGTCTTCATGACCAAAATTCAGATTTCTACTGTACCACCTATGTGACCCAAACTTGTTTTTAACCCAAGGACATGCTGATTGGTTTTTCTTTTTGAGAGAAAGATGGGGGGAAGAGAGGGAAAGAGTGAGGGTGAAAAACATCAGTGCCAGAGAGAAGCTTTGATTGGTGACCTCTAGTACGCACCCAACCAGGCACCAAATCCACAACCCAGGTATGTGGCCTGACTGAGAATCAAACCCTAGACCTTCCAATTGACAGAATGATGCTCTAACCAACTCAGCCACACTGGCCAGGGCAAATGATCTAGACTTTTAAGTGGAAAAAGTAAGGCTTAGATTGGAAACATCTCAGATGAGAGAGAAGAACACATATTTTAGAGCTGAAAGGTACCTCTGAGGGGGTCTAGTCCAGCCACTGCCTCCTGGGGAGTGGATCAGTGGTGTGAGAGGCCACGCAGTGGGTGTGGATAAAAGCAGGGACAAGAGCTTCTGACTCCCAATAAATGTGGTAAAGCAGTGATTAGAAAATGTGGTGGCTGGGAACATCAATCGTATCATCTGATGCTAGAATCCAAATAAACTACCTTTCTGCTCTAGAGTCAACCACATCAGTATTTCAGGCATCTTGTTTTTTTTTTTTTTTTCCTCTCAGTTTTATTTTTAAGAAAATCCTTTTAATAAACTCTGGTTTGAAGTAAGTGGACAAGGAGATATTTCTACACCTTAGTTTAAAACAGAGAAAAGTGACTGGAGAGAACATTTCCCTGGAAGGTAGGAGAGTGTCTCTATTCCTAGAGCCACCACTATCAGCTAGGATTTGGTAAGCTCCTTCCCTCCTGCAAACCTCAGTCTCCTAGTGGGGATAAGGAGTGGCACTCGGACACAGCAGTCACCCAGTTGAGTTGTTAAAATGCTGACTGACATACTTGAGTACTGGCTGGAAAATGCCTTTGCCCCCAAGCTATCTGAGTACAGGCTTGGCTACTACCCTGAACTTCCAAGAATCCTCAAAGGCAAAGCAGGATTGCCCAGTGCCCTGCTCCAGTGCTATGCCCAGTGTCCATCCTGGATGGCTGATGCCTGTGCTGTACCCATTAGCTATAATGGACATTACCCCAGATGCTTTGAGAGGTTGCTTTCCAAGGCTATAATGCAAACACCATTGGGCCAGGTTATGCCCTGGTAGAAGCCACAGCCTGGGATACAAAGACAAGAGAGTTGTGACAAGCAGAATAACAACCCCTGAGGGGCCCACCTTCCACGTCAAGTCACTTCCCTCATTTGGAGCATCTATATGTAGGCTATGCCTATGAGGCAAATCAGTGGAATCTTGGGGCAAATTCCACGGGTCACCTTTGTTTTCAAAAGTTGGAAAGAAATACATCATTATGAACCAACTCTTAAAGTGAAATCCTGAGCTCAGAGGGAAATTACCAACACATGTAATCAAATTATATTTACCATGGAAATTTCTAAGAGCTCCTGCTTTCTGCTCTTTTACAACTCTTTAGGAAAAGGAATATTTCTCTATCTAATGTTTCAAATTTCCACAGCAAAGCTGAGGCATTATACATGCTGAAATATATAGGGAAGGAAAAAAGTTTCCCATTATTATCGTTTCCTCCATCCTCCATCCCTTCTATGCCACTATTATTCAAAAGTCACTCAAAAATTTTGCTGGCTGACATGACGCCATGCCGTCACTTGATCAGGTGTGGGGTACCACATGGTATGAATAAATACTTATCCACAACCGCATATTAAATGGGAATTTGCAAAGGCAAGCTCTGGAGACAAAGACGTTTCTATATAGAAATATTAACTAAGAATTTAAGTAAATGGCCCCACTGGAACAAAAACCGTTCTAAAGTAGCAATATAAACTATATTTAATAGCAACAAAAAATATTTTCCTTTTGGGAAAGCAATTTGGGTTTCTAAAAGTTACTGCCTTTCACGTGACTTAATACAGTATGCCTAAATTATTTCATTTCCTAAAACACAGATGCCGAGCCCCCAACTTCTACTTTGTGAGAGTTAACTTTTTAAATTACTCTTCTCCCAAATATAATATCCAGATAAAAAACTACTTTGGTACCTTTTCCCCCTACAATTGTTATTTTCTTATAAGCTTGAATATCACACATCCCCAAAAATGTATGTTCCCAAGGAAGGAAAAAAGCCAGGCTCTAGAACTAATACACAATGAAAAATGAATTTAAAGCAGCCTTCTGGTCTGACATAAGAATATAAAAATGATATGAGCAAGAACAGCTTAGTTTACATACTTTTCAGTCACAGCTGCTGCTCTGAAACCACAATACCTTTAAAATGACATTTCAAGGAAACAGATACGGCATGGCTTTAGCCATAGCTTGATGTAGCTCTCATTGATTTAAAGGGGCTTCTCTTTCCATGCACAGACTTTATATAACTGTGTACACTGGCACAATTAAAGAAAAGAGTGATTCATTTTAAATACTGTAGTGATAAGAGTGAATTACAAATAATTCTACCCAGCAAGATTTTTTTTTCTTTCACCATTAAAATCATAAGACTCAGACATGAAAACAGAGTTTTGGGGAGAGAAGGAACAAGTCTACTCTTCCTGCTTAGTATTTAATTGGGTGCTAAAGATTTTTTTAAGAGACCTCTGCACCTCCAGTGACAGGCACACGAGAGGCTCCTTTCTCTGCAAGAGATGCAGGCACTTCCAAGAATAAATGAAAATAACATACAATTAAATCAGACTATTCAATTAATAAATTACTTTGGTGGACCTTGCAGGCCAAGTCCTATTTAATTACATAATTTCAAAAATATTTGCACATTGCAATCACCAAAATTGGCTTTGAGGTTTCATAATACACACTTAACACTTGAGTAGAACAAATTTATTTAATAAATGCAGTCCTAAGTGCTAGAAGGCCGCACCACTGAAACTGCAAAATCACTTAGCACATCCTCAGAAAAAGCAAATAAACTTTCCCACTATTTAGACGTAGGCTGCTGTTGAATGTCAGGAGAAGCAGGCAAATTTTTTGCTTTTCTCTGTCCTGTGTTGCCTGTAAATCTGACCACTTGGAGAGGTAATTAGAATGGAGCTAATGGACAAAATGGTTCCAGTTAGAGATAAATTAAAGATAAACTAAGGTGGAGGATGTCAAGTAGTAAAAGCCTCATCAGGTAAAACAGAGAGGCTGTATTCCCTCCCCACTTCTCACTTCTTAAGACAACAAAAGGCACCAGAAATTAACTTCATTACCAAGCATAAAGATGTGTTCCATTAGGAAAGCACATACAAATTCAAGAGTGAGAGGTCTTTCATAAAAAGGACAGAATTACACTGAACCCAACAAGAGGGCAGAGGCACTTCCAGGGCCTGCACTGCTTACATTTGTCCTGGGACCAAGGTACTGCGTGGAAGTGAAGGGTCTGGAAGCCACCAGAGCACTTGGGCACTACTACCTCACCTTCATATTTTGATGGAAAATCTTTGTCAAGCACGTTTATTTCCAATAACCACTGCATGCTTTACATTCACAATGACCTCAGCTTTTTTAGTGGTGTGGAGCTGATTTGATTTACATAAAAAGTAACCAGACCATCATGACGAGGTGATTGTTTTTGTTTGGGGCTCTTTCCCTTACAACTTTCTGACCCATACAATCCAACCTGCTGCTTCCTCTTGCCTGTTTTTTTTTTTTACATCCAAAAAGCCTCCACCTTGCTGTTAGAAAGGTATCTAACAAACTCTGCAAAAATTTTCAGTAAGGTTTAAGTAAAAGATGCTGGTGAGACTTTCAGATCTCTATTATTAAACAAAACAAGCACATTTGTCTTAGTTCCATGTTCCTTTCACAAAGTTCTGGAAAGAGTTGCCTATACTCTTGACCTGCCTTCTTCACCTCTCACACCTCCTCAGTCCTACCACCCACTGAACCTCTACTGCCAAGGTCACTCAGTATTCAGTCTCTCCTGATTTGGTCCATTGGCTGCACTCAGGAAGGTGATGCTGTCTTCTCCTCTGCAGGGTTCCACCTGGGACTCTGGCTCTCCATTGTCACCAAGACCTTTCCTCCACCTGCTTCTCCCCACATGCTCTCCCCTCAGTGATGTTACACTGTCCACCAGTAGATGAGGCAAATTCGGCAGCTTCTCCACCACAGCCAACAACCATGCCAGCTCCATTGTCTTTTCTGCATCCCTGTCGAGACTCACTAGCCCACATGACATCCTTGCATGAACTCCTGTCATGGCCTCCTCAAAGCTCTTTCCTGCCTTTGCTCTCCTCAAACATGCCCACACAGAAGACAAACTCATCTTGCAAAACATAAGTTTACTAAGTTTACTGAATTTCTGGATAGCTTCCTCACCACATGTTAATATTTTTGATACTGAATGCATCTCAAATTGATGTGAAAGCTTAATGCCACTCTTTCCCAGACACAGGTCCCACCTCCGCTTAGAACATTTTTAGCTTCTGAAGACCCAGAAAGCCAAGTTGAAATGTCCAAAGGTACTCAGAGGGCTCTTTCTGATATTCACCACTGCCTGTTCCCTCACTTCCATTCTTCCATCAACAGACAGTGACTGTACACTCCACACACTCACCTCCAAGCCTTCACAAAGAGCCAGCCTTCCACCACCCATCACTCTGCCCCATCTTCTCCTAGAGAAATTACCTACCCCACATATCTCAGGCACAAACACCATGTTCTTCTAGAACCTTTCTCTAATCTCTCTTGAGATCTATGTTCTGTTATTTGTTCCACTGGCATATAGTGTTCATCCTACTATAGCAATGATTCAATTTTATTGTAATGCTCTAATCGCTAGTTCAATTGAGACATAATTGACATACAATATATTAGTTTCAGGTGTAAGATTAATACATCTTCCTGAATAAATGAAGTGGATGGATTGTAATAAAGTTAATGACAACAATTCTTTGGTTCCTTCATAAAACCAACTCTTCTCAGTAAATAATCTTTAAAAAATTTTCTCTCTTTTTTTATTGTTGTTCAAGTACAACTGTCTCCATTTTCCCCTACCACTCTCACCCACCCCAACCATTAGTAAATAATCTTAGTTCCTCTTGCCACCAAAATCATTTCGCAAGGTGAAGTAAGCAGACTGACCACATCTGCATAGTATTTGTTCACAACTCTGAAGATATAAAAAAATGTTATCATGGTTGATATTAATGTGAATGAGTGAGATATAATTTGAAGAAGAACATCTTATGTTCCCTTGAAGTAAAATCACCTTATTGTTCATAATACAGAGAAAAGAAAACAGAATGAGCAAGGAAGCTATAAGGATTTAATCAAATAGACTTCTTATAAATAAGAATTGAGATTCACTATCCACCAAAAATGCAATTATCCCCCCCTCACTTCTAACAGTACCCTAATTTAAACTGCATATGAAAAAAAGCTTTCAAGTTATAAGGCAATTTTATATTAAGGTCTCAGATGAACCTTAATGCCACTCCCTTTCCTGGCCCTGTGGTCTGCTAAACTTCAGCTTTAATAATCTCATCATGTGTCCCACTTCCAGCATCTTCAACTTTGTAGCCAGCCTCCAAAACAGTTGAAAACAAAGAGCTGTCATGTGTCACACTTGTGACCTCCCATCTTTGGTATATTTGGTAATGGTGTTACAACAAGAAACTTGGTACCAGCCAATATCAGCCCCAGACTCAATAAATGATGTAACTTAAGTGACCAAAGAATAAAAACCAACCTCTGGAAATGTGACATGACAAGGCCATAGAATATTCTTTCTGGGTTTCATATTTTCAGAAACACAGAACTAAAAATATGTGTGTTGTTTATAATGTAATTAATGATAATGGGTGGATGAAATCAAATTTTCTTTTTTTGTAATTATGACTTGGCTGAGTCATTTAACTTCTCAGATCCTCAATAATTTCTTCATCTATAAAACGGGGTGAGGAGAGTCAAATGTGATCATATGTTCTGATCCAAGGTAGGACTTTCAACTCTGTGTGTGGAAAGATGTGTGAACCAGAAAAGAGAGCTATTTTTATACAGTTTCTATGTTATCCATTCAGATGTTTAGCAAATAATGTTAGTGAAGCCCACATTGTGCCATGTGGAAGGTAAAGAATAATCAAGCTTGGTCCTTCCCTCAGAAGCTCATAGTCAAGTTCTGTGGTATCCAAAATAGTAGTCGTTAGGGATATTTTAACTAAATCACATGTCACTACTTTAAGTAAAATTGAGTAAAAACTAAAAACCTAGTTCCTTAGTGGACACAATTCTAGTGCTCAAGAGCCACACCTGGCAACTAGCTACACATAGGCTAACTTGTTGGACAGGGTAAAATATTTTATTACTGCAGAAAGTTTTACTGAGCAGCTCTGATCTAGAGAGGCAAGGTAGTCAAGTATGCAGGTGAACATTAAAATATCATGCAATTTAAGTGATGATGAATAAGTTTTGTTTTGTTTTCATGGAGTAGAAAGGGGGAACCAGGTAGAATAGACAACAGAAAGTGGGAGACCGGTAGTGTGGACCACATGTGCAAAGGCATGGAATAATCAAGAGGCATTGTGAGTCCCAGGAGGGTATGCAAGCAATTCTTTGCACCAGGAAGCAGTGGCCAGAAATGAGCCTGGAGGAGTGGTGAGAAGACAAGAAAGGCCTCACAAGCCAAAGAAGAAGTGAGGACTTAATTCAGAATATAGTAATGAAGTAGTATAGCGGCATCAGAAGTGTTTGATAGAAAACTAACCATGCAGTGGCTGTCAACTCTGGAGGTGCACATGAGAACTCTACAAAGCTTCTGGAAATGCTGGTGCCTTGCCCTAATGGAATTAAATCCATCTCTGGACTTGGAACCTGGACCTCAGTAAGTGTTAAAACCCTAAGGTGACTTAAGTGCACAGGGATGAAAACCAATGAAGATGACAAGGAACTGGAATTGTGGTTAAGCTGGAATAAAGAAGTACAAGAAAGTCTACTGCAGTTGTCCTACAAGAGGTGATGGTGACCTCACCTAAAACAGGAATGGGGGGATGAAGAGGAAATGCTGATTTTGGTAGACATTTCTAAGATATAATTAATACAACTAAAAATGAATATGAGTAATCAGGGAAGAAAAACAACAGAATACAGTATGAAAACTCTGTCCCATGGCAATAATAACCAATGCGGAGGACAGTGGCAACAGCTCAGTGTTAGAGGCAGGGCTACACTCCACAGAGCATCTGGTAGAAGGTCCAGGAGCCAGAGACAAGATTTGCCTAGATCCTGCTGAGGAATCAAGTGAGAGAGTGAGCACAAATGAGTGCTCGAGGAATCTCTACAGAGTAAAATATTTTCCTTTAAACTGCAACCTATCAGAGTACTGAAAAGACACGCACTTTTAAAGTTCGGCTCCCTCCTCAACTATTTCACACTGCACACCAGTGACCCCATCAGCCTGGCAGCACAAACAGGCCACAGACATCCTGTCCCAGCAGTATCACTGATTGCCTGTATGGACTTGATTGCCTGTATGGACTTTAACAAATCATCTGACTCTGGGTCTGGGCTTCAATGTCATACCAGTCAAGGGGAAGAGTTGAACTAAAACAAGGTACTGCCACAGATCCCTCCAGTGTGGAACATTCTATGACACATTGTAGTCTAAAGAACAGAAAGTCACATAAGTTTATAATAACTTTTAGCACTTACCTACACACTAATTTATATAAAATTGTATTTATTTATATTCCAGGAATATATATTCCTCAGATTATACATATACATTTCTTAAATTATACACAGATTCCAATATACATACACACATATTTCTTTTTGTCCAAAAAAAGACATACTCAACATATTGTTTAGTCTTCGTAAAACAATTACCATGTTTTTTCCTTGCCATGCTAAGGTAAGGAGTTACAAACTCAATGCCTGTCAGGACAGGGGGCCAGCCACATTAATGAGTAAAGCAGTCCAGTGGGGAATGACAAACTCTACTCCATGCACCAGCTGAAGGGGATAGCCACTGTCTGGCTTCAGGCCCCAGCTGCCATATGGGAATGTGAACCCAGGTTAGTTGTACTTTTCTTTCAAAACTCAGAAATTGTTTTAGGTGTGATCTCTTTATATTTAAGTGCTGGCAACCAACACAAATAATTTTAAAGTGTGCACACCGAACACAACAGGCTAAGGCTACCAGTATGTGTTCTGCCCTGAAGTATGCTATCCTTCTGTGGCTTTTAAGCCTGAAAAACATAAAACAAGAAAGAAGCCCTCTTAAGTTCCTATGACAGAGTTCTGACCTCTGGTTTATAAGTTAAGTTTGACCAGCAACACTAGTCAGAGTTATAGCTACCATTCCACAAAGTGCCCATAAAGAAACCTACAAAATGCATTTGTATGGGGTTTGAATGGAGACTAGAACACCTGACAAATAAATTCTTTGTGTACCAAAATGTCAGGTGGATTTTAACACTTAAAGATAAAAACATGAGAATTTATATTCTGTTAATAGCAGCCATATATCCTTCAGTGAATTCAAAATAGAAAAACAGTTTTTTGGACAGCAATATCACTATATTTTTTGCTTTCAAAAGAAAAACAATCCTTCTCTTTTCATTATACCTTTTTTAACAGGGAGTGCCTGCTAAGTCATCTGACACTCATTAGCAGGAGGAGACCAGTGCACATGGAGTATTCCATACTAGAGGCCAGTGTGTCAACCATCATGCTGTAGTAACATGATCTTCTGCTGCTCAATTACCCTTACACCATTGTCACAGTGGAAGGAGAACCACTGTTAATGAAAAGGAGTTTACATGCAGAAGGGTTGTCCTGTACATACCCAATGGTTGAGAAATCCATGTGAAAAGCATAAAAAGAAAACCAGATGAAAAACAACAATCCCATAGTATTTATGATAAAGCTCCCATGATGCCCCCCAAAAATGCCTGGTAGCAACCTGTGTTCCAAGTGTATTTCATAATGATTGTAATGGCAGAGTTGATAGTGTTCTAGTGCCCGACATAAAACCTATAAAGTTCTTCAAAAGGGGAGAATGTATTTTTAAAGAATGGAAAGAAGTAAGGGAGAGTATGAAGCTAGGTATTTGGGCACATGATTCCAGTCTGTCTCACTAAAATGCAACAAAAACAAGAAAGGCTTTCTTGTCATGCCCACTAGTTGCATGCCTCAGGTGGTAAATAGTAGGATAAGTTTTAAGCAAATCCCTAAACCTCACTAGTACTTAGGGGGAAGGGAGAAGGTTGTAGAAATTGGGAAAGATGGGCTGTATTAGGCTGTTTAGTATATGAGAGTCTGAATGAATTCTAAATCTGGAGGAACCTCCAGGTGTGGAAAGAGATGATAATAGCAGCACTAGGAAGAGAAAGGATAATTAGATAGCAATACTTTAAGTGTTCCAGGCACAGCACTACACAGTTCTTATTCCCATTTAACAAGGGAGAAAAGTAAAATCCAGCATGGTAATTAGGTCCAAGTCATACAGCTAATAAATGGAATAGCATGGATTTGAATCCTACTATCCATCCTAGAAGCCAATGTCTCAACCCCATACTGTCTCCCAAAGTTGGAGATAAAATTGAATAAAAGCAGGTCAAGACAAAACCAGAGATGAGAAAACAAAGGATGCCTTCAGAAATGCTTGTGGAGGGATGACTTTGAAAAATTAATGCAGAGACAGTCACTCCAAAGAGAGAAGTGAGGTTGACTCACTATATTGAAAGGGGTCTCCCTGCTGCTAATTGAGAAGCCAATGGTTTTCCTTTTCCTTTTCCTTTGGCCACCTATAACAGAATTAACTATGCTTAAATATGTACCCACAAGTTATGAAATTTGACCACCAATCAATTTCTCAAAGTTATAAATAGACCAAATGATCTCTTGTAAAGGGTAGCTCAATTCTATGATATATAAGTATGCATATATGAGTGTTTACTGATGACAAATTATATCTGAATCTCAAAGTACCTCTAATTTCTCACTCTTTTGTTAATTATAATTAGCTCTTTCAAAGTCAGCTGCACATGCATGCTTATCCTTTATTACCAATATGCAGAAAAATTTTTCTGAATAAGAAATGTTCTCTCAGGACCTTCCTCCATCCTTTTATACATAAAAGGAGGCCATACAAGTTATGGCCTTAAATACTGTTGTTTAAAACTACATCAGAAGGTACATTCATTAGCACTAGAGATGTTTAAAATTATTGTTTATTGGTAAAATAAGTAGTATTCAAGATACACGATTAGCTGAAAAGATTATGTGTCAAAACCTAAGAACCTCGTACTTTGAGGACTACACAGGGGTCTAGATCTAATTTGTTACTATGAAAGAACTCTTGATACCTTTCATCTAGAAAGTTGGCCAATTCTGCCATTGAAACAATATTATTTGCTCCCCAGAGTAAATATTTTATATGAGATACCTGCTGCAGTATGTGAGTGTGGCAAAGAGAGACTTCAGGTCTCAAAGAAACAAGCTGTATGACTTTTCTGGTCTTGATTCCTAATACATCTCTATCCATATGGCAGAATTCTGGATAAAACTTGCATTAAATACAATATGCCACAGGGCAGTGAGGGTATGAGAGGAGAAAATGTATACCTCTGTCTACTGCTAACTGCTACTATTTTGGCCAAGAGATTCTGACAGTTTTAGGATGGCCAAATTGGCTCAGTTCAGTTCTTGACACCCTTACCCCTGGCTAACTGACTTTCTAGCACCTGAGCATCAGCACAGGGCTTACTAATCAGCAAGTATGTGACTATATCAATCTGCTTGGTTGTGGTTGGAAACAGTTGGAATAAATGATCCAGTCAAACACTGAGATCTCCTTTCACAAACTCTGAACCCATTAAATATCACAAAACAGGACTGCCTGAGGGTATCAGAGATCAGTAATTATAAAAAGAACCAGGAAACAATGAACAAAATGGGAATAAGTACATAACTATCAATAATTACTTTAAGTGTAAATGGATTAAATTCCCCTACCAAAAAATACAGAATGGCTGAATGGGAAGAAAAATAAAACCCATCTATATGCTGCCTACAAGAGACTCAATTAAGACATAGAGACACACAAAGACTGAAAGTGAAGGGATGGAAAAAGACATGCCAGGCAAATGGAAACCAAGATAAAGCCAGAGTAGCTGTACTTATATCAGAAAAATAAACTATAAAACAAAGACTATAGTAAGAGTCGAATAAAATTTTTATATAATAATAAAAGTGTCAATCAAAAAAGAAGATGAACCCAAAACAGGAGCACCAAAGTATATAAAGCAAATATTAACAGACCTAACAGGAGAAATAGGCAGCATTACAAAAATAGTATGGAACTTTAATACCCAACTTACATGAATGGATAGGTCATCTAGAAAGAAACTCAATAAGGAAACATTGACCTAAAATGACATGTAAGGTCAGAAAAACTTAACAGATATTTACAGACTATTCTATTCAAAAGCAACAACATACACATTCATCTCAAGCGTACATAGAACATTTTCCAAAATATATCATAAGATAGGCCATACAATAAGTCTAACTAAATTTATAAAAACTGAAATCATATTTAGTATATTTTCAGAGCACAATGGTATAAAATTAGAAATTAATTACATAAAGAAAACTGGGACTACAGGGCCCAGAAACCGCGCTTGAATTAGTGGGTGCATCAACCTGTCCCATGGTTCCAGCGCTGGTTGTGACAGCCATATTACCATTTTTTCAACTGAGGTCTGGCTCTACCAAGTAGAATGTTTTTAAGTATATTAACCAGGTAGCCTTACATAAGCATCTGTCAAAGGGAAAGACTGTACAGTAATTGTCACACAGAAGAAACTCCCTGACAAATTACTGGGTTCCAGCATAGTGACTCACTTATTCAAGACAACTGAAAACATTGGCTGTGTTTTCACATTCCATGACAGGAATGACATCTGACAGCAGATCCCAGGTACAGAGGGCATGCTATGAGGCAGCTAATTGGAAATACAGGTATGGTTTTGAGATTCCTGTAGAGATGCTATGTAAAGAACTGCTGGTATTTTTCAGGTCTAAACACAGAATACTGAAATGAAGCCTCTTGGTAACTGTATGATTTTAATTGGTAGAGATGTAGAACTGGCCCTCAGGTGCACATGTGTGATCCTACAGGTTACTACTATGGGTTTAAAGCCACTGCAACAGGAGTTAAACCTAGTCAACCAATTTTCTTGAAAAAATGCAGAAAAAATTTGGACATTTGAACAGACATTGGAAACTGCAATTATATGCCTGAGGAGTGTTCTGTCAACTGATTTCAAACCTTCAGAAATAGAACTTGGGAGTAGTTATAGTTGAAAATCCTAAACTCAGGATTCTTACAGACACAGAGATTGATGCCCACCTTGTTGCTCTAGCAGAGTCTAAGCATTGTAGTTAGTTTACCAAATCCATGATGCCACCTACCTGTATGTTTGTCACAACAGACCAACTTTACAGACATCCTTAGGTTGAAAAAGGAACCTCTCTCCCACTCCTCCTACCACTGAAGTGGTTAGAACTCTATAGAAATAAAATCAGTGTTCTGGGAGGAAAAAAGAAAGAATACTGAAAAATTCACAAATAAGTGGGGATTAAGCAACATATTACTAAACAACTAATGAGTAAGAAAAGAAATCAAAAGAGAAATAAAAACTGTCTTGAGACAAATAAGAAAATGTAACATACAAAAATTTATGGATGCAGCAAAGGCAGTTTGAAGAGGGAAGTTCATAGCAATGCCTAGCTAAGAAACAAGAAAATTTTAAATATACAACCTAACTTTATACCTAGGAACTAGAAAAAGAACAAAGGACCCTAAAGTTGGTAGAAGGAAGAGAGGCAAAAATTAGGGCAGAAATAATAAAAGAGATTAGAAAGATAACAGGAAATATCAATGAAACTAAGAGCTGGTTCTTTGGAAAGATAAACAAAATTGACAAATTTATAGCTAGACTCACCAAGAAAAAAAGGGAACTCAAATAAATAAAATAAGCAATGAAAGAGAAGTTACAACTGATACCACAGGAACATAAAGGGTCATAGGAGACTACTCTGAACAATTATATGGTAACAAACTGGACAACTGAGAAAAAAAATGAATGAATTTCTAGAAACAGAGTTTACCAAGGCTGAACCATGATGAAATAGAATATCTAAACAGAATCTATTACTTGTAAGGAGATTAAATCAGTAATCAAAAACTTCTCAACAAAAAAAGTGCAGGACCAAATAGCTTTATTGATGAATTCTTCTCAATACTTCTCGAACTCTTCCAAAAACAAAAGAGGAGGATACTCTTTCAAACTTATTTGATGAGACCAGTATTATCCTGACACCAAAAGCAGACAAGTATGCCAAAATAAAATAAAATTATACACCAATATCCTTAGTGAATAGAGATGCAAAAATCCTCAACAAAATACTAGCAAACCAAATTCAACAGTACATTAAAAGAATGATACACCACTATTGAGGATTACCAAGTAGTGATGGTTTAATACCAAAAATCAGTCTACAACTTATAACACAGTAACAACACGAAGGATGAAAATCACAGAATCATCTCAATAGATACCGAAAATGCAGTTTAAAACCTCAACATAATGAAGATCACATATATGACAAGACAAGGCCACAGCTAAGAGCATACTAAGCAGTGAAAAGCTGGAAGTTTTTCCTCTAAAATGTAAGGAACAAAACGAAAATGCCCACTCACCACTTTTATTCAATAAAGTATTTGAAGTCCTAGCAAAAACAATTAGGCAAGATAAAGAAAGAATATGCATCCAGATTGGAAAGCAAAACTGTCACTATTTGCAAATGACATGATTTTATATGTAGAAAATCTGAAAGACTCCATTCAAAAACTGTTAAAACAAAGACATTCAGTGAAGTTGCAGGATACAAATCAATACACCAAAATCTGTTGCATTTCTATATACTCATAATGAACTATCAGAAAGAAAAATTAAGGAAAACAATCTCACAGCTACATCAAAAAGAATTAAGTACCTAAGGAATAAATTTTCCAGGAAGACAGAAATAATGGAAGAATATTCCATGTTCATGGACTGAAAAAGTATTGTTAAAACATCCAAACCACCCAAAACAATATACAGATTCAGTGTAATCTTTATCCAGATTCCAAGGGCATTTTTCAGCAAAATTAAAGAAAGAATCCTAAAATTTGTATGGAAACATAAAAGGCCCCAAATAGCCAAAACTGCAGATATCACACTCCCTGATTTCAAACTATATTACACAGCTATGGTGATTAAAACACTATAGTACAGACATAAAAACAGGTACCTAGATCAACGGAACAGCAAAGATAGCCTAGAAATAAGTAAAAACATATATGGTCAATTAATTTATGACAAAAGTCCCAAGAATATAAAATGAGGAAAGGATAACCTCTTCAGTAAGTGGTGTTAAATGAACTGGACAGCCACATACAAAAGAAAGAAAATAGCCTGCTATCTTAAACCATACACAAAAAATAACTAAAAATTGATTGAACTTAAACATAAGGCCTAAAACCATAAAACTCCTAGGAAGGAACTATACGTGGTAAGTTCCTTGACATAGGTCTTGGTGATGGGTTTTTGAACCTAACACCAAAAGCAAAGGCAACAAAACCAAAAATTTAATTAAAAATGGGTAGAAAATTTAAATAGACATTTTTCCAAAGAAGACATACAGATGACCAAAGGCACATAAAAAGATGCTCTACATCTTTAATCACTAGAGAAATGCAAATTAAAACCACAATGAGGTATCATCTCACACATTTTAGAATGGCTAATACTAAAAAACAAGAAGAAGAAATCGCTAGTGTTGCTGAGGATGTGGAGAAAAAGGAACTCTTGTGCATTCTTGGTGGGAGTGGAAAGTGGTGTGGTGTGTCCAGTATGAAAAACAATAATGGAGATTCTCAAAAAATAAACATAAAACTACCACATGATCCACCAATTCCACTTCTAGTTACTTAGCTCAAGAAAATGAAAACACTCATTTGAAAAGACATATGCTGCATTATTTACAATAGCCAAGACATTGAAGCAACCAACTGTCCATCAGTGAATGAACAAAGAAACTGCAGTACATATATACAATGGAATATTATTCAGCCATAAAAATAAAATCTTGCCATTTGTAACAACACAAATGGAACTCAAAGTAAAATATGTCAGACTGAGAAATGCAACTATTGTATGGTCTCTCTTACATGTGTAATCTGAAACAACAACAACAATGACAAAAATAAAAAAGCTCATAGATAGAATACACTGATGACTCAGAGCAAGGGGGTGAATGGAAGCTGGGTGAAGTATTTAATTTTTAATTTAAATGAATAAATGTTTAAAAATTAGACAGAGGTAAAAGCATAGTTTCTGAATCTTCTCAATGCCCCACATAAAAACATACAGAAAAACCTGAGAGTAAAACCAAAAACCCATGGACAAATTTACAACAGAAGTAGATGACAAACATTACCTTAAACAACCAAGTACAAGCTAGTGTGGGAAAGCTAACACTGATCACACATCCTACAGAATAGCAGCCTCCATGTGTAAAGAAGCAGAGGAAAACACCAGGGCAATTGAAGGACATGAGGAAGAGAACCCTCCAAACTGTAAAAGTACTAAACAAAAAGTGTGGTAAGCAAATTTAAAACAGCAGCTGAACCTGGGGAAAATATTCCTGTTCTAACACAGTCAGAGGCCTCAAAATAAGGAATTCTGAAAAGCCATGGCTGGGTGGCTCAGTTGGTTGGAGCATCATTCTGTACACCAAAATGTTCTCTGGTTCAAACCCCAGTCAGTACCCATACCTAGACTGAAGGTTGGATCGCTGGCCAGGGTGCATACATGAGGCAACTGATTGATGTTTCTCCCTCACATCAATGTTTCTCTTTCTCTCTCTCTTTCCCTTCCTCTCTCTCTCTAATATCAAGAGGCATATCATTGTGTGAGGATCTCTTTTTAAAAGAAATTCTGAAGAGTATGGAGTAGTGATTACATATGACCTCTCAAAACTAAACTGCTGGGACTCCATTCTAGGACAGAATCTTACACCCAGAAAAACATCTGGAAATAGAAACAAAATTGAAAAAGGCAGAGAAAACTGGAAGGACAGAAAAAGAAAGTCCAAAAGTGGGCAAAAGAAGACAGTCAAGGTATTTTCAAATAACAGGGCAGTAGTAGAAAGGACACCAGAATATGGAGCTCTATGAAGTTAAAAGGACCTTCTAAATCAAACCTCCCTATTAAAAGTTCAAAAAAAAATACTTACATATAAAAAGAGGCAATAGAAAAAAAATTTAATACATTTTATTTATTGTGCCATTATGGTTATCCCATTTTTTTCTATGCTTAATCACTCTCTTCCATGTACTCCACTTTCCTCCAGCATTCTTCACCCCTCTTAGTTCATGTCCATGGGTCATACATGAAAGTTCTTTGGCTTCTCCATTTCCCATACTATTTTTAACCTCTCCCTCTCTATGCTATACCTACCAATTATGCTTCCTATTCCCTGTATCTTTTCTCCCATTCTCCCCCCGCCCCCTCTGTGTTAACCCTCCATGTGATCACCATTCTGTTCCTGTTCTAGTTGTTTGCTTAGTTTGTTTTCAATTTTGCTTTTTTTTTTTAGGTTCAGTTGTTGGCAGTTGTGAGCTTGTTGTCATTTTATTGTTCATAGTTTTGATCTTCTTTTTCTTACATAAGTCACTTTATCATTTTATATAACAAGAGCTTCATGATGATTAACCCTTTATGTTATCTGGGAAGCACTTTATTTGCCCTTCCATTCTAAATGATAGCTTTGATGGATATAGTAACTTTGGATCTAGGCCCTTGCTTTTCATCACTTCAAATACTTTTTTCTAGCCCTTCTTGCCTGTAAGGTTTCTTTTGAGAAGTCAGCTGATAGTCTTATGAGAACTCCTTTGTAGGTAACTGTCTTCTTTTCTCCTGCTGCTTTTAAGAGTCTCTCCTTACCTTTAATCTTGGGTAATGTAATTATGATGTGCCTTAGTGTGTGCTTCCTTTGGTCCAACTCCCTTGGGACTCTCTGAGCTACCTGGACTTGTAGGTCTATTTCCTTTGCCAGATTGAGAAAATTTTCTTTCATTATTTTTTTCAAGTAACTTTTCAATTTCTTGCTCTTCCTCTTCTCCTTCTGGCACCCCTATAATTTGAATATTGGAATGTTTAAAGTTGTCCCATAAGTTCTTAAGCCTCTCTTCACTCTTTTTACTTATTATTTCCTCATTCTGTTCCAGCTGAATGTTTATTTCTTCCTTTTGTTCTGAAGTGTTGATTTGAGTTCCAGATTCCTTCCCTTCCCTGTTGGTTCCCTGTATGTTTTTGTTTACTTCACTTTGTATAGCCTTCACTTCTTTCTTTATTTTGCATCTGTACTCAATCATTTCTGTGATCACCCTAATTACCAGTGTTTTGAGCTCTGCATCTGATAGGTTGGCAATCTCCTCATCACTTAGTTCTTCTTCTGGAGTTTTGATCTGTTCTTTCATTTAGGCCATATTTCTTGATCTCAGCATACCTGTTACACTGTAAGCTTTAGCTATTCTCCAGGGTGGGGCAACCCATATTGCTGCATTGTGGTGCTATATGTGGGTGAGGGGTCTGAGAGGGAACAATGCAGCTTGCTCTGTTCTTGGCCAGCTTTCAGTCACTTCCTCTGCTACCCACAAGCGAATTATACCCTTCTGGTGCTGATTCCAGGGTCTGTGTACATTCGATGACCCTGTATGCCCCTCCAATGGACTCTCCTGTGACACTGGGAGTTTCTGCGGCCACTACAACCCCCACAGATATTTATAGCCAGAGGTTTTGAAACTTTCTTCTCTTGGTGCTGGCATCCTGGGTTGCATGATCTGTCTCCTTCCCCATTTGTTCCTCACTGTTTATCTGCATGCAAATGTGGAACATTCTGGTCTGCCAGCCGCTGCCTCATCTGCCTGGTCCATTAGCTGTCACCTTGCCCCATGTCCTCTCTGCCCTGGCTTTCCGTCTCCACCCTTCCTACCAGTCTGGATGAATGTTTCTTCTTTAACTCCTTGGTTTTCAACTTCCATACAGTTCGATTTTCTGGCTGTTCTGATTGTTTTTGTTTTTAAATTGGTTGTTATCCTTCTTTTGGTTATACATGGAATTAAAGAAATCATACACCAAAAATATAACACATAGCAGATAAAAACTGTAACACGTTATTTTAAAATGATTTAAAAGACAGTGGAAATATGATATAAAGAATTATAAAAATAGAAATAAAGGAAGAAAGAATAAATCTGAAAAACAGGAAAAATCAATTTCAAATTGAGAAATGCACTAACAGGTTACAAGAGTGAATAAATACAACATACAATTCTTTAAAAGTACTAAAAGATAAAAAAAAGAAATAAAGATAAAAATGTTTAAGCAAGTATCAATATTGATGATAAAGATCTAACTGTGAAAAATAGGAGTCCCTAAAGAAGAAAAGCAAAGCAAGAGACCTGTCTAAATACTTAAAACTGTAATTCAAAGAAACTCTCCTGAAATTAAAAAAAAAAATCTGAGCCTGTATGTTGAAAGAGGACACTTAATACTTGAGTATATTGACCTAAAATCACCAACACCAAGATGCATTTTAGTAAAATTACTGGACTTACGGCTTTAGACCAAAGAAAACAACATAACATAGTCAATATATTTCAAAGAAAAATGTGAACCAACAACTTTATATCTGATAAATATTCACCTTTTAAGTATAAAGAGTGTACAGCAAACTTTTATGAAAATACAAGAATTCAGGTAATATAGTTCTTATAGCCCTTCCTGCTATATTTATGGAAAATAAGCATTAGATACAATGAATAGAAATACTGACATAAGGACTGATTTTGAGCACTTACTATACTTATTTATAGAACTAAGATTAAAACAGGATTAACAGAGGAAAGTATGCTATAAATGGCTAAATGTGCCACAAAGACAATCATAGTAAAGCACTAAAAAAGTAGAAATTAGGAATAGTTTATGTAATAAGATGTTTAGCTCTTCTTGGTAATCAGAACTGGAGGTTGTAGTATTAGTATTGTTATTCTGAAACTGTTGTGTGCACACAAGGTTGATCAATAAGCAAATTATTAATTATGGGATATTCTAATTCTGTCATCCCCAGTATTCTTGGAAACCACAATTCTCAGCAAGGAAGAAAGGAGATAAATATGTAACAGATAAGAAGCTAACTGAAAGCCCTATAATCCTGAATATGAAATGAAAAGCCCTCTAATCT
Source organism: Phyllostomus discolor (assembly GCF_004126475.2). Lineage (NCBI taxonomy): Eukaryota > Metazoa > Chordata > Mammalia > Chiroptera > Phyllostomidae > Phyllostomus > Phyllostomus discolor. The sequence continues at coordinate 65,700,647 of NC_040909.2, forward strand.
TGAATATGAAATGAAAATAGTAGGAATTCCTGAGACCTAGACACAATTAACCAAGCCAGTAAAAATGAGCACTGTTAGCACTAAGAATATTGTCTTGAAATACACATTTCTACTAAAAGAAACAAAGTTTTCTTGGACAAATGGCAAATTTTATTTTTTTAGAGATTTCATTTACTTATTTTTAAACAGAGGAGGGGAGGGAGAAAGAAAGGGAGAGAAACAACAATGTGTGGTTGCCTCTCGTGTGTCCCCTTCTGGGGACTTGGCCCACAACCCATGCATGTGCCCTAGACTGGGAATCGAACTGGTGACCCTTTGCTTTGCAGGCCAGCACTCAAGCTACTAAGCCACACCAGCCAGGGCAGCCAATTTTAGTTCTCAGGCAAGAAACATGAGTTTGAAACATCTTGTCCTAGCAGTGAGCAAAGAAGCGATCAAAGATCAGTAGGACCATCTCAGGACAGAGGAGTCAATGTAAAGATGTTCCATGATCAAAGATGGACCATTTATCTTCAATTAAAATTAGAAGTTCCATGGATTGAAACCAACTAATATTTAAATTTATGATCCAGAATGATATTAAAATTTACTTGTTGCTTTCAGAGGATGACATGAAACTCATTCATTATTTTTTAAATCTGTAAACATTTGGCAAGAACCATGCATTTATCCTGTATTTTTATATGACAAGATCCACGAGTAACCAAAGAGTAGATGAAAATTACAACAGTATTCCAACTAATATTGGAAAACGGTAGAAATGAAATATCACCATTTTGTAACCCACAGTGAATTAAAGGATTTATGCAGTGAGCATTAATGGCTATTCACATTACAAAAAGAAAGAATAAGGAAATATGTCACTCCTGAATGAAAAGTCTTGCCAAAGGGATCAAATATGAACCTCTGGATCCAGCTGCCAATGTGCATGAAACAGAGTGGAAGTAGAGAGGGCAGAGGAGCATATGAGCTAAGAATGCAATCAGCCAAATCCAGGCTCTTGGAAACTACAGCTCAAGTGGCTAGGTTCTCCAAGAAGGGAAGTGTAGAGAAGAGAATGGAATAAAGAGAAAATTTGTAAATTAAGAACTTAAAAAACATACTTAAAAAATGGGCAATACTAAACTAGTGTCTAAGGATACACATGTAGGTAATAAAATAATAAACAAAATGGAGTGATTGCTGTAAAAGTATTGGTTACTTTTGGAAGGGACTGTAAGTGGGATAAGGCACACAAGGGGCTTCTGAGTGGCTAGCAAATACTGATTTCTCGACTTTAACGGTTGTTATAAAGATATCCATCTTAAATAAATGATATACATACACATATATGTTGTCCAGGACTGTGGTCACTAACCACATGTAACTATTACAATATAAATTAATTAAGATTAAAGAGAATTAAAAATCCAGTTTCTCAGTCATCCTAGCCAAATTTTAAGTGAATAGTAGACAGTGGCTACATTTTAGTGCAGAAATAGGACACAGTGTATAGAACCAGTTTGTGTGTGTGTGCGTGGGGGGGGTGGTGTTTGTGTGTGTTGGTAGTAGTTTTCTATAATTGTACTTTATAATAAAAATGTTAAAGTTCATGACCCCCAAAACACATTATATAACTACATTTATTAGAATTTATTGCAAATACATAAATATTGGCTACTCCTTAAAGCAATGAGAAGGAGCATACACCTTCCAGATGAGAAATGAATAATGTGGAACTATTTTATAGCATTAAGTAGCAGGAACCCATGTCCAATGGATCTGATTAAAATTGCTGGTACATGATACAAAAAAAAACCTTTCATCTCAAGGACAATGCAGTTGTGCCTAGAAAAGGTTAATAAACTCTTCTTGGCTATGGATTGATAACTGATCATCTCAATTACCATTAAACATTTATTAGACATCAAGAAAAGACAAGGCTATGGCAAAATAAAGTAGCAGAGTCCCTGCCAAATGGGAACTCCTAACAAGGCACTTAAGATATGTTACCAAATTACACAGGAGAAGGACCAGGAAACGTTTCTTCCACAGGGCTGGAGATCCTTAGGTCAAACACCTCATACCTCAGTCCTACTGCTGAGCTCACAGTAAGTACAAAGGAGGAAATTCCTTTGAAGAGATTTAAAGGAGGTGTATGAAATGAAATGATGAAAGCTTGGCCAGTGGAGTCATAGAATGTTTTCAAGCAGAGCAAATGACCTAAGAGAAATGGGAGGTGAGACATTGACACAGATCAAAGTGGAATCTACAAAAATATGTTACATAAAAGACGGGAGGGCCTAAAAATAAATAATTTAGAGGTCAGAATAGAGAATCTCAAAGAACAAATGTACAAAAAGGCAGGGTGTCTACTAATGCTCTTCAGTCATTGGCAGGGAAAGCCTAAGTGCTATAAAAAAGGACAATAATAAAGGAGACATTTTGAATAAAGTAGAAAAAAGGAGGGAGTAAAGAAACATCATAACTACAAAATACCCCTCTAACAGAATCTTTAATTACCCAGGGAGAACATCAGTATTTTGTTTAAAATAATGTAGTTGATGCTAAAACATAATGAAAAAAAAAATAAGACCATGGAACCTGTGATCCGATGCAAAAAGGAGGACACACTGGTGCATTAACAGTTAAAGAACATGGAAAATCAACAAGTCCACATCTGCTCATCATGCAAAGTGCCACACACCAAAGAACAGGCTAACTTTAAGTCAAGATAAAAAACACATATCTAGAATACGATGCAGAATGGGTTAAAGGCAAACAATAAGAAAAAACAAACAAACAAAAATCAACAGGGCCTGATTTTCTCATATACTGCAATCTGAGCTTTTTAATCTCTCATTTTGGATCTGGTCTTGATCCATACATTCTGTACAGCTCTCTTTTATATCTTATTCTGTCAAGAAAGATTTGGCAACTGAAATCCATTATGATGTCAAAGGGTAGCTGACAATATAAAATGTATCCCACTGAGTTGATGCCACCACACACGGTTAAATTTACAACAGAAGTATCATAAAAATTATAAGAACTGCAAATTGACCACTGATTTCTAGTTCATTGACATAAATAATGATAAGGACATGGCTAACTTCAAAACATCTCTACTACTGTTTAATTTGTCAAAATCTATCAAGAGCATTTCAACCACAAACCTGTCCTCTAAGGTTCATTATTCCCACACTTAGATCAGCCAGAGTGGCAACCCAAGTAAAGCTACATAATCAAAAAGATTCCATGAGATTCTTTCTCTCACCTTTGTAATTCTTCCATATGTCAGTATCTCACTCTTGCTTAAGTATCATTCTTACTCTCAATTTGTTATTTAAGATCATTTAAAAATTTGGCTGTAATTTTCTGAGATATGTCTGTCTGCTGTCAAAATTAGTTTTTCACTACAGTGTTAAGATTCCTACTGGGCTCAAATTAGCAAGATTTTCTGTTTACTTCATATTTGTGAACCAGGAGTGCTGGCAGCAGTATGGTGCTAGTGTAGTTAACTGATAGCTATTGGGAAACCTAGTAGGTAGGGAGGTCACATGTTAAAACAACAAAAACAATCATTCCTTTCTGGGAGACAGTTAAGATACAGAACGTAATGGCTTCCTTCATCAACAATCAATTCTATAGCATATGCACAGAGATGACAAAACAAAAAGAAAATGGCTTTAATAGGTAAAATCTGAAAAACTATATTTCATTCATAGTGAACTTAAAAGCATGGCTAAATTATTTCATTGTTCAAATAAACACCAAAATGTGGTTAAGGATAATAAAATGGCTAAAGAAATAAAGAAATGAAAGACAAATGCCTTTTAAAAATATATTCAGTGATGAATTCTCATTTTATGTATATGTGTGTGTGTATTACCCCACCCCTTACTTTCCCACTGACATATGTCTACAAGAAATTTAACGTACTGCTGAAAAGAAAAAAATTAAATGTCTGGGTATAATATTGTTAGCAAAAACAATCAGTAAGCAGTATCATTGTCTAAGCAGGAGCTACATGTACATTTGTGCAAAAATCAGGCAGTTCTAACTCTTGACTAATCCTAACACAACATGTGTAGGAAGTCACTCAAGAGATACTAAGAAAATCTAGCATATACTATTTGTACTCAAATTGGTTTATTTCACTTTTCTGTACTTGGGAGAAAAGCAATGCCTATATGACAGATGCACCTGCAGTGTGCCATGTGGCCTAGGTAGAGAAAGGGCTGCATAGATTTAGGAACAACTCGAAACTTTCATTTCATACTCATTTGCTAAAATAAAGGCATATTTTTCCCACATGGAACATGTTTGTATTGAGTTAGTCCATGTCTACACAGATTAAGCAGAGAGTAGAGAGGAAACAGTGACTTATATCTGGGTAAGTTAAACCCCCCAGTCACCTGCCACTGAAGATAATGTTAGTTTTCCCTCAGTTTGACTCTACTGGCTGTCTACAATAATAAAATACATGGGGTAAATAAGCCATCAATCCTTCATTTCTCTTTACCCATGTAAATATGGTCTAAATACCTCTATAAATGTCAGAGAATTGTCCAATTATACAGCTATTTTTTTTCATTAGTGTGTTATTTTAAACCCTAAAACTGAATGAAGCCCTGCAAGCAGATGTCATAACAAGAGTGCTCTCTCTCTTTGGTCTCCTCAAGAAAGTCTTTACCTAAAAAAGACTGAGCCCCAAAATACATAAAGCAAAAACTAATAGTACTTGAACTAACAAGAAAAATAGAGACTGACTCATAGATGGAGGATAGAAGACTACTAGTGGGGAGGGTTAGGGTATGGAGGGATCAAGCAAAAAAGGAAAAAGGACTCATAGGGACAACAGATGGTGATTGCTGGTGGGAGGGATTATAAGGGGACTAAATATTCATGGGAAAAATACAATAAAGATTACATTAAATATCACTAAACTATACTACAAGGCCACTGTAATCAAAACAGCCTGGAACTGGCATAAAAACAGGCACATAGACCAATGGAACAGAACAGAGAGCCCAGAAATAAGCCCGAGTCTCTATGGTCAATTAATATTTGACAAAGGAGGCAGCAACATAAAATGGAGTAAAAATAACCTCTTCAACAAATGGTGGGAGAACTGGACAGCCACGTGCAAAAAAATGAAACTTGAGCACTAACTTACACCATATACAAAAATAAATTCAAGGTGGATAAAAGACTTAAATATAAAACGTGACACCATTAAAGTCCTAGCGGAGAACGTAGGTAGGAAAATCTCAGATATTTCACACAGAAATGTTTTTACTGACTTGTCCCCTAGAGCAAGGGACATAAAGGAAAGAATAAACAAATGGGACTTCATCAAAATTAAAAGCTTCTGCACAGCTAAAGAAAACAGTATCAAAATTAAAAGAGAACCAACTGTATGGGAAAACAGTTGCCAATGATACCTCAGACAAGGGTTTAATCTCCAAAATATATAAAGAACTTACAAGACTGCACTCTAAGAAGACAAGGAATCCAATTAAAAAGTGGGCAAAGGACTTGAACAGTCACTTCTTCAAGGAGGACATACAGAAAATCCAAAGACACATGAAACGATGTTCAATATCGCTAGCTATCAGAGAGATGCAAATTAAAACCACAATGAGATACAACTTCACACCAGACAGAATGGCCATCATAAACAAAGCAACAAACAACAAGTGTTGGAGAGGTTGTGGAGAAAAGGGATCCCTAGTGCACTGCTGGTGGGACTGCAGACTGGTACAACCACTATGGAAAGCAGTATGGAACTTCCTCAGAAAACTAAAAATGGATCTGCCTTTTGACCCTGCCATTCCACTGCTGGGACTCTATCCTAAGAATACTAAAACACCAAGTCAAAAGAACCTATGCATCCCAATGTTCATAGCAGCGCAATTTACAATAGCTAGATGCTGGAAGCAACCAAGATGCCCATCAGTAAATGAATGGATCAAAAAACTAAGGTACATTTACACAACGGAATTCTATGCAGCAGAAAGAAGGAAGGAGCTCCTACCCTTTGCAACAGCGTGGATGGAGCTGGAAAACATTATGCTTAGCGAAACAAGCCAGGCAGTGAAAAACAAATACCATATGATCTCACCTTTAACAGGAACCTAAATAACAAAACAAAGAAACAAGCAAAATGTAACCAAAGACATCGAAATAGAGGCTAGGCTGACAGTGCCCACAGAAGAGAGTAGAGGGAATTTAAGGGGACAGTGGGAAGGGTTCACAGGAACAAACTTAAAGGACACATGGTCATAAACTAAGGGGAGGGTGGTAATGGGAGAGAAGTGGGGAGGGATGGGAGGGGGAACTGGATTGGGAGTAAAAAGGAGAAAACTGTATTTGAACAATGATTAAAATTTAAAAAAAAGAAAAAATATTATGCCATTAAACAGTTAAAAAAGATTATATTAAATAAAGAACAGTACTGACAAGACAAACAGACACTTTAAGGACAATAATTCGAGACTTAATACCCCACTAAAATTAAAGGCCAGAACTAGGCAAAAAATCAGTAAGGACATGGAAAACACAAAACACCACCAAAGACCTGACGGATCTCTAGCACACATCTGCAGACATCTAGCACACACCTATAGAAGGTTCCACCTAACAACAATATAATATACACTCTTCTCAAGCACAGATGGGACAGTCTACAGGTAGATCGTAAGCTGAGTCATAAAACATACCACAATAAATCTAAAATTACTGAACTAATATAAAGTGTATGTTCTAATTAAAATGGAATGGAATTATAAATAGATAACACAAAGAAGTTTAAGAAATTCACAAACATATGGAAATTAAGCCACACATTCCTAAATAACCAATAAATCAAAAAGAAACCACAAAACCAATTAGAAAACACTTTGAGATGAATGAAAATAAAGATAAAACATACCAAAACTTATGAGATTCAGGTAAAGCAGTGTTTACAGGGAAACTTGTAGCTATAAATATCTTTCTTAAAACAGAAGAGATTTAAAATACTTTTGAGTTAAGCAACCAGTTAACACATCTACCCATATATCCTAGACCTTGATTCCCAAGTCATAAGACCAAGCAACTTTTATAGTAATCACTTTTACTCAGTAAAGACATAGTATGACTCTGTGTTACACAGAATGTCATGAAGTTATTTATCTATGGAAGCCTTTGGTAGAATATAATTCTCTTTTAATAACTTCCTAAATGAGGGAACTGAGATCTTATGAGTTAACAGGAGATATAGTTTTAAAAGACAGATTTTCTGAATTTGAGTGTAGTAATTTTTCTGCTATGCAAAGAACTAGTCTTGTGAATGAGTGTAAATTTTTCATTTCTTACATTTACATGCTATAAAGCAGGAAACTTGGGGGTTACTACTGCCATTCTTTTTAGATGCCCACGTGCCTCTCCATGCACACAACAGGCACTACAAAGTCATTAAGAAACTCATCAAAAGTGTCAGACCATCTTTCTTTTCAACAAACCATTTACTGAGATTCTAAAGATAAGATAAATGATCTCTACTGTCTCCATTAAGTGGGTGAATTTGGGGTAGGGGAGGGAGAGGAGGTACATGGTAATGAGGAGAACAGGAGAGAAGCAAGGAAAAATTTGGCATCCTAAACATATACTGAGTTATAAAACACCATGCCATATGGTCTGGACAACCTGAAACTCTGACCCTAGAAAGACAGCGGGACACAGACCATCGTGTTCATCAAGTGATCTCAGAAATCAAAGCAGTGAATAAACTGGGTTTCACAAGCAAACAGTCTTTGATTCAAGTGTACAATCTGCCATTTAAAAAGTTAATTTTGAATTAATTACAGACTTACAGGAAGTAGCAAAAATAGTAGAGTCCCATGTATACCCTTGGCCCTGTTTCCCTCAAGGATGACATCTTACACAGCTGCTGTACAATATCAAAACCAGGAAATTGGCATTAATATTAATATACATTAATATTAACCAGACTACAGTCCTTATTCAGTTTTGGTCCTTTTTTTTAACTCCAGGTAAGTCACTGTGGTCAACCTCTTTTATCATCAGTTTACTTATCTGGAACATGAAGGCATTAAGAGTAGCAACTTCATAGTATTTATTAGTGTTCAGTAAGACAGTGGTAGTGTATTGCTTATAACAGGAGCTGATACACAATAAGAACCCAATAAATTAAAGTATTTAATTACTAAACAAGACTTGGGATTTCTAGTTCTCCTGTGACATTTTCTTTGGAGCCCTTCCTACTACCCACTAATACAAAGATGTCATCTGCCACCATTTATAGTTTGACTGAACCCAAAAGACAAAAACACTGGAAAAACAATGAAATGTAGCTTACACTAAGTATTGAAAGGAAATCAAACTCAAAATTCCTTTTTGGGTGTGCACACACCCTGATGTTTTTAACTTAATTTTTCCGACACTGGAATGACTCAGGTACTACTGACAATGATTTTTAAAAGCCTTTGGGGAGAAGAGCAGTGAACCATCATCTAAGAATAATCTTGTACTTTAAAAATAGTTTTGTTTCCCCTTTGGGGGAATAAGGGGTAGGTTTGGAGTTTTGTTTTTGTTTTTTTCATAATGTAAGTTTTTAAGTCTTAGACTTTTTGAATCAAACAGAGTGAATGCCAGATTGGATCCACACTGCCGTAGTTTCCAAACCTATTGTGTCAAAGCTCAAGGGAAGCAAAGCTCTTCAAAAGGTGAGCTCTTCCATAGGCTTTAAGTAGGCCTTTCTGTGCACACAAGAAAGAAGAGCACACACAAATAGTTTCAGGCACAATCAAGGTTCTCCACCCTGGGGCTACCATTCACTTACATCAACTGCTTTTGTGAGCTCACCCAAGTCCCTCCCAGTTCAGCATGGCAGACACATGCCAGTACCCAGAGTGCCCCTGGGTCCCACCTCCTTCACAGCTACACTTTAAGGGCACAAGTATTTAATGGGGAAAGAAGAACTTCATTAGATTTTCCCCCAGCTTTGAAATTTTCAAACCTTGAAAATGAATCAAACTTTAAGGATTTTTTGTTCTTTCTTTCATTTTTTTATCTATTCTTTTTTCTTTTTGTAAACTGGCTACATTTTCAAAACCTGCCACCCACAAACAGTCTGAAACACTAAAGTGTCTGCTCTGTTTCTATCAACAGACATTATTTGGAATCAATTAAAAGGACAAATAATATGTCCACTAATCAGCCAAATAGCTAGAGTAGACATCTTCAGTACATTTTAATTCTTAGACCTCTCTTCTATTCTCTTAAAGTCAGATAAAATAAGAATCATATTTGGATAGTTTCAATTTTGGTTTTCAAATTAGGGCAAGCATCAAAAACAAAATGATTTCCAAGGAAATCACTCAGTCTTAACTGTATCATAGGAAAATAATTGAACAAACACAGGACTGATCTACGCCAACTACCACCTATTATCAATTAAGAAGCCTATAAGCTTTGGTTTCCCAATCTCAAGATGTATTTTTAATTGGATCAAAGGAAAAACTTTGATCCAATTGTAGAAATTGAGAGATGCAGAAAAGCAACTGGTTTTTTATTTTATAAAACATACCAAAATAATCAAAACCTGATTTTCCACCTGAATTAAAAAGATGTCTTTAGTTTTGTGGGCCACAGTCCTCAGTTCAGTTCTAGCTCGCCTTTCCCCAGCTTAAACATGTTTCCCTTAATATTACTTCTTTTTCCTATCCTGGTGTTATGCAAGATCCCTGCTTACTTTGGCAATGGACACAAAATAAGAAGAGCCACCCAGAGTTCTCCATTCCAAAGGGAGGAGCTTCCCAAGAAAAGCAGAGTGTTGTTGTGGCATTTCCTTTCTGCACTGCCGAAGAGCAAGCAGCATTCTCCAGCCAGGAAATTTAGTACTGATGGTGGGGACTGGGGGGGCCTCCTGACTGAAATACCTATTAGAACCATGAATGGCAGGTGTGGGCATGACCTTTTGGTTCATGATCACTTAGTGCCTGTAAAAAACAGGAATTGGCCAAATACATACATACTTTATATGTCTCTGTGTGTGTGTACACACACACACACACACACACACACACACAGAAGGGGGGGGCAGTTAAATAGGCCCAATATGCAGAAAGAAAAGATGCTTTGCAAACACAAAACACAAGGTAAGAAGATGCATTTTATTTCAGAGAGAGCTCAGCAAAAACCAAACTCTCAGATTGAGAAAGTGAACCTTGACATTAGTTCTATCATTAAATCCTCACTAAAATGGCCACTGGGCCTAGGTGAAAGCTTTAAAATTTTAAAATTTAAGGAGGGGATAATATGCTTACACAAGAAAAGCAAAGAGAGGCTTGCATATAGGATATCTGTTTCAATGAGGAAGAGTGAACGCCAAAAACAGTATAAGAATTAAGTACTCACATAATAGATCACTGTAAGCAAAGCTCTCCTGCAGATGTTGGAGTTAGTGATCTAAGCCCCACACTTGGAAAGGTTGTGTGACTGCAGCCATGATATATAAAGTAAGACCCAAGTGCCAAAGTTTAGATTTAGCCAAGAAAACGTGGCTGTTTTTGTTGGGTGGAAGAGGCATTTTTTTTCTCTGAGTGAAGAATTACGGTAAACATCTGTTAACCATGCCCACAGAAGGGGTGATTGTTTTCATCCAAGGTCATTTTAAAGGAATAAATGTAATTAATAAAACCCCACAGTAGCAGTATCCAACCTTCCAATAAGTCTGCTTGCTTCTATCCACATACCTATTTATTAAAGAAACACTTATTGGAGAAAGTTCCCTGATATGGCCATTAAGACTTCTTGGGAACCACTGATAAGAATTTTTCTTTTTTAAGAGGTAAGAATTTTCTGTCTCATAGGATGCTTAAAAATACTAGTGGACTTCACTTCTTATCACACTCTTTAGGCAACTGTTTTTAAGGGGATTATCTTACTCTATTGGCAACAAGTTATTATAATACATGTATTATTTTAGGTCACCAAATACCCCTTTTCTATTCTTTATTTTTTTAAAAAAGATTTTATTTATTTATTCTTAGAGAGAGGGGAAGAGCGGGAGAAAGAGAGGGATAGAAATATCAATGTACAAGAGATACATCAATCAGTTGCCTCTCACAAGTCCCCAACTGGGGACCTGGCCAGCAACCCACGCCCTGCCGGAATCACTCCGGCAACCTTTTGGTTCACAGGCCTACACTCAATCCACTGTGCCACATGAGCCAGGGCATTTTTTTCTTTTTTTAAATTAATGTTCCCATGGGTTTACCTCACACATAAAAGTCCCAGAGTATAACTCTCTTTTGAAAATGACTATAAGAATTCATATAATCCAGAATGGTTTGGTGTTTTAAAAACTCCTTATTTGGTTTGTTCTTTTAGAAGAAAGGAAGAGGTAGGGAAACTGAATTATTCAGTCTTACTGTCATTCAAATCTGTCAAATTAGAGCTCAAAACATCACTTTACCTTTGAACAACTAACTCTGAGCCCCTCCATAAGGAGAGTCACCTTGGATTATTTTTAAATGTTCCCAATTAAGAGAAAATATCATAAAAATTCAAAAAATCCTAACTTCCATTCTGAGTCAAGCAAAGTTCTTCTCTAACTACAACATTAAAATGGTTGTCTAGACTTAGAAAACTCAGTGTTGATAAACTAGATGCTACCACCCAATAAAGCTAAAAAACTGAAGTCTCCTATTTCTGACCTATCATTATGCCAATATGATCAATCGACAAGATGCTACTTCCCATGAACTGGGAGCACAGCAATACAGGAAGGTCAGGCTTCATTGAGGTTATCGAAAAACACTAAACTCATCAACTCCATTTATTCCAATGGTTGCAATACTGGCAGAGTCTTGGATACTGGACTTGTTTTAAGGACAGCTTAGGAGCCCAGGGAGATAGATGTCAATGTTTCCACCTTTCCAAGGAGTCTTCAACAAATACTAATTAAATGCCTCCTAGGTGCCGGTTACTGATTTCCCTGGGTGTGCATGTGTGAAAACACACATGAGGGTATGCGTGCACAGCAGGGAGGGTGTGAAGAGTGAAAGGCTATCTTTTGAAAGCTATTCATATCTGATAGAATATTGAGGGGAAATTAACTCAAATTTCAGAGTTTTCTGATCTGAAAAATTATCCTTGTATTTACTTGTTTCTTCATTTTCCATAAAGCTAAGTGTCATGTGATAAGAAAGAAGGGAAGCAAGGATGGAGATGGAGCAAGCAAGGTTTTGATACCCCAACTGCCCTTAAGTAATGATGAATCACTAGACAGGAAAAAGAAGGGACTACAAAAGCCCAATTTTATTTAAAAACTGTCAAGGCCTTAAAGAGTGAGCCTTAAAGTAAACCCACTAATTCCCCAACACATTCAAGATTCATTCCTACAAGTCAGCCCAAGATCAGAGGCCACTGTGAAATATAACCATGAAATATAACCATGTGCAGCTACACTAAATTATGCTTAAATAAAAATGTGAGGCACCCATCATATTTGTGCAATACAGGGATTAAATCAGCTATAATTTTCAAGCTTTAAAAGAAAATTTCAGGCTTCAAAATATATTCCTAATGAAAAATAATGCGATGAATGTCATAATAAAAAAATTCAGGAGGAAATAATTCTTTATCCTTTTTAAATTTTCCTTGTGAAATGCACTGTTTTAACCTAGTGCATCAACATACTTTTCCATAAATGTAAATTTGTTTTGATAAGGAGAGCTTTTTAATCCAAATTGCACAGTGATACTTCTACAATGATGTTATAACTTAGTAATCAGAGTTAACAGACTGCCTAATTAACCAAGTCATCATTTGCCAAGATCCAAATATGGAATGAATTGTGGGCCAAGGAGAAAATATGATGGACATGAAAATTATTAATTCAGGGAAGCATTAAAAGCATGTGGAGTTAAAGTTCTTTGCTAAATCTTACTATCTTTAATAGTCTTAATTTTTATAATATAAGTAACATGTAAACATAAAATATATATATATTATATGCAGGGAATATAAAAACATTTAAAAATCAACTAGTTATTGATATAATTAACTTTTTTAAGGCTTTTACAATCCATGAGGTAAAAACCATAGATGCCTTCTAATAATAATAATGAGAAATATCCATTGACTGCTTAGGAAATGGATCAGCATCACATTCAGTGTTTCATATGACCAAGATGTTTACTCTCTACAACCTGAAGGATGCCATGTGCCTAACCTGTAGAAAAGTCAGTATCAGTTTACTATTCCTATCACGAATATCACTGATATGTCCTAAGAAGACGTGTATTTCAACTGAGCTAAGACTTTTATGAGCCAATTTTCTTAGGTGATTTCAATGTAAATCTATATACAGGACTTAATCTAATAGGGAGATAATGAATCCACCAATCTGACCATCTTCCTCTTAGTTACTTGGTAACTCCTGTTCATCCTTCCAGGTCACCACCAGGTCTTATTGCTTCCATGAGCCCTTCAAGTTTCCCTCCTCCCAACCACGCACACACAATCCACCAGGATTCTCATTACTTCTCCATCAGTGTATTATAACTGACCTTTCTGTCCACCTTGCAGGTATAAATTGAAATCAGAGATCTTGCTTTAGGACCTAGATAGTATTAATTGGTATATAAAAGGTTGGACAGAAAGATAGATGGGGGGAGTGCAGCAATGAATGAACTCCTGGCTTCTTGAGGGCAATCATGTGTAAGTATACTGAGGCACAGCCCACCTCCCAGGTAGTGAATGTCATTGGAGATGTCCAAGTACAGACAGACAGCTTCATGAGGAAAATCTCAGAGGATACTCAAGCATGGTTAGCTGGGCTATGTGATTTTTAAAGGTTTCTTCCAACCCTATAATCCTGTGCATCAGCTATGCATCAATATGGTACCTTACAGGATACACATGCACAGTCGCCCCTCTTAGAATTCAGCCCCTTCTTCGGAAACCAGCACTGCCAGTTTCAGGTTATTCCCTTTCTACTGCCTTTTATAGGCAGAGCACCAACCATAAACACTATTCATGACTCTAGTGACCCAATCCAAATTGTTCACACTTTCATACCTGCCCCCAGTTCAGCTCTAGGTCCAGAGAGTGTTTCAGCAATAGGTAATTCCCACTCATTGGATTAATCACAGAACCAGGAAGATCCAAATACTATAACAGCTGTGAAGATACAGAGGGCCAACTGTACGCATTTCTCTTTGTCATTTTAAATAGGGGACTTAAGCATCCGCTGATTTTGCTATCCACAGGGGTTTTAGAACAAATCCCTCACAAATAGTGAGGGATGATTTAATTTGGGGGGGGCAGTCAAAAGTTGTATGTGGATTTTCAACTGCACAGGGAGTTGGTACCCTTAACCTCCACACAGTTCAAGAGTGAATGGTAGCTCCTCTTTGTGCCTAAGCTGGTCACAGGTAACTAAAGAGGCCTAACAAATAGATGGGCTCAGTGTTTTAAACACAGGTATTAAAAATGATCTGTTGTTTAATAAGGAGATACTGATACGTAAAACTCTGTAAGTAAAAATTACTTACTTGAGGTCCCTTGACACTAGCTTTTATATAGTTTGTGTGTGTGTGTGTGTGTGTAGTGTGTGTGTAGTGTGTGTGTGTGTGTGTGTGTGTGTGTGTATGCCCCAGGTACAGGACTGATGCTTTAGGAAGGAGACCTTTTTGGTTGTTACACTTTTACACACAGGTGATTGAGCAGAACAAATTAATTGCTGGGTGGTCAGAGGCCAACACAAAATAAAATGAGGGCCACCAAGATGAAGGTAATTAGAATAATGTACCAAAGAAAAGTGACTCAAAGATGTAGAGAAAATGTCTTAACAGACACATCCAACTAAGGATGGAAGAATGTCAATTGAGTGGGGTTGTCTTCATTCTAAATCACATGAGATGCTTTTATTCCCATTGTGTTTGTACTAGCAAAAAGGAATCAAAGCATCTGAAAGAATCTAGTAAGATCAGACAGGACATGTTAGATGGCATTAAAGTATAAAGGTTCAACATGCAGCATAAAAAAAATTCCCAGGACACCTGCAATTCAAAAACCAAAGGAAAATGTTTATATGATGAAGACCATATGGCTTAGTGGTTAGGAGCCATGGCACCAGGGGAAGGGTGCCTGGGTTCAAAACCCTACCTCTACTTTTATAAGTGGAGAAGTCTGAGGGAGCCATTTAATCTCACTTATGCCTCAGTTCGTCTGCAAAATGAATATTTAGAATTGTACCTCTCTCATAGAGTTGTTGTGAGTTAATATATATCAGGTGGATTTGTGTTGCTGTTAATGACTGATTTGGGACAGATACAGACCAAGGCAGTGCATGGCCTCTTTTGATGAAAACACCCAGAGTTGGCACTGAGAAATTCCACCCCAGCACATCTCAACCAGACTCACCTGGCACTGAGAGGCCAGACTGCACATGAACATGCAACTACATTTCAAACCATGAGAGAAAATGCCCTCAAAAAGTGCTCAATCTCCCCTTGCCAATACTAAGGCAGTGGCATGGGGATGAGGGCATATAAGGGCCTTTCCAGGATGCTGAGCTCCCCATTGAATGGGTAGCACTCAAGTCTTGCAGCACACGGGTCTGCTTCCTCTTCTGTGATTCTTGTTTTAGTATCTGAGATATTTGGAGATGGGGTGTATCATGTTTTCAGAGATGTAATGGGTGAGTTCTTTGCCACTCTGAAGAATATCAGTCTAATAAAATTTTTTCCAGAGTCATTTGTATCATTTAACCTAAACTCACTGAATTTTAGCATTTTATTTACTACAAAGGCTATTAGAAACCAAATATGATGCCTATATCTTAATCATTTGCTTTATTTTTATAAATTGAGAGGGTATAAATTATAAATTAATAAAATATGTGGCCCTTTGCATTTCTTCAATAAGCCTTGCTATTCCATTAATCATGTAAATAAGAGTATGTGACTTGATGTATTTCATCTTTTACCAGCAAAAGTTAAGGGATGTGAAGATAGACAAAGCTGTCCTCTGTGTCAGCTTTCACCTAACAAATGACAAGGAACAGTGCACATGAAACACATGTGTCTGAAACAGTACAGCAACAAGAGACAGACAATCCTCGGTACGCACATGAAAGAAACAGTCAATCTGCAGAGACTTGAGTTTTCTTTCAAAAATAGTATGTGAATTATCAGGACAGAACATCAAGTGTACAATGTTTCAAAAATAAGAATTTTCAAGAAATTTAAGACATGGCCTCTTGTGAGGCAGGAGATGAAACCAGCTCTGATTAACTTAAGGACAAAATGTATCCCTAGCCAGGTGACTTAAGGAAATTGCAGCACCCTAAATTCTGCATTTCCAGGTTTTGTGGATGTGGGTCAAGCTCCACACACTGAGCCATCCATTGAGGTTTATCACTTATATTATCTGAAACAAGCCATAAACAACCATCGGCCAACATGTCAACAACAAATATAAAACAGATCACCCCACTGCTTCTTCATATTGTATTTGTTAGTTTTCAGTATGTGAAACATGAACAAATATAATAGGAAATTAAGGCTCTTCACAATGCTCACCACTTTAAAATGAAGACTGCAAGAAAGTACAACATGAGTTTTGTCAGTTTAACTCCCAATACACTTTGCTGATCTCTCTAAGTCAACAGCATGGTATTCTGTTCCAGACCCTGTGCAAAGCACTGTCCCCATTTCATCTCATTTAACCCTTGCAGTAATACTATTAGCTATTACCCCTGCCTTGGATAAGTAAACTGAGGCCCAGAGAAAGTAATTTGTCCAAGAACAAAGAGCCAGTGAATGACAGTGCTGAGAATTGAGCTAGGAATCCAATATCCTTAATCACTCTGTACCACCCACAGTACATGTTAGGCCCAAATGGCAAAGGATTCTGCCTTCATGGGAAAGGTGATATATAACCCATTCTGGATGGGACACACACAATGTCAAGATGTGTGCAATGTATAGTGGAAACTCTGGAGAAAACCCAAGGGCAGTATCTTATTCCTATAATTAAATGGTTTTATTTCTTCTCTTATTTTCTCAACCACAAATTCATAGGAAAATTCCCAGATATATTATGTACCCACAGACTGTGAGCATGCCTACCATGCTCTGGCTCTATTCGCTGTGAGGTAGCCATTCTAGATCAAAAAAGACCTTCCTTCCCTTTGCTTATGACCTGGTGGAAAGTTATATTCAGAAAGTGACAGGAGCTGCAGTAAATGGAACAAACAAGAAGGCTGGATGGAAAATAGTGACAAGGGACAACAGGGAAATCTCTGTTAATGTGGGGATTCAGGAGAGACCTGTCTGAGAAGTAGATATTAAATTGAGCACTGAGGATCCCTGAGACACACAGAAATCCTTCCAAGCATAGAGGAGATGGTCCAGAGGCAAGAAAGATTTCATTGTATCTGAACATTAACACAGTATCCAAATAAAATATTGGAAACCATATAGCAACAGCTCAAAGTTGACAACAGTCTTTTGAACAGGCAAGATCTTCAAGCCACTATCTCCACAACCTTATGAAAACAGAGCGTATGTTAAACACTCTTGCTTTTTTAAATTCACCTGTTCTTAAAATGTTTTAAATGTGGTAAAAAAACCACATGACATAAAATGTACCCCTTCAAACATTTTTAAATGTACCATTCAACAGTATTAAATGTAGAATACATCTGCATTGTTGGGCAACCATATTGCCAGAACTCTTTTCATCTTGCTAGCCTTAAGAGATTCTTGATGGGTACTAATAAAGTTTGGGGATCAATCCCCCCAAGCTCATCAACTCTGTGATACATCACAGCCAGTAAACTGCTGCAGGCTCCTATCAATAGGTAGTCTGCCTTCACCTTTCATCACCCAACAGTGCTCAAAAACTCAACAGAGAGCCATATTCATATGGTTGCTACCACTCCTCAATTTCTGGGACACAGTGCCACCGGGGACCATCAGTGGGCACTCCTGAAAGTCTGTGTGCAGATGGCACTGCTGTTTGAGGGCCATTCCCAGGATATGAGGCCTACGTTGTAAACTCAGCACAGAGGCAGGACCTGGGATAAGACAGGAAATCAGCATTGTGTAGCATCAGCCTATACAAGTGAAACCCTATAGAATTTCAGATTATCATCAGCAATACTGTCTTGAAAGCAGTTAGTGAATTCTGCTTGCTAGGCAGGCCCATTGTCTGAATAAATGAAAAAAACAACAACACAGAACTAAAAAAAGAACCACACGCCTCTTAGGGGAAATTGTCAAAATGAAACCCACAGATTAAAGTTCTGTTTAGCAGGGCTGTCCAGCTATACACATGGCCACAGTAGCCTTAAAGACAGGCATCAAGGCCTCCTCCCAAGGCTCTACTTAAATAAAAGGGAATATCAAGCAAGAAGCAACAGACCAAAACATACACCATCTGCCAGTAAAACCACCATCAATGAACCAGCCAAAGGATGGTGAAAACTCCTGGAAGACAGGGATTCTGCCACATTACACCTGAGGAGTGTAATGCCAACAATGCTGGCATTTGTTGCCTACCAGGATCTGTGCTAAGCCCCTTAACAAACATCATTATGCTAACTCTTCACAGGAGTCAGCTCTTATTTTTATCCCAATTTCCTAGATAAGGAGGCTGTGACCTAGACAGGTCAAGTATATTGCCCAGAGTCACTCAACCAGAAAGTACAAAAGGTAGAATTTGAATCTAAGCGGATCTCATTTCAAAGCAGTCACTCTTAACCATACTGCTAATTGTATATGGATACAGCAAGCATTCAATAAATGTCAGTGAATGTACCAACTACCATGTTTCATGAGCACTTATCACATGACGGTACGGCAGAGAATATCTTTTGAAACATAGGGAAGTCTCATTCTACTCATTCTATGAGGTGGAAATTTTCACAAGAATAATATACGGGCCAATATGGAATAGAGAAATTGGACAGGGCGGACTCACTTTTTTCCCCCATCCTCCAAGGTAAGGTTTCAGTAGAGATATAGAAAGCAGCAAATCACACAGATGCAGAGCAGAAAGCACTGTCCAGTCTTTGAGGGACAGTGCAAGCAAGCAGCAAATTCCCCTGCACATACTGGGAAGAACAGAATTGGGTGTGAGCCTGCATGGTGCTAGAACCTCATGCTAGTACTCAAACTTTAACAAGAGCTTAATATCCAGAGGACAGTAAATCTAATAGAAAATCCAGGAGTTTAAATTATGGTTGATAGCTCTCCTGACAAAAAAAAATTTATTTCTCAGATTTGCCATGGTACTTTCAGTAAGAATATTATGGTCCTAAAATATTTACTGAGATACGTATCTCTGCCGAGAAGTAAATTAGCTAAAATTCTAATACATAAAATTCAATTAAGACATTATACATGCAAGTTATTGGAAGACAAGGCAGCATTTCACTGAAAATAAATAAAAATTAAACATGTGAGAAACAGTGGTATCATGCTTTTGCATGAGTAACCACAGGTGTTGCTCAGTAACCATTTCCCTTTTCTTCATTATTACTAGAACCTGGAATTTATCTGGGACAGTAAATTTCTCAAGTCTAGGGATATGCTTCTCAAATGCCCTCATGTTAGGGGTGGCAAAAAAGAATGTAAGTCACTGAGTAAGACTTCAGGGAATGTTCTTTAAGAGGGAAAGTTCTTCAGAGGGGCCTGCCTTGGCTGAAGGACCACATTTTATCCCTTGCACTTCTGCTTTCTTCTTTTCAGGATACAGAGGCAACGGCTGGGAAAAGAGCAGCCATAATGTGACCTTGAAAATAAAGCTACACTTGAATAGGCAGGCAGAGCAGAAAGAAGGCACCAACTGTTCTCCCCCCAACTTGACTATCTTTCATGAGAGGGAATATACAATCAATTTTTTGAAGTAATATAGTACATCTCTGTTACTAGACAACAATTCTTAAATAATATATGAAATAATATGAAAGAAATCTGAAGACCACACTACTATTTTTGTAAAAAAACTAGAAATTAATGAATTGGGACTCTGATTATCAAACAGCTTCTTAAGCTGTTTAAGTATGACTTTCCTTCATCCTTATAACTGGTCCAGAGAAGTGTATTTACTGAGCCTGTCTCTAATGTTTTGACATGGAGGACTTACAAAATTCAAACATACTTGTAGAGATGCAAAGCACCATTACTTATTAAGGCCTATATTAAAGGTGAAAGGTCTTAAAACACTCTTCAATTCTGATGATTAAAGAAAATTTAATCACTCCTCATAGGCATTTGATCTTTAGCCTGCCAAAATCTACCTATTGAACTCTTCATCCCTGTGGGTACTAGAAAAATATTTCAACAGCCTGCCCATCAACGGTAAGACAGAAGAAACGTACAGACAAACCACAGCATTCAGAAAACAAGAAAGCTCTCCCCATACTCTTGTAGCTCACAAAAGCTCAGTGTGATTAGAAAGGTGAAAAAGCACACTCCACTAGGTGAACCAGGACGACTGTGTAAGGGGTTTCACAAACATTCTGTCTTGTTTCATCCTTACAGCTGTACCCACATGCTACTATGGGAAGGTATATTTTAATTCACCTTTCTTCTTGATAAATGGTTTGCTCAAGATCACAGGGACTGATAACTAGTAAAGTATTCTGTTTATAGGTCATATGTCCCTTTCTGATGCATTTGATCAAGAGTCGGCAAAGCACAGCCTCTGGGCCAACTATGGCCCACTGTCTGTTTTTGTAAATAAAGTTTTATTGAAACAGTCATGCCCATTTGTTTACATATTGTCTATGGCTTCTTTGGTGCTACATCAGCAGAGTTGACTAGTTGCAACAGAGAATGTATACGGCCCAGAATGTTGACAATACTTACTATCTGGCCCTTTATAGACAGTTTGCCAACCTGCATTAGGTCAGCTCTCCACAAATATGATCCAAGTTATAGATCCTGCCCTTAAAGGCAATAAAGCTATCATGGAGTGCAGTTTTGAAATCCATTATTAATAATGGAGTAGCCCTTTACCTTCCTAGTGGTTCCCATATCCACTACTGTGTCCTCTGCAAATGCAGATGACAATTTTATGTAGTGCACAATATTAGTGTAGTTTACCTCTTACCATTTAATTTGTCTCACAGCCATAAAAAACCTGGAGGTCACTGGTTGGAAGCACCCATAATGCCACAGGACTGCAACACACAGAGGGACGCTGACAGCAGAAAGAACAGAAGAGGGTAAGTGAATAGGGCAAATTGTGACACTTCAGAATTGTATGTATACATGTATATGTAATAATACAGGAGGGGACCCCCAAAAACAAAACTTATTTGTAAAACATTGTGTATTTATTCTTACATGTTTAAACTTCAGTCACCTTCAAAGTACTCTCCATTTGATGCAATATACCTATTGAGACTTTTTTCTATGGCTCAAAACAATTTTTGAACTCATCAATTTAGATGCCTTTTAGTGTTTCTGCCACTCTTTTCACCTCTTCCACATCTGCAAAATGTTTCCCTTTGAGGACTTTTTTTCATATGGGGAAACAAACAAAAACAGTCACTTAGGACAACATTAGGTTAATAGGGGAGAGTGGAGTATGTGGGTTGATGCTAGTTTTGGTAAAAAACTGCTGATTCAGCATGATTTGGGCAGGTGAGCCTTGGAAATCACCCATCATGAAATGGGAAAACTGAAAGAGTCTTCAAAAAAAATCACTGAAGCCAAACACAGCCTCTCAGATTAATGCCAGCTAGTAAACTGATACAGATGGGTTCCTAGAACACTCCTTTTGTTGAGGAAACCTCTACTCTACCTTCTAAAAGATAATTCTAATTATTCTGGGGTCCCCCCTTGTATACATATACAGTATGTATAACATATAATAGACATACAGTAAGTACATGTAGATATATAATAGATGTAGAGCAGCACGTATTTTTGTTCTTTCCCTTCTGGAATCTGCATTTCATCAGCCCGTAATCTGAACTCAGGATTATAGGACAGCAGTACTTGTGAAATGTTACACAGCCAAGTGTAACTGCCACTTACTTGGAAAGTTTGGTTCCTTGAACTATCATTTCTTATTTTTTAGGATAAATTCTCATAATTACAATGTTATGTTTTCCTGAGAAATAAGGACAGGGTATCCACAGGTCCAAATGTTGATTTACTTTGGGCTCTGGTCTTTCAGTCTCTCAAACAATCTAGTGGAATGATGATAGGAAATACACACACATACATGCACATCTGCACACACATGTGCAAAACACTGCTTGCCACAATTTACAGTTCTTCTCCAGTCATATAGAACGAAGCCATGACTCAGCCTTCTTGGGGAAACAGTCAGGCTGCATACATGCTCACGCTGAGGCTGCAAGCTTTCATGGCTTAGCTGGATTATTAGAGTATTTACCAAATCCAGTTCCAAGTAAGCTGAAGTTACCGACACATAAATCAACTCATCCTTAAATAGTTAGTTGCAGTCTTCTTGACTAGCAACCAATAGCAAAGTTTTGCACACCAGGCCTTTTCTACACATTCTTGGAAGAGATTGCCACCTATGTGGCCCTCAAGATGATAAGAGGGACTCTATCAATGGGGAAATGGAACTACAAGGTTAACAGAAAGTATGAGCTCTTCATTATGTGTGTGTGTGAACATCTTGTTCTCCTTCCACAGTAAGCATAGATAAATTCCATGAATGTACATGTTTTCTAATCCAGTCAGACAGAGAAGTGGAAACTGAAAAAGAGGTGTACAAAGGTTAATGATTTGAATAGTCATGCACCTCTGGAAACTCTGTGGGTTGTCTGTCTACCAGAGCTCAGAAAAGGGTTAAAAGGTGGTGCTCCCAGAGAGTGCCTCTTCTTGGTAAGAGATGAATTCAGGCCAGATTGGTTCACACAATGATTTCTAAGTATCAGTTGTCTATATGAGTGTAAACTCTGCCGAATATGTTCATATGACTTAAGAATGTTTATTCTTCTATGAGTTTTCCATGATGGATTAGCATTATTCATGAAGAGTATGATAAGAATGCATCAAAATATTTTTAAAGATAATTTCAGTTGGCAAAGGATATACCAATTCAAACTTAACTGGTGAACTCATTGATGAATAACTGCCACCATAAGCAAGAGGACCACTGTCATCCATTTATTAGAGCAAGGAGAGAACAAAGTTAATTACATTGTTTTCCATGGATTTATATTTGTTTCCTTTCAGAGTCTATATTTTCCAAACATTTGCTCTGACATTTTGTGTTTTTGCTCCTCTTAACAAAAGCTATCAGTTCAGTCCCAGGAAAGTCAGTAGATCATCAGAACAAAGCAACTAGAACACTCTTCTACTCTTTATTATCTATTTTTAAAATGTTATAAGCTAGTAAACTATTTAGTTTATGAGCCACATTAATAATTTACTCACATTTGGTCACAGGTTTCACAAACAGGGTTTCCAGGGATGTGGAGGATAATTTGTAGGTCTAGCTTCTTTCCTAAAGGGGCACTAACGAATGTGACACTGTAACATGACATCAGTGGTGGGGCACATTAATGACCAGACTCCAAGATGTGACTGTCAGGCTATCGCTCCAGTGAGAAGTCAACTGGCTTTCATTTCAATACAGGATGCTCAACTAATTATTCAGACACCGACATTAATGAGAACCCTTGTGTTTATTTTCAACACACTAACCAGTGCTTAGCTGCTGTTTGTCTGATATGGTCACTAATTAAAATGTGTTTCATGAATAGTACATCTGAATTCTGATGTAACAAAGAAGCACTGGAGAAAAATAAGGAACAGCTGATTGGGAAACCATCCTCGCCAGGTCAATTTTATTTTTTTGTCTCAAATATTGTCAAAGACAAAGTGACAGGTAACAGGAAATGCCATGAGTACCAAGAAAACTGAAAGGAATACTTTAATCATATATATCTATGGACAATCCTGACTTTTGAGTGAGGCCACTGGGTTACAATATGGTCAAGAGCAACCTTTGTCTCATATAAACTTTACTGACTATATGATGTGGAATAAAGATTTTTTTAAAGTCAGCTTTTCTGTGGAATGACCAAAATGTTTGCTTGCCTTACTGTGCTTTTTCAGTATTACAAATTTGACCTTTGATGACACTGTCACAAATATGATCTTCACAAACATCTCTAGATGCAATTGTGTTTTTTCCAAATTTAATGTAAAACTATACTACTGAGGATTTTTTAAAAAGTGTTTAGTGTCCTTTTATACATCCTGTTTCTACTCTACTAAAACTTGATTGCAAGTTTTTTCTACTTTAAATTAAACTTCTATTTTGGTATGATAAATTTTGTCCTTAATTTTATGATAATTATAATCCTAAAATATTTATATAATATAAAATAAATAACTTTTTAAAAAGGTGTGCTTAGATCTACTAGAGGAATGGAAAAATTGAAAAAGCTCCAGATGTGCTTTATTGTAAAATGTGCACTTTGAATTAAATAACAGTGCTTATACATCAACAAATATTCTATATTCCATAATTGATCAAGAATTCTACTCAGTGCTGTGGATGACTTCTGATTTTAAAGAATAGGAGAATAAAATATGAGTCCACATTGACCACTTTAAGAATAAAAATGTCATTGCAGGAATAATTTCTAAAGTATGTACAAGTATTTCTGAACTTACCATACAATACATCTGTGATTTTAGAATGCCAAAACACGACAATGTCACACAGCATGTGGGAAGCAGATTCAGATCTTAAACTAATTTTTAAAGTGTATTTGCACAAGTATATATATTAATTGTCTCAACCCAGCATTACCGTCTCCTAATGCTCTATTTCCCTGGGTATGTGTTAGAGACAGTTTTTCAGATTATTGGCATCTCTGTGGAATTTATGTATGCCATACGTCCATAATAATACAAGAAGATATGGTCAGACTGTGGCAGAGCCTGGATCATTAAATCCATTTCTGTTTCATGGGCACACAGCTGGGATGTACTCCCCAGCTTCCATTGCAGTTAGGTAGAGCCTTGTCACTGAGTACTGGCTCAACAGATGGAAGTGGGTATGTTACTTTCATTCTGACCTTGAACACTCCTGCACCATCATGCCCTCTCTCTACCCTTGATTGTGGGCCCAGAGGTGCAGAGCACAAGTCTTTGTTCTTGCAGATGGTGGAGTCATTGGATGAAATAAGCCAAGGTCCCCAAGATACCACATGAGCAGAGCCATGACTCCTGTCCCCCACAAGCCAGCACTAGACTGTGCAGCCTGAGAAATAAACCTGCATTGAGTTAAAACTCTGAGATTTGGGAATGTTTATTATAATTGACAGTATCTCTTACCAAATACACAGGCTTTTCTAATTCTCCCTGGCTCCAAAGTTATACTTGAATCTCCAGGCCATCATACATGTGTAGAAGCACTGTGAATTTGGAAAAATTCCTGAAGGTATTGTATAGTTGTGATCATCTGCTCCTCTAATTAAGCTAAGGGTAGAAAAGAGAAAGGGAATCAGTCACTAATGCATTCCCAAACTGTGTGAGGTACATTTTCCTTACTTAACCTCCACCTAACCCTGTGAGGAGGTCTAATTCCTATTTTATAAATGAGAATGCTTCTAATAAGTGAAACACAAGCAAATGCCATGAAATATATATCCAGTTGACATTTTCCCAGTTGGATGTCTCTTGGCTTTTAATATCCAAATTATACAGAAAGTGCTTATTTCTAAATCAAACATTTCTGGTTCTTACTAATAAAAGAAAAAATTCTAAGTCATCCTCCAAAATTAAATACATTTTAAATAAAATGTGTGAGGTTACAAGACAAGAGGTAGAATATCAGACCCTTAGTAGAGGTTTTGAAAGCCAGCAACACAGTGGGTGCTATCTCAGATGTTCTTGGTGACTTATTAAAAAAAGCCATATTCAAAAAAGAAAAAAACCCCAAACAAGTATTTTGAAACTGCATTGTTGAGCAGTTAATGTTTTAGACATTTATATTCTTAATGTAATGATGTTGACTATATATAAAGTGTTTTGCCATACTTTAGTCATATGTTAGAACAGGGTTGACAAACCTTTTCTATAAAAGGCAAGGCAGTGAATATTTTAGATTTTGCAGTCATATCTTATCCACTGCAACTGCTTAACTTTGCCATTGTACTAGGAAAACAACCATAGGTGGTAAGTAAACAAATGGGTGTTGTGTTCTGATAAAAGTATATTTACAAAAACAGGCAGTGGGTCAGATCTGGCCTGAGGGACATAATTTGTCAACATCTGTTTTAGAGAACTGATTGGGGGTTTTGTATATTGACATATAACATTATGATTTCTCCTATGTAAAATAACAGATTTGGATCCGGTTAGTATTTCACCCAGGATATCTGATTGCCTGGAGTGGATTACAGACGTCCAGGGCGAGTAGCCTTAATTTGCTAAAGGTTCAACAGATAGACAGTTGGCAGCACTCGGTTTCCATCTGAGGTCTCACCCCACTACCCCATTCTTCCCTCTAAGTCATTCCACCTTTCAAAGGGCTCATGGGTCCACATAAAATGCTTAAAGGCACCCCCATGCTGTTTTGAACAAAAATCCTCAAACTACTGTACCAAAAAGAAAAAGCTGATCGTTTTTCTCAGCCTGCACAGTAAAGTCCCTGTGTCCAAGTAATGTATGCAGTAGTGAACCTTAAAGTGAGCTTATAATGTTCTGGCTGGTGTGGCTCTCCAGATTAAGCACTGGCCTGTGGACTGAAAGGTTACTAGTTTGATTGCCAGTCAAGGGACAGGCCTGGGTTGTGGGCCAGGTCCCTAGTTGGGAGCATGCGAGGCAACTGATTGATATTTCTCTTGAACATCGATGTTTCTCTCCCTCTCCTTCTCCCTCCTTTCCCCTCTCTCTAAAAATAAATAAAATATTTTTTAAAAGTGCACTTATATTAAGGTCTTCTTAGAGATAAAAAAGCAAACTAAGTAATATGTATATTTAAAATATCACTGAGTGCTAGAAACGAAAGATTATTACCTCTAAAAGTTTCAAAATCAGGCATAAGATCTCTGCAAGTGAGAACTGCACAGCATTCTTGGACCCAGAGGATGTTCATTGTTAACCAATCTCAGAGTAGGAGCTATATGTCCAATAACAGAATATGACAGCAATAATGTAGCAAATATAGTCCTCTATTATTCTCTCAAAAAATGTAAAGTTTATGTAACAAGGTTTTAGTTCACTTCTGGGGGGAAGGCAAAGTTCAGAGACATATACACCGAGAGATACTTTTTTAAAAGTCTCTTTCCCATGAATGTTTATTACAGTAGTTAAGTGTACAAGATGGTTTGAGAAATTTTATGAATCTGTTTTACCCAAAATGTCAATTAAAACATAACAAAAGTGCTCTTTCCACAGTCTTGGAGCCTGTGAAAGCTGCTGGGAACAGGACTCTATAATGACAAATGTGCCAGGAAGGCTGTGGTCCAAGGCCATTATTGCTGGTTATAAGTCGGGTCTCAGGAACCAGAGGGAGCACACAGCTCATGCAGCTCTTCTTAAAACTGAAGGTGTTTATGCTTGAGATGAAACTGAATTCTCTCTCTTCTAGGCAAGAGATGTGTTCATGTATACAAAGCAAAAAAACATGGCCACTCCTGGTGGAAAACTGAACAAACCCTGACAAAACCAGAGTCATCTGGGGAAAGACAACTCGTGCTCATACCAAAGCAATGTCCCTACTAAGGGCATTAGACACCAAATCTGGGAGATGCTGTATCCCTCAAGGATTTAAACTTACTGAAAAGTAAACAAATAAAAGTGGATTTGTCCTCTTATAAAACAAACAAACAAACAAAGAGAAGTAAATTATAGTCCATTCTGACAGAGAAATATTTTGTAGTCATTAAAAACAATGCTGGGAATAGGTAAATATGTGCAAATGCTTGTTATAATGTGACATGACATAAGAAAGATAGAAAAAGTGTATCTACAGTAGACCCTCAACTGTATGACAAAACTTTATGACAATAAAAAACAGAAAAAAATTAATGGTACTTGCCCTGGAGGGAAAAGAATTAGGTGATGTTTCTTTAGAATGTTTTGCTTTTCATTTTCTAAAACAAAGCACTTTCTAAAATATTGGTTAGAGAATATGAAACAGTTAACTGAATCTCAAGAAAAAGACATTTGTCGTAAATTTATACTCATTTACTAATAGCTTTTGATGCCTTTTTTTCAAACCAGAGGTAGAACAGACATTCATGGTATCTGTCATGACTCAAAAACAGTATTTAGAGGATCTTATGCATTCAAATAATATTCCTCAAAGCAAATGAACAGTCCATCTTACTCTTTTAAAGTGATCTTAATTAGATTCCATAAATAAATTAAGTTTTTACACTTCAAGCCTTTAAAAAATTGAATAATTCTAAGCCCTGGCTGGCGTAGCTCAGTGGATTGAGCACGGGCTGTGAACCAAAGTGTCACAGGTTCGATTCCCAGTCAGGGTACATGCCTGGGTTGCAGGGCATGAACCCCAGCAACTGCACATTGATGTTTCTCTCTCTCTCCCTCTTTCTCCCTCCCTGCCCTCTCTAAAAATAAATAAATAAAATCTTTAAAAAAATTGAATAATTCTATTTAATACTTCAAGCCTTTAAAAAATAAGTAATTTTTAAGATTTGTTGTTTGAGGATTATAGCTGTAAATAAATTGCTTGATGCAAAATTACAGTTTCTCCTCATTTTTTCCATGATGGCATACAGTAATTTGTCTTTTAATAACTTAAAACAATTCTGAGTCATTTTCTTGTTAAAAAGAAATACCTCTTGTTCACAAAGCTTGGCATTTCATAAATATTTACCTGAAATGCACTGCCTGCTTTAAAAGTGGGATAGTAAGCTCCTGATAGACAGGTTAAATTCTGTGTAGAAGAGGGGAGGAGACCTATTATGTCAGCTGGGAGCAGGGTACAATATTGTCTTCACAGTTACTCCTTTCTGTGGAGGCTCCCAGCAGCCAAAGCACACAACAAATGTGACCATCATTCATCGTTGTTTTCTCTCTTTCCATCAATCAGTCTCTCTCTCTCTCTCTCTCTCTCTCTCACACACACACACACACACGCACTCACTCTCTAGCATACACACACACGCAAGCACACACTAACTCTGCACTCACTCTTGGCATGCATACTTTTCATGGTTCCCCAGAACTCTTAGGATAGAAATCAAAACCTTTCCCTGGGCTCTTACACAGTGCTTGTGATCTGGCCACTGCAGACCTCTCCAGCCTCCATCCAGCTCAACTACACGTCTCCACTGGCCCTGCCAAGCTTCTCAATGAGCTTCTGTAATGAGCTGGGAGGATGGCAGAAAGAAAGACTGATGAGAAGATGAAGATTTCAATTCCTTTCTGTGAACTACTACGATCAACAAGATGATGGGGGAAGAAATATATCTTTAAAAATAATAGAGCATCATAAAGTAAGTACTTTATTATATATTTTCCTCCATGTAATTTTCATGAGAAATTTCTCATATCATCTTCTGGATTTTTAAAAAACTGAGGTTAGTACACACACTAAAAATAGAAGCCTTAAAAGCAACTTCATATTTTTCCTTAAGACATAAAAATTAGTTCACAAAGTAGTCTTCAAGTTCGTGAAAATGGCAAGTAGAAAGGTTTAGTTAATCCTCACTACCACTGAACTCTTTTCTCCAAACTAGTCAAGTCTAGAAATTGAAGAGAAAAATAGGGCCAACCGTAGAAACAAATAGGTTGCACCATATAAAAAATGATCTGTGTGTAGTATACAGATTCACCACTCCAGGTAAAATACTTCATTTTGTGATGGAAGGAAGGTAAGCTACATCTAGCTTATCAACAAATTACCCTGCCCGAACCCAGAAAAAAGATGAGCTGTTTCTTAGATTTCAATGAAAGACACTGTACTCATAACATGGAAAAATTAAAGGCCTCTCAGGGTTAACACTCTTCTTGGAGAACAAAGGTATACACTGATGAGTAAGTTACAAAGACAGGAGGTACTATGCTTCATTTTGCTCAAACCTCAGTGGCTAAAACCAATTTAACCTATTCTTTAGGACCACATGGTAACTAATTCCATTTCATTTTCTTATTCCTGGCATTTACATTTGGACTAATTGACTACTTTCTGATCAATGGATGTGATCAGAAGATGGTCACTTCTAGCCATGGCCAAAAAAATCATCTATGCTCCCTGTTCCTTGTCCCCCAAGACCATGGAGACCCCAAGTTCCTTGTGACAAATACAACTTTGTGGAACTTCACTGAACACACACTGACATGAAGGAAGACCACGTATACTTTCACAATGTTAAGCTATGAAAATCTGTGGTTTATCAGTTACAGCGGCTAGCACGATACATACTGAATAATACTATTTACCTTATATGGTTTCCAGTCAAGATGGTGGGGTAGGTAAATAATGAATTTGCCTCCTTCCACAACCACATCAGAATTACAACTAAATACAGAACAACCATCATTCAGGACACCTGAACATCAATCCTGTAACTAAAAATATAAAAACAAAAACATAAAAATACATTGAGACTGGTAGGAGAGACAGAGACACAGAATGGGCTGGTCCCATACCCACATGTGGCAGTTAAAAATTGAGAGGGAGTTCTCAGCTACAGAAGTTCCCTCTAAGGAATGAGGGGTCCCAGCCCCATGCTAAGGGTCTCAGTGTCAGAAACCTCTGGCTATAAAAATCAGCAGGGATTTTGGCTGAGTGAGATGGGAACTACTGGAATTCCAGGTGTTCCTCTTAAAGAACCAGTGTAAAGATTTATTCAGACTCACTCCCTCTGAACTCCAGTGCTGGGACAGTAGCTCGTAAGGCACAAGGTATATTGGGGAGGAAATGAATCATCAGGATGAGAGCTAGAGGGGTGGCTTTCTCCCAGACAGACATGCTAGCAGAGGCCATAGTTCCTTTTCTGAGCCCTCCCTCTGTCAGCACAGTCTGGAAGCAAGTCTGAATCTCCATCAGCGTGGCACACACTCTTCATCCCACCAGGATGATTTCCTGGGATGCCACCCCACCCATCTTGGTTGGGCTCAGGCCCACCCAAGCCACTTCAGTGGCTTTTGTATACAAATGACCTGTCTTGGTTCATGCTGCCAACTTTCCTAAAATCTCTCAAAGGTTCACAAACAACAAACAGGCAGCATCTCTGTGTGCTACATACTTGATAAATGGTGCCACGCTGGGCACTAGTGGCAGCCAGCTTCACTTTGCACCTCAGCCTCTTCCAGGCACCTCCAAACCCAGCACAAGTAGCAACCATCTGAAGATTACTTTGCACATACCAGGTGGTCCCAAGCAGGACACACAAAGCAGGTGATTTAAGCCTCTACCTCCCCAGAAGCTCCAGAACCAACACTCCCAGTATCCACCTTCAGAACACAACAGAGCACTACCCAACCACCTCCACAAACCATACAAAGCACAAACCTGGCAAGAACCAGAGCTGTGCCAAAGTGAATCCTGCTCCATAAAGTCAACCCCTGCACAACAGCTCCTCACCTGTAGTCATGGCCAGCACTCACAGCGAATCAGCCTAGAGGTTAATCTCTCCCACTGACATCTGACAGCTCAACCACAACAGGAGGATACACAGAACCCATACAAGGGACATACCTGGAGTACCTGGCTCAGGTAACCAAGGATAGTGTGCCACTGGGCCCACATAACATGTACTACATAAGGTACCAAGACCAGGAGACACAGCAGTGTCTAATATACAGAAACAAACACAGAAAGACAACCATAATGAGGAAACAAATAAACAAAAAAAATGTCCCAAATGAAAGACCAAAACAAAACCCCAGGGGAAAAAAAAAACTAAACAAAATGGAATCAAGGAATCTACCAGTGAAAATTTAAAATATTTGGTTGTAAGGACGATCAGTTATTTCAGTGAGAACATCAACAACGAGAAAGAAAACACTAAAGTAGATATAGAAAACAAAAAGAGAAAGTCAGAAATGAAAAATACATCTACAATAAAGAAAATATTAGAGGAAATCAATAGATTAGATTAAGTAGAGGACTGAATCAATGATTTGGAAGACAAGGTAGCAAAAATACCCAATCAGAAGAGTTAAAAGGAAAAAAGAATTTTAAAAAATTGAAGATATTTTAAGAGACCTCTGGGACAACATCAGGCATAAAAATATCTGCATCACAAAGGCAGTCATCAGAAGGAGTGAAAGAACAAGAAACTGCAAACTTGTCTGAAGACATGATGACAGAAAACTTCCCTAATCTATGAAGAAAATAGACATACAAACCTGGGAAGCACATAAAGTCCCAAACAAGATGAACCAAAATTGGCCCACACCAACATATATCAGAATTAAAATGCCAAAGGCTAAAGACAAAAAGAGAATCTTAAAAATAGCAAGAGAAAAGCAGATGGTTAACTTACAAGGTAGATCCCATAAGACTGTCAGCTGATTTCTCTACAAAAACTTTGCAGGCTAGAAAGGAGTGACACAAAATATTCAAAGTGATGAAAAGCTAGGAAAGTTAAAGAGCTTCTCAGACACAAAAAAACTAAAGAAGTTTATCGCCACCAAAGCAGTATTATAAGAAATGTTAAAGGAACTATTTTAAGAAGATGAAAGAAAAGTACAAAAATACAAAAATAAAGTGACAATAACTACTTATCCATCAATAATCACTTTAAATGAAAATAGATTAAATGATCCAATCAAAAGACACACAGTGGGAAATACTTTGTAAAGTATATGATTGTCTAACCACTATGCTGCACATTTGAAACTAACACAAAATAATATTGAATGTAAACTGTAATTGGAAAGTTAAGAAATATTCTTACCTGGGGTGGGGGCTGTTAGGTTTAAAAAACATGTAGTGTGGATAAACGGAGAAGAAAATAAGGCCCTTATATATACTGTCTACAAAAGACTCACTTTATAAAGATTCATGGACATACACAGACTGAAAGTAAAGGGTTGGAAAAAACTATTTAATAAAAATGGAAAAATTTTAAAAGCTGGGGCAGCTACACACATACAAGTCAAAATAGACTTAAAGAAAACCTATAATAAGAGACAAAGAAGGACCCAAAAATTTCACTTCTGGGTATTTATCTGAAGAAATGCTAATTCAGAAAGGTATATGCATCCACATGTTCACTGGAATAATATTTACAATAGCCAAGGTATAAAAAAATAGCCAAATAGTGTCCATCAATAGATGACTGGATAAAACAGAAGTGATGCATATATAAAATGTAATATGACTCAGCCACAAAAAAAAAGAATGAAATCTTGCCATTTGTGACATGGATGGACTTATTATGCTGAGTAAAATAAGTCAGAGAGAGAAAGATGAATACCATATCATTTCACTTATATGTAACATCTAAAAAACAAAATAAATGAACAGAAACAGAAAAAAACTCAGATACAGAGAACAAACTGATGGCTGCCAGATGGGAGTGGGTTGGAGCACCAGGTGAAAAAGAGATGAAGGGATTAAGAAGTACAAATGGGCAATTACAAAATAATCATGAGGTTGGAAAGTACAACATAGGGAATACAGTCAATAATATTGTAATAATTGTGTATGGGTATCAGATGGGGTAATCGCTTTGTTTGATATACAAATGTTTAATCATTATGTTGTTCACCTGAAAGTAATGTACTATTGTATATCAACCACAACTGAAAAATAACAAAATATCTCAAAAAAAGATTTACTTTAAGTAAATACATCTGGCTTTGTCTCCAACTCTCTGATCTTGATCCCATAGGGCCATGTCTTAATATTCTGTTTAGACTCCTTTATATAAAGACTTACCACCACGCATTCCATAATCAGTTAAATAGAGTAACAAAAGATAATTAATCCATTTAGAGAAAAACCATGCCGGATGGAAACCAAAAAAAAAAAAAAAAAACTGGGGTAGCAATACCTATACCAGATAAAACAGACTTTAAAACAAAGGCAATAAAAACAAAGTAGGACACTACATAATGATAAAGAAGTCAGTCCAAAAGAAAACATAACCCTTCTGAACATTTCTGCACCTAACACAGGAGTGTGTAGTGTTTGTGTGTGTATGTATATATACATATGTATGTATATACATTCATATGCATGCATGTATATATATATACACATATACACACGCACACATATATATGAAGATTCACTTATGTCCAATGAAGATTCACTTCATGGACACAAAGGGAGAAAATGACAAGAATACAGTCACAATAAGGGGCTTTAATACCCCATTGACATCAATGGATAGATCTTCCAGACAAAGAAATCAACAAGGAAACAGCTACCTTAAATGATACCCCAGACAAGATGCATTTAATTGATATTTTCAGAGCATTTCACCACAAGAGAATATACATTCTTTCCAAGTGCACATAGAATGTTTTCTAGGTAAAACCACATGTAAGGACACAAAAGAAGTCTAAATAAATTTTAAAAGACTGAAAACATATCAAGCATGTTCCCCTACAACAATGTTACAAAACTAGAAATCAAATACATGAAAAACATAACAAATAAACACAAATATGTGGGGGCTAAAATAACATGTTACTAAAAAATGAATGGGTTAACAATGAATGGTTAACAATAAAGGAAGAAACAAACAACAACTCAAACTGCATGGGGCACCACAAAAACAATCTTAACAGGGAAATTCATAGCATTACAGGCCTACCTCAAAACACAAAAAAACACTTCAAACAAACAATCTAATCTTACACATAAAAGGATAGATAAAGAACAACTAACAAAGCCCAAAATGAGTACAGGAAGAATATAAAAAAGATCAGAAGTGAAAATAAACAAAAAAACAGAGGTCAAAGAAACAATACAAAAGATCAATGAAACCAACAGCTGGTTCTCTGAGTAGATAGACAAGACTGACAACATTTTGCTATGTGACATAAGTCAGTCAGAGAAAGACAAATACTATAGGATTTCACTCATATGTGGAATCTAATGAATAAACTAAACTAGCAAGCAAAAGAGAGACAGTCTTATAGATAGAGAGCAGGCTGATAGCTCTGGGGCAAGATGGGGGAAGAGGGGTGGAGGGATCAAGCAAAAAAGAGAAAGAACTCAAGGACATGGACAGCAGAAGGAAGGGGAGTAGAAGTGGAAGAGGGTATAAGAGGGATAAATGATCATGGAAAAATACAAGTAAAAAATAAACAATTAAAAATGTCTAAAAATAAAAAAAGAAAGCCCAAATGAATAAAGTCAGAAATAAAAAAGAAGTAACAACTGATACTACAGGAATACAAATGATTATAAGAAAACATTACAAACAAGACAAACTATACACCAACAAATTAAACAATCTGGAAGAAATGGATAAATTCCTAGATGCGCAATTTCCCAAAACTGAGTCAAAAAGGAAAAGAAAATCTAAACAAACCAATTACAAATAATGAAATTAAAGCGATAATGAAAAAACTTCCGACAAAACTCTTCGACTAGATGACTTTACGGGATAATATTAGCAAACATTCAAAGAACTAATACCAATTCTTATCAAACTGTTCCCAAATATTCAAGATGACAGAGGATGTTCAAGTTTATTTTATGAGGCCAGCATTATCCTAATTACAAAACCAGATAAAGATACTAAAAAAAAAGAAAATGATACGCTAATATCCCTGGTCAATATAGATGCAAAAATCTTCAACAAGGTAAGAGCTAATCATACTTAGCAAATACATTAAAAAGATCATAGACTATGATCTAGTGGGATTTATTCCTGGGATGCAAGGTTGGTACACTATCTGCAAACTAATTAATATGATTACATCAAATAAACAAAATGAAGAATGAAAATCATGCCATCATATTAATAGGTGAAAAAAGAATTTAACAAAATCCTGCACCCATTTATAATAAATACATTTAGTAAAGTGGGAATGGAAGGAACATACCTCAACATAATAAAGGCCATAGATGACAAACCCACAACTAACATCATACTCAATGGGGAAAAACTAAAAGTGTTTCCCTTAAGATCAGGAATGAATCAGGGATGTCTGTTTCAACAGCTCTTATTCAACATAGTACTGAAAGTCCTAGCCAAGTCAATCAGATAAAAAAGGAAATAAAAGATATCCAAACTAGAAAAGAAGATGTAAACTGTCATTATTTGCAAATGACATGATACTGTATATAGAGAATCCTGAAGATTCCACCAAAAAACTACAACTGATATATGAACTCAGTAAAGTAGCAGGATACAGAATAAATATACAAAAATCACTTGCATTTTATACATCAATAATGAACTATCAAAAAGAAAAACTAAGAAAACAATCCCATTTATAACTGCATTAAAATAAAATAAAATAAAATAAAATATACCTAGATGTTAATTTAATCAAGGAGGTAAGAGATCTATACTCAGAAAATTATAAGACACTGAAGAAGATACAAATAAAAGCATATACAGAGATAATGGATAGGAAGAATTATGATAGCATCATTAAAATGTCTGTATTACTCAAAATAATCTACAGATTCAATGCAATTCTGTTAAAATACCAATGGCATATTCCACATAACTAGAATAATTCAAAAGATTATATGGAATCATAAAAGATCCTCAATAGTCTCAGCAATCTTGAGAAAGAAGAAAAAAGTTGGAGGTATCACGCTACTTATTATCAAACTATATACAAGGTGAAAGCAATCAAAACAGCATGGCATTGGCATAGAGATAGACACAGAGATCAACAGAACAGAATAGAGAGCTCAAAAATAAACCTACACCTCTATAGTCAATTAATATTTGACTAAGGAGACAAGAACATACAATGGATGATATCAATAAAATTGAACAGATACATCCAAAAAATGATGTTGATAAAATTGAACAGATACATCCAAAAAATTAAACTAGACCCTCTTCTTACATGATGTACATTAAACTGAAATTGGATTAAACTTAAATGTAAAGGACTTCTGGCCAAGATGGAGGCAAATGTAGAAACACTTTGCCTCCTTGTACAACCAAAAGAAGGATAAAAACAAATTTAAAAACAAAAAATAATTAGAACTGTCAGAAAAACGAAATGTATGGAAGTCCGACAACCAAAGAGTTAAAGAAGAAATATTCATTCAGACTGGTAGGAGGGGTGGAGATGGACAGCCTGAGCTAAGGGGACCCACGGCATGGCATCAGCTGGTGTACCAGGCGGTTGCAAATTTGTATGTGGATAAACCAGTAAGAACAACTGGGGAGCAAGACAGAAAATGTACCTGGGGTTCAAGTGCAGGGAAACAAAACCTCAAAACCTGTGGTGGTAAAAACCTGTTGGAGATGTGGCAGTGGGAGAAACTCCCAGCCTCACAGGAGAGTTTGCTGGCAAGAGCCACAGGATCCTAAAACATACACAAAACCACCCACCAGGGAATCAGCACTAGAAGGGCTCAGTTTGCTTATGGGTAGCAAAGGAAGTGATTGATACCTGGCTGAGAGCCAGGCAAGCGACATTGTTTCCTCTCAGACCCCTCCACCACATACAGCACCACAATGCAGCAATGTGTGTTGCCCCGCCCTGGTGAATACCTAAGGCTCCACTCCTTACAATGTAACAGGTGTGCTGAGACAAAAACAATATGGCCCAAATGAAAGAAGAGGACAAAACTCCTATAATAGAAATAAGTGATGCAGACATTGCCAACCTATCAGACGCAGCGTTCAAAACACTGGTAATCAGGATGCTCACAGAAATGGCTGAGTACAGACGCAAAATAGAGGAAAAAGTGAAGGCTATGCAAAGTGAAATGAAGAGAAATGTAAAGGGGACAGACAACTAAGAGAAGGAAATCACGGCTCAAATCAACAATGTGGAACAGAAGGAAGAAATAAAAATTCAACCAAAATAGAATGAAGAGACAAGAACTCAAAAAAATGAGAAGAGACTTAGGAACCTCCAGGACAACTTTAAACACTCCAGCATCCAAATCATAGGGGTGCTTGAAGGAGAAGAAAAAGAGTAACAATTGGAAAATTTACTTGAAAAAAATAATGAAGAAGAACTTCCCCAATCTGGCAAAGGAAATAGACTTCCAGGAAATCCAGGAGGCTCAGAGAGTCCCAAAGAAGTTGGACCCGAGGAAGCACACACCAAGGCACATCATAATTACATTACCCAAAATTAAAATTAAGGAGAGAATCCTAGAGGCAGGAAGAGAAAAGGAGACAGTTAACTACAAAGGAGTTCCCATAAGACTGTCAGCTGATTTCTCAAAAGAAATCTTGCAGGCAAGAAGGGGCTAGAAAGAAGTATTCGAAGTCATGAAAGACAAGGACCTACATCCAAGATTACTCTATCCAGCAAAGCTATCATTTAGAATGGAAGGGCAGATAAAGTGGTTTCCAGATAAGGTCCAGTTGAAGGAATTCATTATCACCCAGCCGTTATTATATGAAATGTTAATGGGGCTTATCTAAGAAAAAGAAGATGATCAAAAACATGAACAGTAAAATGACAACAAACTCACAACTATCAACAACTGAACCTAACAAACAAACAAACAAGCAAACAGCTAGAAGGGGAACAGAACCACAGAAATGGAGATCACACAAAGGGTTATCAGCAGGGATGGGGTCGGGACAGAATGGGGGAAAAGTTACTTGGAAGAAGAAGCATAAATAGTAGGTACAAATAGACAGGGGGAGGTTAAGAATAGTATAGGAAATGGAGAAGTCAAAGAACTTATATGTACAACCCACGGACATGAACTAAGAGGTGGGGGATGAGTGTGGAGGGGTGCAGGGTAGAGGGGAATAAATGGGATAAAATGGGATAACTGTAATAGCATAATCAATAAAATATATTAAAAAATAAAGACTTTAAGATTTGAAACCATAAAACTCCTAAAAATAAATATAGGCAGTAAATTCTCTCACATTTCTTTAGCAGTATTTTTTCTGATATATCTCCTTAGGCAAGGGAAACAAAAGAAAAATAAACAAATGGGACTATATCAAACTAAAAAGTTCTGCACAGCAAAGGAAACCATCAGCAAAATGAAAAGATGGCCTACTGAATGGGAGAACATATTCACCAATGATATGATAAGGGATTAATATCAAAATATATTAAAAAACTCATACAACTCAACACCAGAAAAAATCTAATTAAAAAATGGGACCAAGACCTGAATAGACACTTCTCCAATGGGAACATACAGATGGCCAATAGACATATGAAAAGATGCTCAATGTCACTAATCATCAGAGAAATGCAAATTATTCCACAATAAGATAATCATCTCACATCTGCCAGAATGGCTATCATAATCAACAAATAATCAACAAATAATAAGTGCTGGCAAGGATGTGAAGAAAAGGGAACTTTCCTACACTATTGGTAGGATTGCAAACCAGTGCAGCCCCTGTGGAAAACAATATGGAGGTTCCTCAAAAAAATTAAAATGTTAACTACCTTATGACCCAGTGATTCCACCTGAGTATATATCCGAAGAAACTCAAAATGTTACTTGATACTAGAAACAATACTTGCACCCCTGTGTTAATTGCAGCATTATTTACAATAGCCAGACTATGGAAACAACCCAAGTGCTCATCAATAGATACATGGATAAAAAAGCTGTGATACATACAATAGAATATTAATCAGCCATAAAAAAGAGTGAAATCTTACCATTTGTGACAGTATTAATGGGTCTAGAGGGTATTATGCTAAGTGAAATAAATCAGGCAGAGGAAGACAAATACCACATTTTACTTACATGTGTAATCTAAAGATTAAACAAACAAACAAAAATGAAACAGAATCACAGACACAGAAAACAGACTTATGGTTGCCAGAGGAGAGGAGGTTTTGTGAGGTCTGCTGAGAAGAAGGTGATGGGATTAAGATGTACAAATTGGTAGTTACGAAACAGTCATGGGAATGTAAAGTATAGCAAAGGGAAAATAATACTAATAATATTGTTACTAATAATATTGTAGTAACTATGTCAGGTATCAGGAGGGTTCTGAAAATACTGAGAGGAACATTTTGTAAAGTGTACAAT
Source organism: Phyllostomus discolor (assembly GCF_004126475.2). Classification (NCBI taxonomy): domain Eukaryota; kingdom Metazoa; phylum Chordata; class Mammalia; order Chiroptera; family Phyllostomidae; genus Phyllostomus; species Phyllostomus discolor. Next base: position 65,740,766 of record NC_040909.2, read on the forward strand.
TATCTAACCTGTACACTGTACATTGTACATTAGTTTGATAGTTTGAATGTTAGTTTGATATGTTAGATATGTTACTTTGATATATACTATCCTGTGCATATCACACTAGCACAAAATAATACTAAATGAAATCTGTAACTGAAAAATAAAATTTAAAAAAAGAGTAAAAGCCTGCATTTTACAGTTACTTTTTCAGCACTTACCATGGGCCAGACACTGTGTTTGAGGCTGAGTAGAGCTTGGAATTAAGACAAATAAGGCCTCTGTCCTCCTGAGGCCCACAGTCCACCAGGAAACACTAACACAAGCACATGGGAATGATTAACAGAGAGATTTGACCCAAGCACAGGAGGTCAGAACAGGCTACATGGAAGAAATTATCTGTAAGCCTAAGAAATTAAAAGTGAGCAAGACTTGGCCAGGTAGATGGGCTGAGTGGAGGCTCAGGAGAGTAATGCTTGGGTTCCAATCACAGAGTCTCCAGTGCCACCCTTGGTCAGAAACTTTTGTGCAAGCATAAATACCAGGACTGAAAACAATCAGTGTTCTGTCTTCTACAATGACTATTAAAACCTAACTTGGGAGCATCAGGACTTCCAAACCCAAACAAGGCCAAATCTACTGAGTAATACACAAATAAAAAAATGCTATTATCCTCTGCTAAGTGTCTCAATGGTGTAACTTAACATAAAAAAACCCTTGCTCTTCTACCACTGACAGGGAGAAAAAGGAATGGGTTATTCACACTAAAATTGTTTTTCTAAATTATGTGAGAAAAGAGCCGCACGAGTGATCAGGCAGCTTCAGGTCACAGACCACAGCACTATTCCTTTTTAAAAGTCCATCCACCTCCTTTATAAATACCATAATTATGTCTCAAAAAAACAAAACTGGGTTTTGTTTATTCTATTTTTAACTCTATAAACCTTTAAGGAAAGAGCACTCGAGTAAGGTCAAGAGACCAGGCTTCCATCAGCTCTGAATCACCTCTTAGCTGAGTCCCTCATTTATGGACTGACAATAGTGGCTGCGAGAAGTGGACATTCCTTTCTGGCACTAATATCTCATAAAGAGCTCGTCAAACTTGTGTACTCGTCAGAGCCATGAGGAAAGCTCATTACAGGAGGACTGCTGGGCCCTAGCCCCTGCGTGTCTGATTGACTAAAGCTGGAGGGAAGCCAGAAACTGATGTTTCTTGGAGCTGCTGCTGCTGCTGAGGTGGGTCCACCAGGCATCACATGAGGCCAGTGCTCTAGGTACTCTCTTGCAGACATCTACTAGAGTGCACCTGCATGCATCCCTAGGATAGCTAATCTTCTAAGCAGGACCAGCCAGGTCTGTCTGTCTGTGTTTCCAGAGTTCCTTGCCCAACATCAGGGAGCCAGGGACTTATCCTGTATCCCCAGGAAGTCTATTCTCAAGAAGCCCCATTCTCCAGCAGCCATCCATGGGGTTTCTTCTTAGACACACGAATCCCAAGTGGCTGCCTTTGAGTGCTTTACAGCAGCCTCAGAATAAGACCTAGCCCTTGGTCATGTTATCCAGGGCCCTGCTCAGGTTTCCAACCTCTCCCACAGCATCCCCACCACCCACCGGCTGTCCTCAGCTAACTGCCTATAGCCACAAAGGCAGTTAGCCTGTTCCTTCTGTTCCCACATCATACTGTTATTCCTAACTCTGAGGCTCAGTTGCCACCATTCCTCTGCCTGGAAAGTTCTTCCTCCAGCTCTTTGTGTATGGAAATCATTCTTAACTTTTAGTTCTGATGTCAAAAGCCATCTCTTCCATGATGCCATCCCTAATTCAACTATTTAAGTGTCCTTCCCAAGATCTGTGGTATATACTATTTCCTTCATTATGTGAATATACTGTTCCTTCCTTTCACTGCTTACTCTCTCTGCCTCCCTCTACTTGAGGGAAAATTCCATGAGAGCAGCATCTGTCTCACTGTCCATCACTCTGCCCACCACTGACAACAAAGAACTGTCAAACACAGTAGGCACCCCATGTGTTGCATGCATGAACGACTAAATCAAATTATCCTATGCTATTCTTCAATTAAAAAGCTAAGGAAAAAAGGAAACCCCATAACATAAGCTATGAAGTAACAAGTTACAGAACGTAGAGTGATTTGCAATGGCATGTGACAAGACTAAAGTCACAGGAGTGAAGCAACTGTGCCAGGATTTCAGGCATTGAAAATTGAGGTGAGGTCAAGAAGTGGAGGATATCCTCCCTCCTACATCTCAAATTGCTCCCAAAGACCCACTGTATGCTGCAGAAAGCTTTTCATATCATTTCTGCACCCTAACCCTTGATGTCTTGAAATTCTAATGTGTTGCAGCTCCTGCCAGGTGCAGGGGAAAGCAGGTACTACAGTTCTTTGCAAGCTGAGCTCCTCTACAGTGGACAACTCTGAAAAACCACTTGTAAATAGTAAATGTTAACCACAGTTAACAAATTTGTTACAGATATTTTGACAAAAAAATGGGACAAAGCCTTTTAAGATAGCCCACTTGTATTAAGTCATTGTGTATATTCCATTCCACAACCTAAAAGCTAACAAAATTCTTTCTTTCTATGCCAGGCAACCAGGACAGGAAATGCGGGATAGTTTTGCTAGGGGCATCCCACATGACCCAAAATGTCCATGCCTTTAAAAAAACATGTGAAAGTAGAATTTTAACACGCTTATAATAAAAGCTGATACTCGCCCACTGGAGAGGCAATCAAGTGACTGAGCTGTACCTGGGTGTTTAATAGAGTATGGGATAAATAAACATTCTTCATAAGGCAGTTAAAGTATTCAGAGATGATGTAAATGAATATTCAAAGTATACTATACCAAATGATTTTTCTATAATTATTTTTAAAGAATCATTAAAATGCATCAAGCATTTTAGCAGCCTGGTGGGATGAAATATGTGCCAATTATGGTTCGGACACTAATTTACTTAATGTGTCCTTAGAAAAATCACTCCCCATCTCTGAAATACATTGTAAGGAGGTTTAATGGGTTCAGTCATTTCAAGGTTCCTCCCAGTCCATACTCTCTCTGAGTCTGTGAATGTTTCTGGACTTGCATCTTAGGCGGACAGACACAAAGGAAAGGGTATACTCACCTCCACCCTGCTTATCATAAAACAAACACCATGAAAACCACCACCCTTTATCAAAAGCTAAGATGTGGGGGGGCTATACTCTGGCTTATTATATCTATTCAAATAAAGTTATTTTTCCATGTACTGCAGGAGGGTGAGTTGATGTAGTAATTACCTGTTACTCTTGACAAGTAAGGTAATTAATGTAGCAAAATACCACTGCAATGTGTGTAAATTTAGACTACCATAATTAAAGCACCCGTCTGTTCAACAAACTGTTCAATTAAGAAAAAAATTGATGGTGTACATTTTTTGAAATTAGAAAACGTATGGAATGAATGAATCTCCCTTGGTTGACATCCATTTCTAGAATGCCTTCTCAGCAGGCAGCATCCATAAAGGGTTATAATAAAGTAACTTCCACTAAAAAACCAAAGTACTTTTGTGCACACATTATTTAGACAAGAGTCTCTTGTGGAAGTGTTTTATTTAGTATTCTCATTTTATAAAATATACATTAGTCAAAAAATGAACTCAAGGAGTGCCCCCAAACAGTATAACTATCCAAGTACAGGCTGTCATCAAGTATCATAACCTAAAAGTAGTGTTACCTACTTGCCAATTTTAAAGAGCTTGAGATACTGAACAAAGCATGAATTGCCCTGGTATTCCTTGCACAAAGAGATGATGGTATCAGAGTTGGCTTCACTACACTTTTACTTTGCTTTTGCTGTGTCTACAGGTTGCTTTCAGACACAAAGGTTAACATGTTAAACAAGAATGCCACCCGCTTCTTCACTCAAAGCAAAATTACCTCCTGGATGATTTGCTCTGGAAAATCTTCAACCACATCAAGGGTCAAATGTCCAAAGAAATGAAACCAGAACAACTGCCATAGGACCGAGAGAAAGAATCTGACAGTTACCAGACTAAAGGGAAAATAGTTACCTCTCAAGTTGTTCACACACATACACACACCTGCACAAACACATACACACACAAGGGCTGGCTGATATCTACAGAAGCAGACAACTGGTCAGGGGACCTCACAGTTTGAGGTTAAGGAAACTCCAAGGGTTTTTTTCTCTTAATTCTTCTACTCAGATAAATTCAGAGGAAATCAGAACAAGTTGGCCTAAGGAAATAAACAACTGGGATTTAGACATACTAAACCCTGTGATATGGGAAGGAAGTGGTGTATGATTTCAGTGTCATTTAATAATCTATATATTTGCTTTTGGTTTTGTTTTTACATTTCCATATAGCATATTTTACTTTGGGAGAGAAAAATTTAAAGAGAAGTAACTAAAGGTTACCTTCAAGTGAATTCTTAGCTTATCATACTAAAATTAAGTCCTAAACGTTCTATGCCTGGGAACTTGGATGCATCCCTAAGTAAAGAATAAAAGGTACAAGGAGACACTCTAGACTGAAACATGGTGAGAAAATTGAACAATTTCTCCAACGAAAATACTCTGATTTCACGCTTAGAAATAATAATGATGTCATTAAGAAGACAAGAGTGAAGAAATCACTTGCTCTAGCTGTGATAAAAACAAGACCTAGAATGTCCTAGAGGGAAAGAGGTTTTGGAAAAGTAACCTTGGAACTGAGAATTCATGGAGGTGCTGAAGCATTAACTTTTTAAATGATTATTTTTAACTCTCATAATTTGAAAGGATGCTAAATCTATGGTAGGGATAGGGGGTAAAAAAGGGACAAGAACGGTGGATCTGACACAAGACTGATTCATGGACTACAAACTAAAATTTCTGATTCTCAAATGCTGCATGAACCATTCAAAGAGCAAAGGAAAGTCAATAATGTTCTTGCTCACTGGGTGAATTTATGGAGGATAAATCTATAAGCCTTTACTTCAATGATTACATTGGATGGCATCTCATGACCTATGTAATATTATAAAATATCACAAAACTATTTCACATTGATTCTATCATTTGATCACTACAAACCACTGAGGCAAGATTAATTCAATCTTATAAACTAGTAAACTAGAGCCCACAGAAGCAGCTAACTAGTATGGCTGAGTTCCCCAAAGCTACTGTACTTAACAATTTGTTCTCTTTGTAATGGGATAAATATGTCTTTGTACCCATTGAATCAATTTATAGAGAATATCTGAACATTCCTTTTAGCACTTACAATGATGACTCTCGTCTTAAAACTTGCACTTTAAAATTACCAGGCATACTGCTTAATATGTTCCAAAGTAATGATGGCATAAGTTGTGTATTAATCACCCAAATTAAAAAAAATAAAAGATTTGGTTCCAAATTCTGGAATAGCCATTTAGTAAAAATACCAACCTGGAATTTGTGACCCTATGAACCCAAAGTGCTTAAGTAGTCACTTGTGTCTAGAATTTGTTTTACCCCAAGAGAGGGCTCAAGGAAAACACCACCACCATCTTCAACTTCCAACTGTGTATTAATTAGTTCTTGGTTTAACTTTCTTTAGGCCTTTTCCTCTTGATCCTTCAATATCATTGCACTCTTGTCTGCTTTCATCTCACAAAATTCGAGAACCATGAGGCTAAAGGGTGACTTTTATAGGTCACATCTATTCTCCAGATGTAGAAGCTGATGTAAGAAATTGAAAAAAAAAAAAAGGTGACAGATAAAGGGAGGCAAATAAGTATCTAATAATGCCTCTCTTATTTATTCATCTTTTATCTATAGAAACTTGAAAGTGAGAGAAATGTAAAATAGATTCTTCATCCTTTTTCATTCTCAAAATTAATAAAAACTGGAGAAAAAACTAAATGGCAAATGGGTGAGCAGGTGCAAATGAACTGATGTTGAGGTGTAAAAACGTGTGAGTCAATGTTTCCTGAGTTTAAGCAACTTTAAGAGAGTTCAGTTGGCCACAAAGACTCAAATTACCCAAATTCTGATCTTATATGAACTTCATGCATACTTCCTTTTTACATAAGAGAATATTATTTTAATCCAAATGTTAAAAATGTGGATAAGTGAGATGAATATTTAAAGTATTATTGACTCCTAGAGTCCTCTATTATTTGACTCCTCTAAAATTCCTCTATTACTTAACTCCAGTTTAGGCATCCAGCAAAACAATAATAATTCAAAATTATTACTTAATAAGGTAATATTTAATTAATAAGTAAAAGTAAAAAAGTAAAAAGTAAAAAAATTAGTACCTAATTAGGTACATAAATATCACATAAGGAATATTAATTTTTACATACCATGCACTGTGTTCAGAACTAGTTTTGCATAATCCCATTTAACCCAAATGCATTTGATAAACCCGAATACAGACAGTGCCTGATTTATGATGGCTTGACTTAACAGTTTTTGGACTTTACCATGGTGCCAAAGCAATATTAATTCAGTAAATTCTTAATCTGAATTTTGAATGTTGATTTTTTCCCAGGATGGTAATCTGTGGTACAACACTCTTGTGATGCTGGGCATTATAAAATAGGCTTGTGTTAGATGATTTTACCCAACTGAGACTAATGTGAGTGTTCTTTTTTTTAAAAAAAGTATTTATTTTTAGAGAGAGGAAGGGAGGGAGAGAGGGAGAGAAATATCAGTATGTGGTTGCCTCTCAAGCACCCCACACTGGGGACCTGGCCTGCAACCAAGGCGTGTGCCCTGACTGGGAATTAAAATGGTGACCCTTTGGTTAGCAGGTTGGCATTCAATCCACTGAGCCACACCAGCCAGGGCTAATGTGAGTGTTCTAAGGTGGGCTGGGCTAGGCTATGATGTGTGGTACATTAGGTGTACGAAATGCTTTTTTGACTCACAACATTGTCATCTTATGATGGGTTTACTAGGACATAACCCCACCACAAGCTGAGTAGCATCCATCCTTTTAAGTTCTTATAGTGATGTAGGTACTCCTTCACCTCCACCTTCAAATGGAAAACTGAGGCTTCATAAGATTAAATAATTTTCCCAAGGTCACCAAGTTACTAAGTAGCTTAGTCAGCATTTGAAACCAGATCTCTTTTCCCAACTTGAGTAATCACTTACCAACTAAGGACCACACTTTAGCACATATCAGCTAATACGCCTGGTGTAAGGTTTCCTGGTTCATGTTGATACTGGAAAGTAAAGCAACTTGAGAAAACAATTTTGTTTTAAGAAACTTGTTTTGAAATAAAAGTTATTTTTGTACTGGTAACATGAAGACATTATTTTTCAGGTTATAGTAATAATTATTACCCTATGAATGTTATATACAAACGCTTCCCCAGAATTTGGTGTGTGTGTGTTTTGTCTATCATAAAGAAAGCAAAAATATTCAAACACTGTTAACATCTAAATTCTTGTATCCCCAAGACTTCTGTCTCAAGTATGAGATGAGACATACTAGTCCTGGTTTCCTAATATAGAATTTTGTCAAGAAAGAATTCAAGGACACCTGTCCAAATCATACCCAAAATTGAATCAATACAGACCAAGAAAAAAGCCTGTATTTGAGGTGTAGCACTTAATTAACCACTACAAAGAGACACTATCCTGAGTCACTAACTTACTTTGTTCCTTTAGCCACAGGAGAGGGGATACTAACATCAGAAACTTATGAATGAGACACAAATACCAAAGAAGCTACCACTGGGGAGCAGTGCGGATATGGAGAGGGGGTGCATGGCTAACATCAGTTTCATATACTATGATGCTATTAGAAAGATGAGTGAGGGTAATGGATTGGCTGACAAAATATTCAAGTTGTTGACAAGTTCTGATCTCATAAGTTGTTCTTTTCTTCTTCCAGATATTTTCTCCCTTATCCAAAAAGCCATTCTTCTTGACCTGGAATTAGTTGGAGCATCGTCCCTTACACCAGCAGGTCCCAGACACATACCTAGGTTGTAGGTTCTATCTTTGGTCAGAGTGTGTGCTGAAGGCAACTGACTGAAGTTTCTCTCTCTTGCCAATGTTTCCTTCTCTCCCTTCTTGTCTCTCTAAAATCAATAAACACATCCTCAGGAGGGGATTTTTAAAAAAGCCATTTTTCCATCCTCTACTTACAAACACTGATCTTGCTGGTTTGTAGCTTTGTGTTGAAAACCCTCCCTTCATTCATGTGTTATTTGTAACTTTATCCTCATGTTATCTATGTGAGGAGAATGGGGTCAAATACAAAGGCAATATTACCAAAGTTCTAGACTTAAAACTTCTGATGACTTTAGAAGGTATGGACAGAATAAATCACACTGAGTTGCACATTACAAAGCTGCTCTCTCTACAAGTTCATTTCAACCCTTCTAATCACATAAAGGACAAACCTTCATTTGGGTGCTGCTGTGACAGCTAATACATGCTAAAGTCTGTTTTTAACAAAAAAGGAACTTCTCTGGCTCAATACCTAAGACAGAAATAGGCTACAATATAAAGTGAGTTTTTATCAGGGGTCAGCATATTATGATCCATGGGCAAACCTGGCCTGCTATTGATTTTTATAGAGCCCATGAGCTAAGAATGAATTCTGTATTTTTAAATGGTTAAGGGGGAAAATTAAAGAAAAAGAATATTTCATGACATGAAAAACAAATTTCTGTATCCATAAGTAGAGTTTTATTGAGACACAGCCATGCCACCCATTCATTTATGTATTGTTTCTTGCTGATTTGGGGTTCCAATGGAGGAGGTGAGTAACAACAGAAACCATTTGGCCTGAGAAGCCAAAAATATTTACTACCTGGCCCTTTACAGAAAAAAAAAATTGCCAACTCCTGTGTATACCATCATTCTGCCTTCATAGTATGTATTTTAGGTTGCCAAAGAGAGCTCTGGCAACTGATACTATTTTTTTCTTTTAAGGTGTAACATAAACTCTCCTTTTTAAATAGACTGCTTTATATTGCAGCAAATGAGGGGATATAAGGGGGAATAGAAACAAATAAATATGGGTGGTATTTAAATCAAAATCAGTGAAAACATAAGCAAAATTATGAAGCATGCCTACAAATGGAGAAGTTTGAAAAATGATAAACCAAGTAGATAGGTGAAGGCAGGGAGGGTTGGGATATAAAACTGAAGAGTATATAAATAAGACATCCCGATGTAGCCATCTGTCTTCTGAGGTCAGAATGGAGTCTGAAGGGTGGACCCCAAGTGGGTGGGAGGTCAAGCAGGCTACCCAATAAAATCAGGTTGGCCAACCTCACCATGGGGAGCAGTAGGTTCTGACCTCACATCCACAGGACCCTGACACACTGGCCAAGGATTCCTACTCTGGCAATCGGTGAGATAGTCAGTCCAAAACAACCAATGTTGTGTAAGTCAGATGAAACAATAGCAAAAAGGCAAGGGTTTCAGCATGAATGTAGGCCAAATGCTTCATACCAAACACTACTTTGCGCCGATAATACATCTAGTATGACTTAAGAAGGTCCCCTTATCTTTATTCACTCTGATAGCAATGTTTCCAAAATGCACTGAGCACAAAAGGCTTCCTGCATCTTAGAATATGCCACATTAGCATTGACAACACTTACACTCTTCAGTGCATGATATGTACAATGTTTATTCTTTAACAATGAAGTTTCCTCAACAGTTTGACTATATTCTTTTTAGAAATTTCTTTTTGTAAAACAATCTTACATTATTGTGTTTGCCTCTCATTATTCTTACTGAATATGCATCTCTTCCACAGCCTTTCAACTAAACATTTTTCCCCCAAGACAGAATTGTTTTTTGGAGGTTCCACTAACAACAATTTCTGTTGTTGAGTCACAGACACTATTGTATCAGTGTTAAAATTCATCATCTTTTTCTTTCCATATGATTAATGTTTTTTACAAGGTACTAGTAAAACTTAAAACTTACTATATCTAAAAAGACTTGAAATGCTGAATTTTAATTTTTGGAAATACGACTAATATAAATGAATGTCATTTTTTCCATTTCTGCATAGTATTTCAGCTGGTCATCACTTCTTAGATGAATTACCATTAGTTTTAACCTGCTACTAACTCAGAGGCTGAGACTAGAGGTCCCCATTTTTTTTAAAACCACAACGAACTACTTCTATTGAATTCTAAGCATGCCAACAAATAGAGACACTAAGTTTCAGAAGACTCTGCTAGCTAATACTTATTTGTTAAGTATTAATTAACTCCTACAGAATATCTACCAAACTGCCAATCAGAGCTCACAGATTGAAATATCTATGGCCAAAAGCCAAGGAACTTGAGAGTTTAACCCCAGAAGCTTTATCTCTTACAAATGAATGTATTAACTCTAGTCCTTTTGAAACACACACACACACACACACACACACAAAACAGCTCCACGAAGTATACATTTGTAGCTGTATCCAATACATCCTTTCCTCCAAACCCCTCCCAAACAGTACCCATTGACATGCAGGGAGTCATGGGGTTCTGGGAAGGCTGACTCCATCCCAGTTGCAGTGGTGGAAAAAGATCACCTAGGATATACAATTAATATATTCCATTTCCCTGGCCATCAGCAGGGTAGAATGTGCTGGAAGTCAGTCCAGTTGGTGTTTCAAAGATTTTTCTGAAAATCTCGACTGAAGATTCCCTTTTCCTCTCTTTTGGGAATGTTCAAGGAAATCCAGTTGCTAGGAACCCTCTGATGACTGCAAATGGGGAAAATCTAACAGACAGGCAAACACTGGAAAAGAGAACAGAAGTGGAGTAGATCAAGTCTCTCCTTCAGTTTACCAACAAAGGCCTTGCCAGTGACACTGTTTTAGCCTGCCTAAACTGAACTTTCTGTTACCTATGGCCAGATTCATTCTAACTTAAATACTGAAAAACTCCATAATTATATTTCCTAAAACCTTGATATTCTAGGGCCCTAGGCTTTGGTTACCACTGCTTTGGTGAAAAACAGATTGTGTATGTGCCTGCACGTGTGTAAAATAACCAGTAAGTGTGTTCAAACTTGGTTAAATATTTTTCAGAGTTTTTGAGACTCCTGACCAGGCATGGCATTCACAAAACTGTGAAAGATAACATCAGGAATTGCCGGATTTTAAGAACACCATGAGTGAAGCCAGCACCAAGTGGCTCACTGAAGGCAAACCTTTCTGTGAGCTCTGTATCAAAAGGCACCATTTAAGTGTGGCTCAGTGGATTGACTGCTGGCCTGCGGACCAAAAGGTTGCAGGTTTGATTCCCAAAAGGCACCATTTAACCATGTCATTAACATCCTTAACTTCCAGGGGAAGAAAGAAAATTCATTATTACCATAGAAGACTTACTTTAAATATGGCATACAAAGTGGTAAACTTTACCAGGAAGATTAGATGATCAAAAAAATAAATACAATGTCACTAAGTATTTTTAGAAACTGGGTATTTGTAAGGCTGAGATTCTTGGGTTTTGCCCCAGAATTTAGAAGAGAGAGACTGTTGGTGGCCTAGTAGAAGAAAGTAAGTATCGATGAGAAAATGCTGGTATTTAGGGCCTCTATTTTGAAGTCTTTTTTTGCAACTCAAGACAACCTATTTGGGTTGAGTAAAGAAAAGCAGAGGTAAAGAACAGAGTTTGCTGGGTAGGACCACAACTGGAATAAAACCGGAAAATGTCTATGTAAAGTAGTCATAGTTATTGCTACATTTGCTGGAGAGGAGTAGGGGAGAAGGAAGCAGTGTCTATGCATGTGTGTAGATGAAAAGGTGATCATTTCACCAGTCAGAAGTTCCTTCTTGATATGCTGCTTGAAAAGAGGAAAACAAGGCCCTCGGGAGCCCAGCATGGAAGGAGATGGTGAACAGAAAGAGAAAGCTAAATTGCCATATTTAAGAAATATTAGCAGGTAACAGAAAGCAGAGAAATGAGAAGCAAGAAAAAGAGAAGAGAGAAGAAAGGATACGTTAGGCCATTTGTAGGTCATAATGTATGGAGAAGGTCATCCAAGGACAAACTCAGGGTAGGCAAATATGTATTTTAAGAACAGGCTGTTGAACATTTGAGTCTAAATTTCTCTGAGGCAAACATCCTCAAACTACCTGAATGTCAATGCCCTGTGTGAGCTGTGTGGAAGGAAACTATATAGAAAGGGTTGATTTCCAACTCTGAGAGAAGAAAAGAGAATAGCAATGAGAAGAGACAATATTGAGAATTCTTTAACCAAATCAATCATAAAATTCTCAATGGAATTCCCATGGGAATTAAAGCTCTAAGTAATTTTATTAGAATCTCAAAAGTCAAGGTGACTTCACTTGATAAATTACTTCTCAAACCATTATCACAAAGCCCTCAGTAACATGGCAAAGTGAAGACTCCCAGGAGAAAGGTGAATGATATCCCAACTCAACATTGGTATGGAGACCTGCAGAATTTTGTTAAATCTATTTTCTTAACATAAGTATCACCACCTGTGAAGGATTCATGCTATTTTCACAATACTGGCAGTATGAGTACTGGGTGGCATTGAAATTAAGGTATTTCAAAGCGTTCTAATCTTTTGGTAAATATCCACGTAAGGAATCAAGAAGTAGAAGCTTAAGTTTACTAACAACAGAGGGCAATTTTGTCATGGTGACACTTTATAGAACCCTGAAAGGAAACCACCTAGTGGTATCTTGAAAAGAGCACTATCTCATTCTCCAATCAACAACACAAAATAGACTTGAGCAATAACACGGCATTTCTCTGGCTGTTGGAAAAAAATTAAAGACCAGGAAGACTTAATTGTTAAACTTACTAGGAATTAAGAAAAAGCACAGGGAAGAGAAGTTAAAAAAAATAAGTCTGAACTGCAATTCTTCATGGGCTCAAGCAAGGAAAGCAATGGGCCTCCCATACACATTTCAGGAGCTGAATGGATTTTCAAAGGAGAAAAATATCACCCCAAATGAAAAGTTAACACATCTATTGACCACACTCTTATCCCATATTTCACAACATAATGGTAATCTTACTGAATTCTGTGAAATCCTATTATAGATCATTTAGCATTTAAAGCAGCCAGGCGTCTGTGTTGGAATAAATTTTGGCAGGGGAGGGGTGGGGCGGAGTGTATAAAATTCTATGCGTGGTCTGAACTTCACACACTATAGAAGTAAACTCTGTCTTCCCTCTACTGCTCTCAACTTGCAACCCACGGAGCAAAATCCTACCCTATCGGCCATTCAGGGCAGACTCAACACAGAGCCTACCCTTTCTCCCCTACTTGCTAACTGAGGTGGGAAGGGCCTCCAAGTATATATGTGTGCTTAAGGGAATGGCCGTGTTCATGATACAGATATGAATACACATAGGGATACATATGAATGTATATGGGAATACATATATAAATATGAACATGAATATGTATACAAACATGAATATGGATAGGTATATGTCTAAATCATGGCCCACAAATCTGTCGTCTTCAAAGTGCAGAAAGATTTTTCTTTATCTCATAAGGCTGATTTACTTCCTGGTCTTTTTCCCCAGCTACTCTTTCTTCTCCCTCTCACTAAATCTACTGGCTTCCTTCTTTACACTCCTTTCCCTGGCTTTAAATCAACATCTCCAGCCCGAACACCTTCCCAACCTCATGTTCAATGTGTATTTTATCACTTTCCAGAAAGACTCTACCTGCACTTAAAATGATATCCAAACTTCAGCTTGTTGCTTCCCAGCCTGCACCCCCCCCTCCGCTGTTCTGAAAACGAGTGCTGGGAACACCACCCTAATTCTCTCATCATCTAACTCTTTCACAGAAAAGTCCAGCCCATGAAACATCAAGATTTTTTACACCTCCACCATTGCCTTTCCAATCCTTTCAACTATCCCACTGAAGTCTCTGACTATAGCTCTTCAGAAATATCAATTTCCTGTAATTTGGGCTCCTTACTGTATTCTATGAAATAATGACAGATGAACTACCCTGGAGCCCAGCTTTGACCAGGAGACTCATGTGCTCATAAAGACCTTGGTCACACCCATTGGTTGCGGAGTCAGAATCTTCAAAAGGCTGGTACTTGTGTCTCAAAGACCATTTGAAATCATATTCCATGTCACCACCTTGTGCCAGTAGTAAGGTCACACACCCATCCAAGACTCAATTTCCTCATCCGTATGGTAGTCTCTGGAAAATGCCAGTACCCCCTTACTTGAATGTTGTAAGGAATAAAACACTATGCTATAGACCTTGCCCATAGCAAATGTTCTCTGCTATTATTAACATTAATTAATATTACTGAAAAAATTCCTTGCTTTGCAACTTTAATTTAAAGTCCTCTGTAGTCATGTCAGGTATCTTTCCAATTCATTTTCTCTCTCCCCCTTTATGAACTCTAAGTCCCAGCCAAAGAGAATTATTCATTGTTCTCCTGAAGTATCAAGCTTTTTCTTTGTTGTGTATTCACTCTGTTCCCATGAGCCAGAAAACCATCTCTCTATTCCTAACCTAAATATCTGAAGTTTACATCTTCAGCAAGCTGTAGCTTAAATTCTCCACAGGGGTAAAAAAAAATCTCACTTCTCTTAACACTTTATTCTTAAGATAGCATTTGAGTATGAACTTTTGTTTTTGCAAAATTGCCTACAGCAATTTTAAACATATACTGAACTCTCAGTTCCCTAGTGGTGAAAAGGGGTAGGGGGTACAGGAGACACACGGTCACCTCATGTGCACCATGGAGATCCATGCAGTTCCCGTAACACCAAGGTCCAAGATGGCTTACAAACTACTAGGAGTTAGTAAACATATCACTTTTTTTTGGTTAATTTAATATTGATATATTTGGAACAATTAATGATTATATATCTAAAATTATATTTATTTTCCCATTATAAGGATTTCAGATGCTTTAATAAACCACATTAAGAACAAGTTTTAGCTGTCAGTGAACCTTCTTCATACCTGAATGAATTCATATTGCTTGAAATTTGTCCCTTGGAATTCATAATGTTTATTCCACAAAGATGTATAAATACTTAGCGTGGAGTATGAACAACTGTATATCAATTCTTAAAAGTGATATATGCATCTGTGATTATTACATATGAAAAGTTCAATAACCACACCATGTCACCTCCAAATGGTACTTATTAAGGACCCAGATCCTCATGCTGCAGGACAGAAACAAAGACACTTCAATCCAGCTGCTATTTATTTCAATATCTAATGTTGTTAGAGAATGGTGCTTCTCTGTTATTGAAAGTTTATAACTATGAAAACAAAAAACTGACTTGGTGACAGTCAGAGGCTTGTAATGCCAATAGCAAAATAATGCCAGAACATAGAGTAAAAAGAAAAATTCTGTCAATTTTTCCACCTTAAAGTCGGTTTCTGTACATTTTTTATGTATCCAGCCAATTCAAGTGGATGGAAAGTAAAAACCCTTTGTTGTAAAGTAGCCAAAACAGCCAGTGGGTTTCCTTTTCTAACTTTATTTTTTGAATGTCCTGTAGACTCATCATAAATCATTTCCAATGTAATTCTGCTTCCCAATTTTAACTGTCGGTCTTATTTAGAGAATTGCCTCTATATTTAACAGATTTCACATCCATTCTGAGGAGCTAGTAAGCTAAAAAAGAGTGTGTTGTTCTAAAATGCATCATTCAACTGCCTGACTTTTTAAGCAGATTAAATGTTAAACATCCCAATCAACCTACCTAGCAGTGATTTGAAAACTATATATATGACTTTCGAGTAATAAAGAAAATCACAGTTCAGTGCAGGTTCAACAGTTTTCACTTCTGGGTTTCAGGTGAAATGCTTTTATAGATGTGTATTCTCTAAACCCACCCTGAACATAACACCAACACCATTTCACCAACAACAGAAAAACATAAGTATTCAACACAACTGCATGGTTTCTTTTTACATGAAGTAAGATACACACTGTAATGTAACATTGATATTTTTTTAACCTGTAGATTATTGGGCCTTTCATTAACACTAAAAGTTAAATAAAGTTTCCAAAGCACAAGAGTCCTCTAGGGAAGAAAGGGAAGAAGAAAAAACTGCTATGGCAGTTACAACAAATTAACAACATATAATAAAAATGCCATAAACATGTGGCATACATAACAAATCTAATCAAGTCTGCAAGGCAGGCAGATAAAAATGATTAACTGCCACTATCCTTGAAAAGAAAAATTTTGTCCCCTGTTATTCATCAGAGCTAATGTTCTGACCCTAAATCTAATATGTAAATCAAATGATTTTTATAGTAACATAGTGTACCAAGTAGAATGGACTTTTCACTTCCTATTTTCTTTTCTGAGAAAATCAGGAAAACAATTATGTGAGAGCTACTTTTTAATTAAAAGTGTGGCTTTGGGAAATACTAAGAAAGGTTCTCAGAATCCTTGTCTCTATCAATAGAAAAAGAAGTAACAACAATAAAACTGCTAGTCTCGGTCACTGAGGGAGCAAACTGCAGAAGTACCACTTATCCTGAGGCACCTCTGAGCTCCTTTCTTAATGGTCCCCTTCATTCGTCTCCTCTGCTGTTCAGAAGGCCTCCATGCAGTGAGCAATATATGTTAAGTCTCCAAGATGTGGACATACAGTTTCCCAGAAGGAAGGCTAGAAAAACTGAAGCCTGCCTAAAAGGTAGCTTCTGTGGCATAACAAAGGCCTGGATGACTTCCATGACAGGCACGACTTCCCTTTGACAAAGACTATCACCTTGACAGGTAACAGGTCTGAGGCTGCTTTGCTCTCACAGTTAAGATTCTCCAGACAGAACTGCTGTGACAGGTAAGGAGGATTAACACACTGACACATAAAAAACTAAAAAACTAAAATATCTTTCTTTTAAAGCTGAAGAGGTTGAAATGAACAAACTCCTTGTTCCTCACAGGAAAAACAAAGAGCTTTCAGAAACATCTCCTCTGAGAGGTGTAATAGAATATGAGTAAATTATAACAATTAAAAACCATTAAAGATAGAGTAATTGAGAATACTTGTTTCGGTAACAATGACTTTCTTGAATTCCTTGGTACAGAGGGTCTATTTTTAATTACTCTTTTTGCAAAAACTTGCATAATTTAACAATAATTGTGATTTTTAATTTTTATATATCCACAAGAACATAAAGCAAAAACCATAAATTATATACTAACTCTAGCTGTTAAATGTTGGTGTTTTTTCTTTCAAAAAAAGTTCAAAAATCTGTTTCCTTAAACCAAGGAAATGTGGGAAAGGCCATCCTGCCAGTGGAGCCTCAGCAGCAGAAAGCTCCTGCTGCGGTTTCTTGCCGAGGCAGCAAACTCCACCGAAAGAGAAGTTGCTGCCAACTCAAATACTGTTTGCTTTCACACCCAAGAACAAACTGTGCGCATGGTGAAGCCATCGAAGGGCTGCAACAGCTGCAGAGGACAGAAGGAAGGTAACAGGAGTATATCAGAGCTACTGTAAACTGGTTCTCCTTTCCCTATCAGCAAGTTAGCATCCCAGAAAACACCACTGCCTTCTCCTGTGTCCCAGCAGCCCAAGTCAGTACATGCTGTAATTCTAAACCACCTTTTGTCAAGTCTACAAGCCAAGAGGTTTTTCAGAAAAAGAAGAGGAAAATATCACCCAGAAAAATGAAATACACACTCCTCCGGTGAGATTCTAAGGTCCAGTGAGATCCACGTTTATATAGAGTTAATGAGAAATTTACAGATATCAGTAAAACAGGCAACTGCTTTCTCTATAAGCAGGCAACGCAGAGGAAAGAGTTCAGTGCAGGCTTACAAACCCAAGTCACAAAGCAAACAGCACTACTGCAAGGTTTCTACTGTTCCAGAGACCCTCCAAGTTGCCTTTGTAACCCCCATGGAAGGATGTCCCTAAGGGTGTGCCACAGAAGTCAAGAATTCTAGAGGAAAACAATCCAAGTCTCAAAAAAAAAAAAAAAAAAAAAAGGTTTATTCCACGGTGCCTTTTTGTTCTAGTTTCAAGTAAACTAAGGCTGACTTCTTGGGATGACACCACCATTTAAGCTCCACATTAAAAATAAGAATTTTTCCTTCCCTTTGCCCATACTGCTTTGAATAATAGTTTAAATTATTGTGTAAAGGTTAATATGGTCAATGTCATCTTATGTATATTTTACCACAATAAAAAAATTTCTGTGCAGTGCCATGGAGTGGGGAAGAAAAGAGCCAAGCTATAAATTCTGGAACTCTACCTCCCACTGTCTGGTATTCTGTACATCAGAATCAAACAAAGTTAATCATTTTAAGGAAGAATCCTTTTCAAGGTAGAAATCATACTGTGTCTTCCAAAACCCCTACTGCAACTAGTACCCCTTTCCCTCAAGCACAATTACAGAAAACAGCTCACAAAAATATCATGGGCTCAAAACATGAATATGAAGGATATGATGAATCTGAAGGAATGAAAGATCTAAATATTCTCTGCCCATAATAATAAAGTTTATTTCACCTAGGGCAAAAATATCACATATTCCCAATTCCAAATTGGACCTAGCAAGGTTTCAACATTAAGAGTCAACTTTAGTGACTCCCTCCGGTTTAAAATTAGAAACCTTTTCTTATTGTCTTAACCACCCATGCTACTGCCCCCACCACAAAAAGTTTGATGGTTAGGACATAGGCTGAAATAATCTGTCCAACTCAACAAAGGCCACCTTTCTTCTTAGATAAAAAGGAGTGTAAGAATTTGCCAACTGTTCCCCCAAAATATAAACCTCCTTCAAACTCTCCTTGCCTCCAAAGTGATTGATGTGATGTCGCTCCCTTCTTTCATCACTCCCTACCTTGTCTGGTTGCTGGTGAGAACCAGGAAGCCACAGGCAGACACATGGTCTTTTGCTTGTGCGGGCCTCAATTCTCCAATGCCAGGTTGCTGCCAATGTCCTTGCAGCCAATGGTAAACAGGCCACAGGGTTCACGTTAACTGCGGAGCGTTACCACACTGAACATCTGGTCATGAATGAACGGATTGCCCACTAACTCTCAGCATTGGGCAGCTGATGAAAAATTCAACATTTTCCTTGTTGGCACAGTTGTTTTGTAGAATTCTCTAGAGCTTCCTGAATTATATTAAGAAAACTTCACTGCAGCAATCTATATCTGTGACAACAGCTGGTGTTGAAAAGGATCTGCTGCTCTCTCTCTGTGCTGGGGGACCTCGTGTTGGATCAGGACAGTTTACTACATTTGTCCTTGAAAACTCAGCCTTGGCTTTGAGGAACTGTGTAACGTAAATGGTAGGAAGGGCAGCTCCCAGGTGCTGGACTCCATACAAACAAATCTATTAATCAGGGTAAAAAAAATCTATTCCCAGCTAGGACTTTACTCAGAACTTGTCTTAAAAATATACCCAAACAGTCATCAAACTACTGTTGGGCTCTGAAATCAGCCTGGTCCAGAAAATGTAGAACTTGACATTTTCTGAAGATTTTTGGTATATAACAAACACTCCCTACTCCTTTATAAAACCCAATGACATGCAATGTGTCTAAACACTAGTTTTTCACCACATGAAGGATTTTAAACTTAGCCAAGTAATCTATTAAACCTAAGTGTAACAAAAATCAAGCAAATAAAATGTAAATGGTATAGTATGCTCAGCACTGGAAGCAGTCACACTGATACAGGGGTCTGCTGATGCTTAAGAAGTTCTCTAAAAATATAACAATAGCCTTCAAAATAATTAAATTGTTAGTGGATATATGTGATATATTATTATTCCTTTTTGTTAAAAAAGGAAGTGGTAATCTTAAGTCAAGCTAAATTTAGGCTATTATCTATGCAGCATAAATTTCACTTCTGTGTATAAATGCTAACTTGCATATTTCTCCATGGTAACTAAACCATGATTAAAACAACAGTGAAACCAGCCTTTTTAAAGCCACCTTTTTAACAAGGAACAACCTAATTTACAGAAATACTTAAACTCTGAAAATTTCATGGGCATCTATATCACGCTTTTCCCAATAGAAAGCTCACTTTTCCATGGCATATAATTGCAATGTACTTGGCCCAGGTCGTAATCATTCTTTTTTTTAACTAGTGTAATTTTTTCTTATGTTGTTCACTCTAACTTAAGTGGTATTTAAGATTATAAAGACTAAGATTCTAATAATTCTTTCCAAAAAGGAAGTTATTCTACTGCTTGGAAGGAATTGATTTACCTAGAAAGTATCTTCATTTTACAAAAAGAACTAATGAAAGAAGTGAGAAAATTTCAAAGTGAAATGAAATGGCAAGCCACATTCAAATTAATTTTTTTATTGAGATGCTCTTGTAATTTACTAATGAAGAAATGGCTATTTTATTAGTGAAATTAAAGAAATAACATGTCTAAGAATAGTAAAAATGTAGGTATAAGCAGTATTTTCTTATTGAATTATAAAACATAAAAGTAGATTTGAATGTGAATCATTTTGAAACCTTAGAATTAGGCTTAGAATTTAAATACTGAAAACCCCTTGAAGTCGAAACATAATCATAATAGGTCAGGTTTGGTGTGAAAATCATGACTCATATTCATGACACATATTCAGAAATGCCTCATATTAAAACTTTATTATAATCAAAAATTGATCCTCAGGGTTTTGTGTGTGTGTGTGTGTGTGTGTGTGTGTGTGTGTGTTTTGTCTCCTGGTCTTTACATGATGTAATGTCTAAAGCCACATTTCACACTGTTAAGTAATGATGGCTGTATAAGAACTCATGATTTAAAAAAACTCATAAAATGTCACAATTTATAATTTTATATATACTTGCCTCTCTAATATCACATATATTTGTCCAGTGGATGTTAATTAGATAACAATGGTATTACTATATTATCTATAAAGCCTGCCTTTAAAACCAAATTCTGTTAAAAATAGTCTTTTCAAGCTGACATAGCCCATTGCCAGGGTCACATTTAAAATAATTAGTACCATTGCTAGTAAATGTTCCAATAAAAGTAAAAAATGATTTCTAAGCAAAATTCTGTAAACTTTAATAATAAAAATCTTCCAGTAATCTGAGATAACCTTTCCAAGTGGCATCAACGAAATCAAGGAAGTGTAAGAGTTTAAAATTCAGATTCCTTGGGGCCACACGCACAGCTCCTGAAAACTAATCTTGGAGAACTGGACTGATGGAATCTATTATCTCATCTGATTCTCTGACACATACAACATACAAACGTCCTGCTGGGCAGAACAACAGATTCTGAGGAGTAGCAAAAGAGTCAAAAGCCACCTCCTGCATAAAAAATGTCAACTACTGTAGGCCAAATTTCCACAAGAATTATTATCAGCTCCCCCAAAACTGCACGTAAATTGCTCTTATCCACAAACCCAAATACAAGGCAGTTATTTTGGAGGTGCAGGATTTGTGTCTTATAAGAACTATTGTGAATCCTCTTTAAAGACATGTCTTCAAAACAGTTAACACTTCTTTTTAAGCTTTTTTGTATTTCAAAGTCAATCCAGCTGAGATAAGAAATCGAGGAGATAGAATTCCATAGGTGGTGGTGATTTCTAACATCCCAGACTTCGAAAAAGGTCAAATAGCTGTATCTGAGTATGAACTCAGTTCCTGGAAACCATTTAAGGAATGGAGTAACCATATCCATCATGAATTTATCCACTAGGTTTCTCCATAAGTAATATAAAATCTCTTTAATGGATAGAAAAATGCATTTTTTTAATAATTAAGAGTATCAGGTATTTTAGTAGGTAGAAGGATTATCAATATTAATAGCTCCCTAATACGTATAAGTGATTTTGCATTTATCAAATAGTTGCCATAAGCACTAAGTCATTTCATCATTATACCAACCTGTATCAAAGCCACTATCGATCTCATAAAATGATTCATCAGGAAAACTAAATAGCAGGTCCCCATAGAGTTGAGACTTGTCCTAGGACTCTGATTCTAGTGCTCCCTTCAGGGTTATGCTTCTTGACTAGAGAACTGAAGGATAAATCCAGGTACAATCATTCATTCCTCCACAGCCCCCACCCCCTAGTTAATACCTGAAGACTACTTTACTGATTATTTGGCTAAAAGATTCCTGGTTTCATCTGACCTTGAAAACAACAGCTAGAAAAAGAGCTCAGGAATCACATGACCCTAGCTTATGGGGTCCAGGGTCAGGCCCCAACTAATTCCTCTGTCCAATTAATTTCCCCTCTCCATCTTGCACACCTCATTCCTACTCTCCGTTCTGTTCTTAGACCCACTGAGCTCACAGTACCTTCCAGTGTGAGTACTGTATGTCCCCAAGTCTGGAATGCTTATAGCCAACCTTCTCCTGGCTGCCTTCCCCTTGCCGTTCAGACCTCAGCTCAAATGTCACCGTCTCTGAGAAGCCTTCTCTGGCTACCTTGTCTAAAGTGGCCTAGAGGCACTCGTCTTCCATGAATGTTTTATTTCTCTTCATTCTTCATTCTCTTACTTCTGTTTCATACTGTTCTTTGTAGTGCTTAATTAATATCCATACCCTACTAGGATATCAGCCATATAACAAGGTTCCCGGTGATGTCGTGAGCAATGATACTCCACGTCTTACAACACTATGTGGCACACAGAGTCTTTAATAAGTATTTGTCAGATAAATGAATGGTTCATACCCTGCATCATCAGTCCCCAGTAATGTGTCATCCCTCCCCAAGAACACTGGTCCCTTTGATATGGTCAATTCTTTTCAAGTTTCCTGTATAAACGGGGGAGGGGTTCTATTTACGAAATACTTGGCTGCTTCTGCAGAAGAGATGTTGATTCCTTTAATGATATACTGACATCTTTGGACTACTGGGAAACACAGATGGGTTACAAAATGCAGAGTCTGGTTATATAAATCCTTTCCATGTTCATTAATCATTCCACATACAGGAAGAAAACTAGAGAACAGGGAGTAGTTCAGAGGAGGAGTGAGCAGCACTGCCCTGAGCCTTCCGTTGAACTCTGGCATCTTGAACACTGGTACCAGGTGACAAGGCTGGCACATTAGAGTATGAAAGCACAGTAAGAATCCTGAGACTTCAATGGAGCAATAACCACAAGAGCAGGCGCAACCAGAAGTGTGGTACCCAATGACTACAACACACCTCGCAGTGACTGAGCTCATCTAAGTAAAGTGCCTGGGAGCTAGGCCCACATATTCTCTCACTTGGTTCCTGCCTCAAGCCTGAGAGGTAAGCACAATATCATCCTGTCCTTTCTGGAAATGAGGAAACCAGGCCTGGAAAGTTTAAGTAACTTGCTCATTGCAGAGCCAGGATTTGAACACAGTTTGAGTCACAGCCAAAGCTCTCATCCTATAAGTTTGTATCCTATAAGTTTGTGTCCTATGAGGACAGGTTTCCCACCAAGTACTCAATAAAGCATTTAGGAGCCATGATCAGGGAAGATCAAGCTCAAGGCAATCTAGCTTCCAAGTAACAAATTCTGGCAAGGTCAGGAAAGTCAGCAACTGAAAAGTCACATGATTACAATGACAGAAAGAACACACACTCATGGACTGGACCAGCTACATAATTTCTGGGACCCCTTGTTCAAAATTATGGAGAACTTCAAGCTGGTGACAGCAGAGCACTAACGAAAGGCAGGGTACCTTCCCTGTTGCAGGTTCTAAGCACAACACCTCCTGAGGCTGCACAGCTGTCCTGCCATGAAGACAGCCCTGCTTCTAAGTGTTTTATTTCTTTGAAACTTCCATCCCTGCACTTCAATTTTATTCATCTCTTTCTAAGGTTCAATATATGAGTAATAAAAAACACATATATTTTAAATGGAAGAGACAGACTCAAGAGAGGAGAAAGCATGTGCAGCTTTCTGATTTTTTTTCTTTAACTGTCTATAGGTTGGGTACAAGCCATCAAGTGGGCAGTTCCTGGAACTGCATGATGAGTGCTCAAGGCCAAAGTCAGTTTGGAAGGGACCAGACCTAGCTGGATTCTATGGCTCCAAACTGGAAATCAGGGGATGGCAAGAGAGTCACCGAAACTGCTGCATTAATTAGATGGATAATTATTTATCATTTAGGAAAGTTTTATGTGGGTGGAGAAGTGTTCTCCAAATGACAGTCTGAATGTAGGCTATTGTCCACATAGTTCGTTTGACTCAATCTACAAATACTTCTCGAATGTACTGTATGTGTCAGATAAAGTGACAGGCCTAGGGACACAATTTCTGCCTCTATGAAACTAACAGATGGCCCACAGGAGTATAAACATTAAAGTAATAGTACAAACACACATATAATCTCAGAAAGGATGATAAGACCCTGGTCAGGCAGCCTGGTCAGTTAGAGCATCATCCTGATATGCCAAGGTTGCAGGTTCAAATCCCCAGTGAGGACATATGTAAGAATCAACCAATGAATGCATAAATAAGTGGAATGAAATGTGTCTCTCCATCCCCACCTCAAATCAATCAATCAATAAACATTTCAAAAAGAATGCCCTGGCTGGGTGGCTCAGTTGATTGGAGCATCATCACACACGCCAAAATGTTGCAGATTCGATTCCCAGTCAGGACGCATACCTAGGTTGCAGGTTTGATCCCTAGTCAGGGCATGTACAGGAGGCAACTGATCAAAGTTTCTCACATCAATGTTGTTCCCTTCCTCCCTCTCTCTCTCTCTCTCTAAAATAATAAACATATCCTCAGGTTAGGATTTTAAAAAACTTTTTTAAAAAGAAAGAAAGGATGGTAAATTGACCAGAAGCATCAAGTCTATAAAACTTGAGAAGACGGGAGGGGGAGACAACAAAGCAGGTGAGGGTATTATTATGAAGACCCCAGTAAAGCTTTCACTGGCCTCACAGACTTCACTTAAAACTTCTAGTCTTCGACTTATACCATGGAATTTTTCTATCCACCCTAAAAGGGACAGGATAGTTGCTATATCTGTTATATTTTGGGGTTTCATGCTATACAGATCCAATCCTACAGTTTAGTTCTCCTCTATATAAAATTTTCCAGGCAAGTGAAGGAAGAAGAGACAATGAAGATAGAGGGGGGTGGGGAAGAGAAAGGGAGAAAAAAGATACCTACTTCTGACCATAGAATGGCTTTAAGATATAACCATTTTCTTTTTTCTTTCTTTTTCTTTCTTTCTTCCTTCCTCTTAAAGCTGAAAAACACTCTTCGAACCACTCGTAGCTTCTATCACTCCAGGGTCTTAACATTATTTTAACAGAGCTTTGCCTGCACAAATACTACAAAAACCATAAATTGTGCCTCCTCCTTAAAAGCACCTACCTAACCTAACTGTATATATGTCAAGTCTGCGTGTGCAATATGTATGTCAACAGTGCTTAAGTAATGCCTTGCTTCCACTTGCTTCTGATTTCTTTGAATTCTCATATTAACTTCTCTCTTTCTTTTTTAACAGTGCTGGGATTTTCCCTCTTTGAAACTTGACAGAAATGTAAGATATTTCAGTTCCGTTATGAAGCACTAAGCAAACTGAAAATATCACTAGCACTTTAGTCTCATTAGTTTCCTTTAAACACCTACTTTGCTGGTATAAGCTAATGTGAACCTTTCTCACCCTGTTTAAATTCCAACATAAAATCTGTACACAACAATAAAACATGTGGCTCATTTGTCATGCTTGCATGAGCAGCTATGTCACTCACACCAAGACACACAGGCTGGGTGTGCGCAGCAATTGTGCTCTGATTCTGCAACACTCAGTTGAGCCTTCTGTAGATAAGCTTTTAACAACCACATCTGGCCATTAATAAATCACTGCAGTTTGTCTTCCTGCCAAAACTCCTCCTTTATCTAACTTACATCTGCATGAGGAGATAGGAAATTACACATTATAGTGGTGACAAACAATTTTAATTATGTCATTAATAGCCATTTAATGTACAAAGGTGCTCAAAAGGAAATAGAATGCACAATAAGAAACATAGGGTAATACACTGATCACAGTTCTAATCCACTTTTACTTCATGAGTGTAAAAAGCTGGCCTACTTCTTGGGCACAGCAGGCAGTAATGCCATACCACTTTATGAACTATGCAGCTATTTTACTACCTGATCTACCTAAATATAAAAAGCATTTAATAGCTTGATTCAGACATAAAAGTTGTTTGTGATACCTTGCAGATTATATTTATTTTTCAACTTTTTGTAGAAGTAACTTTTTTTGCTAGGACAGAAATTCTAATTATTTGGGTTCAGACAATTCAACAACCATATATGTGTGCATGTGCACACACACACAAGTATACATTTTGATATGTGTATGTGTGTTTACATATGTACACACATTCCTACAGGAGTCAAACATTTGATCTCCAATAACTCCAAGTACTAAAGAGAAAGACTATAAAATAGAGACTCAACAAAATGGGTAATGTATCCTGTATCCCACCACCCCCTGCCACGAGGCTTAGTGATCACAAATTATAACAGGTTTCAAAATACAGTTGATCCTGAACAATGCTGAGGTTGGGGCACTGAACCCACATGCAGGGAAAAACTTTCGTGTAACTTCTGAATCCCCCAAAACTTAACTACAGTAGGCCTTCAGTTTCCACAGAGCACTGGCTCCAGGACCCCTCACAGATACCAAAATTGCATATGCTCAAGTCCCTTATACAAAACAGCATAGAACAGTACCTACGGTCAGCCCTCCAAAGTCTCAGATTCCCAAACATGGATCAAAAACTGTTTTTTAAAAAAAAGAAAATATTGTTTTCAATTTGTGGTTGGTTGAATCCACAGATTCAAAACCTGGGGATATAAGGGTCAACTGTATATTTATTGGGAAAAAAAAGTGGACCTATAAGGTTCAAATCAATGTTGTTCAAGGTTCAACTGTATTTGGGTATTCCCAAAGTTCTAAAACCCTGGGCATTTCTCCAAAGACAATAAAAATAAATGCATGATTCTCCACAGTGCATAGCTCCAACATCCACCCCTACTGAATGAAGCACAGTGACAACCAGGGAACAGAAATGGGTAGGGGTAAAACCTTGGAGACCCTACAGCCTACTAAGATGGAACATGACAAAATGTCCTCTTTCCACATCTCCAGCTTTGAAATGCACATACCCAAAATGTGTAAGTAAAACAAATCAGAAGGCAAAAACTCTAGCAAAAGCAAAATCATATTATAGGTAACTTCTGTCAACTACTTCGACCTCTTTACTTCTTACAAACTTTTCTTTACTGTGAAATCTCTACATGAGATGAGCATTGAATCAAGTATGTTAAAAATGTCCATGTTTGAATTCAACAGATACCTAGTAAATACCTATTACATTCCATATTAGATGGAATGTAATAGGTACTAGAAACATAAGTATTTCTGTCTTTCTCCTTCCCTTCCCCTCTTTCTGAAAAAGTAAATAAAATCTCAAAAAAGATCATGAATATTATTTCTAGATTTGGAATTGTTTTTTATATGGTAACCTTTCAGTTTTCATCTTGCGCTTAGCAGTGTGTTTTCTTGGAGAAGCTCTGAGGCTGAATTCATTAAAAAACAAACAAGCAAATAAACAAACTTTTGCTTTTGTCTATCATCAAAAAGTCAACAAGTAACAAGTGTTGGTAAGCATGTCAAGATAAGGGAACCCTCCCTTGCACTGTTGGTGGAACATCATTTGGTGCAGCCACTATGGAAAACAGTATAGGGGGTCCTCAAAAAAGTAAAAGTAGAACTGTCCTATGATTCAGCAATTCCACTTCTGAGTATTTATCTAAAGAAGGTAAAAACACTAATTGGAAAAGATATATGCATCTTTATGTTCACTGGAGCATTATTTACAATAATCAGGATATGGAAGTAATCTAGATATGTACTGAAAGATAAATGTATAAAGAAGATATGATATACATATACACACATATACATACTATATATATAATGGCCATATTACCCAGCCATAAAAAAAAGAATGAAATCTTGCCATTTGCTACAGTGTTGATGGACCTACAGGATATTACACTAAGTGAAATAAGTAAGAGAAAGACAAAAAACATTTTATTTCATTTACATGTAAAATCTACATGAACAAAATAAACAAACAAATAAAACAGACTCAAAGAAACAGAATGTAATGTGCAGCACAGAGAATATAGTCAAAAACATAATGATGGTACGATGTCAGATGGATACTAGACTTATCAGAGTGCTCACATCATAAGGTATATTATACATGTCAAATCACTATTTTGGACACCTGAAATTAATATAATACTGTATGCCAGTTATAATCTAATTTCAAAAACTTTTTCACAAGCAAGTGAAATATTATGCTCTTGTCTTCAATACTGAGGTAAGTCTTGTTGATATCAGCGGTAATTCAACCTGGGAATTGGCACAAATACAATGAAGCCATTTATTTCAAAATTTTAATGAACAATGTAAAAACCAGGTATTTAACTGGATTGGGTATTTCTAAAGCACAGGTCTTTTCTGTTTCTTTAATTTACTTACAATTGTTGCTTCATGTTTACCTTTTATATTAATATACTACCTCAGATTTTCGAAAGATACTTGGGAAGTAATAGAAGCTGAATTTTTATTCCAGAAGTTGTTAAGAAAAAAACAAATTCCCAGATCCATAATATATGTTGTATAATATGAAGACAAGTTTTTCAATGCACTGGGAAATTAGAAAGTGACCATGGCAGACAAAAATAAAAAGTAAACTTACAACAATACATAGAGATTTTAAGAGAACACATAAGGGGAAGGGAAGTCTAAATTCAATGAAAACAAAAGACCTTCTGCCAAATATATCAACTTATTATCAGGTTGATTTTCTCTTAATTGGTCCAAGGTCTAAAGATGTCTGTTAGTTCTGGAGACACCCTACCCAAGCTCAAAAAACTTTGACATTTAAAATTTTATTTTTTCTAAGAAAAGTTTATCTGGAACTCACATTTTCTAGTTACATATGAAAGAAATTGTACTCACATCAACATTATCTTTATTTATCAACTTTCCTGCACACGCCCACGGGTACTAGCAGTTCAAAAGTTCAAAAGTTTATATTTTTTTTAATAAACCAAGACAGAAAACAGGCACCAATTCCTATTTGGAACCTACATCTCATGCCTTCTAGCATTCTCTAGATGATGGATCAAGAGGAATGATAAAAGATAGAGAGTGGAGCAGCTGCCAAGGGAGGGTATCAGTTGGTGTGGATGGCAATTCTCATACTGACTGAAAAATTCATCTTGTCCCCACAAGCTGTCAAGCCTAAGCTCAGGACAGACCTACAGATCACACCGCAGAATAAGAAGGAGCAGTGGAAAGCTTTGTGTACTCAGAAATTCTTCCTCCCTTTTATTCTTGTATTTTTCTTTTCTTTTATTCTATTTCCACATGCTGTTGCTTCGAGCACTACTCCTTTAGCCTCTTGAAAGTGATGTCTGAGAAAGCTTAAAACAAAAGGTCTGTGTGTAGGACAACCTTCACTGGGTATCTCTAAATTCCTCCACTCTCTTGCTGGATTAACTAGTTGAGGCCCTCCTTCCTCTAATCATACTTCTACCTGTAACAGAAGATGAGGCTCTTCTTGTTTAATGTAGAGGAACACTCTCTGAAACAGATGAAATGAATGGACAAGGCACGCCTGAAAGTGTCAGTTATTAGATACACAGGACCTAAGCTGATCATTACCCCCTCTTGAGGGCTCCAGAGCAGTCCAGTTGAAATATGCCACTCTACAGACAGAGCTGTCCTTCTCCACCTCCTCACCAGGCACCTTGGGGGAAGGAGTGACAATGACATCTTTCTCAGCTTGGTGTGGTGGCCAACTCTGCACTGGGGTGCAGTACATCTTTGTAAGGGCAATCAACTGTCCTACTAATTCTCTAAAGAAACTCTGGTGCATGCCAAAGATTTTTTTTGCAATAAAAATAAAATTATAAACATCCATTAACATTGGAATAAATTAGCACCATTCATTGTCAAATGACAGAACACTGTGTAGACTTTCAGCAGGGGAAGCTAGATCTATAGGTATTCACACTTTATCTTTCTCAAATTAAGGCTGAAGTACGGAGGATACAATATAGTTGCATGCTAAACTTAGAAAATAAATAAACACTCTCAAAAAGGTTATCTGTGTAAGTAGATGTATAAAAATAAAATAGAATGAGATACCCCAAATTCCTGATAAAAATCACTTCTGAGATATGGGAAGATGAAAAATTAAAGGGATCTTGGCTGTTGCTGAAACATTTTATACCTTTTAGATATATCTATAAAACAAAAGGACAAAATGTTAACTGTCATTGAAGGTAGAGGGGATACAGGTGACTGCTTATCTTTGTGCTTTCCTGTAACTTTCACATGTCTTGGCTTCTTCTTTCAGCCCACCCCCATTAATTTGATTTTAAAGACAGTTTAAAAAATATTCAACAATTAGGTTGTCTTTGTACATACACTCCAAGATATTTTACAAGTAACACCAGGTAAATTTCTCAAAAGAGAAAGTACAGTTTGGGAGGTTTGCTGGGGGGTCGCAGGGAGGTGTTTTTTGTTTTGTTTTGTTTTCTGGGTGGTAATATCATAACCCAAAGTATCTGACAATAGGGAATAATGAAGTTGGACCTCTTCAAATTCACAAAACCTGAACATGTTTGCATATAGCTGACCATAAACTGCTCTTTCCACTTCCAGTAGGGTGAGGATCAGGGTCTCTAAACAAAAAGCTTGCTTGGACCGCTGAACTTTCAAAAACATGTGGCACTTTAAAAGCCTTCAGGTTGATGGCTGTCAAATGGCAATGAAAGTAAGGGTGACACAAACATGAGGGTACTACTTCAAAATTTGGATTGGGATTAGAAAAGGATTATTACTCCTGTGGCACACACATGCCCTGCATTGAGGAGAAAGGGATGACAATTCTAGAAGACAACAAAACTGCCCATACACAAGGATGCTATGTGAGCATTTAAAATGATGAAGTTTAATTTTGTTATCTGCTTTTAACAATATTAACACCAATGATGACAAAAGATGCTGTATTTTCTAAAACAAATGAGACAGGGCAATGACCTACAAATTAATTACCTTAAAGGAAGGGACAGGTGAATGTGTCCCTTTGGAGGCAGGACTTGGTTGTTACTTCTGATATTGTTAACTGGTTTCCCAAGAATCACAGGGTCAAAACGCAGGTTTTCTTAATGACACTTGACCAGGTTTCTGAAATTGTTGTACAAAAGCCATTAAGTACAGAAAGAAAACATAATTGTTGACTTTAAATATGCAGGCAAAAGTCATGGTAAATAACAATAATTTGCTGGAATATTGTTCCATATATAGCATTTCCCAGAAATCTAGCATACAATTTGTGAGAAAGTGCAGGCAAATTAATTGTATACTTTCACCTTTTCTTCTCAACTCACATATGAGAAGAATAACATTTTACCCCACACAGAGAAGCCCCATAGGCCACACAGGGTTTTGAAAAGGATCTAATCAATAGTATCAACTGAACCTGAGATTAGATTAAACAGCAGACAGAGGGAAACAGCCTCTAACTGTTAAGAATTATCATTCCCATGGCTTTTAACCTCCTTTTCGTTGACGGTAGGCGACAGGGCAATATGGTTAATCATGCAGAGTGAATCGGGTACAAATGCCATCCCCCAGCCCAAGGACTGACTCTGACAATGGCTTGTGGAAAGCTGACAACGGCGCCCTGTGAGCATACTGCCACCAGCTCCACATTCCTACACATGTGCCATGCAAGCCCAGGCATGGCCCTGAGCTCAAAGTGAGAACCCAGGCTTCAGGTCCAGGTTCCTAGGGCTTATTCCCTTTGTTTGCAACTGTTTAACTTTTCAGATTTCGCCGTTCTCCTTGGAAAAGAAGGTATATAGAAGGCAGTTGTGAACTCAGGTGTGTAAATCCGCCTGACACTGTGCCTACCATTACTTCATCAGGTGGTACATCCCATGCATCCAAACCTTTGTCATAGGAACAGTCAAAACAGCAGCCACCATTTATTTACTGAGCAGTTATCATGTGAGAGAGACACGCACTTGGGCATTTCAGGATCGTACAAACCTAGGTGGAAGTTCACAGCACCCCCATGTTACAGATGAGAGAATGATGCTAAAAGAATAACACTCACATATCTAGCTGTCCTGAGGAAGATGTTTAAGAGGAAGTCATGTTAATCTAATGCTGAAGCCAACACCCTAAACCAGTGTCCCACCCTTTCTGGTTATACTGCTGAGTCACTTGGAAAACCCTCCAAGACCAATCCTCCCCTCCAGACCAATGAAATTGGAATTTCTGGGGTCCCGGACCCAGGTGTCAGCACTGTTAAAGCTCTTGGGTGATTCCACTGTGCAGCCATGTTTGAGAACCACTATTGTGTTCACCATGCAACACCAGGCCTGCAGTTCCTCTCAATGTATTTAGTTTCCTCTTGCACCTGTTACAAATTACCAAAAACTCAGTAACTTAAAACACACACATTTCTATTCTTACAGTTCTAGAGCTCAGAAGTCCAAAATGGATCTTCCCAAGATTTAAAAAAAAAAAAATAAAAGGTGTGTGTGTGGGCTGTGTTTCCTCTGAAGGCTTCAAGAGAGAACCTATCTCGTGGCATTTTCCAGTTGCCAGAGGCACCAGAATTCCTCAGCATGTAGCTCCTTCCTCCATGGTCACAGCCAGTAACACTGGGCAAGGTCCCTCTCCCTACCATCCCTTCAGTTCTCTCTTCAGTTTCCCTCCTCTATTATAATGGGTGTACCATGATAATCCTGGATAATCTCCCACGTGCAAGGTCAGGAAATCAGCAGCCTTAACTCCATCTTCAAACTTAATTCCCTTTGCCCTGTAACATATCATACTACCAGGTTCCAAGGATCAGGACACACACGTCTGTAGGGGACATTATTCTGTGGGCCACACCTGGTAATCCTGCCTCCAGGCCAAGATCATGGGCAAAGGGACACAATCTAAAGGTAGGCTGAAAGTAGATCTCAGTATATGAGCCTCTAGCTTACTTAATGGTCTTAATAAGGGGTATTGTATTTGACTCTACTTCTTAGGTTCCCAGTACAGTGGTTGGAGCATATAAGGTGCTCAACAGATGTTTGTGAAAGGAAGGAAAGAAGGGCTCTTGCATTTCTCCCACCACAACATTTTATATCAGATATGATAAAAAGATAATTGGTGTGTTTCTAACTGGATACTCACATGAGAAATTTCTGCTTGATTCTAAATACAGCAACTCTACTCTGCTCTCACATCAGGAACTACATGCCACCCATTCCTGCAGCACACAGAAGCCTGCATCTAATTTTACAAGAGCTTGGAATTAAGTCCTTGAATTTTCTTTGCCAGTGTCCACCATAAGAACAAATTGCCTCAGTTGGGTGTTATTCATTGAGTTTATATATTGGGTTGTTTTGGGGGGCAGAGGGCTAAGTAATAAAAAGCATTTATTTTTTTAAATCACGCTTCTAATCCTTAAAAGACTAAAATAGTTTCATCCTTTCATAACCTGTCATCACACATGTTTCTCTAAAATTAAACACATATGGCTCAAGCCAGAGTTACATTATGCACCATATTATGTAATTATCTTTTCAATTTATTACTCCTCAAAATAGAAAAAGATTACCCTGTGTTTCTTAAATCTGAGTAAACATATGGCCTAAAGATTGTAAATGACATCCTATCTTGAAAAGAAGTTCCAAGACTAAACAACACACAAGAGTCCATTGGCAAAGGCCATATTTGACATCCGGGCTGAGACAGAGAATTGTGAGTTTGTTTCTGTGTGTGTATGTAGAGAGAGAGAGAGAGAGAGAGAGAGACTGTCCAGAAGGTATCCAGCCATGTAATATGAAAAGTAGAGACAGACTTCCGGCCAAGATGAAGGTGTAGGTAGACACATTGTGCCTCTTTGCACAACCAAAATATGGAAAACAACAAATTTAAAAACAAAAACAACCTGAACTGACAGAAAATCGAACTGTATGGAAGTCCAACAATCAAGGAGTTAAAGAAGAAACATTCACCCAGACTGGTAGAAGGGGCAGAGACAGGCAGCTGAGACTGACTGCATAATGCAGGGTTCCAGCACAGAGAGATAAAGTCTCAAAATCTCTGACTGAAAAAACCTGTGGGTGCTGTGGCAGCAAGAGAAACTCCCAGCCTCGCAGGAGAGTTCACTGGAGAGACCCACAGGGTTCTAGAACATACACAAAACCACCCAACTGAGGAATCAGCACCAGAAGGGCCCAATTTGCTTGTGGGTAGAAGAGAAAGTGATTGAAACCTGGCAGAGAGCAGAGCAAGTGGCATTATTCCCTCTAGGACCCCTCCCCCACATACAGTGGCACAACACAGAGATGTGGGTTGCCCCACCTGTGACTACCTAAGGCTTCACCCCTTACTATGTAACAGGTACACTGAGACAAAAAAAAACATGGCCCAAATGAAAGAACAGATCAAAGATCCAGAAAAAATACAGCTAAGCAATGAAGAAATAGACAACCTATCAGATGCAGAATTCAAAACACTGGTAATCAGAATGCTCACAGAAATGGTTGAGTATGGTTGCAAAATAGAGTGAAAAGTGAAAAGTGAAGGCTATGAAGAGTGAAACAAAGGAAAATGTATAGGGAACCAACAGTGAAGGGAAGGAAATCAGGCCCAAATCAACAATTTGAACCAGAAGGAAGAAATAAACATTCAACCAGAACAGAATGAAGAAATAAGAATTCTAAAAAATGAGGAGAAGCTTAGGAACCTCCAGGACAACTTTAAACATTTCAACATCCAAATCATAGGGGTGCCTGAAGGAGAAGAAAAAGACCAAGAAATTGAAAACTTACTTGAAAAAATAATGAGGGAGAACTTCCCCAATCTGGCACAGGAAATAAGACTTCCAGGAAGTCCAGGAGGCTTAGAGAGTCCCAAAGAAGTTGGACCCAAGGAAGCACACACCAAGGCACATCATAATTACACTACCCAAAATTAAAGAGAAGGAGAGAATCTTAAAAACAGCAAGAGAAAAGGAGACAGTTACCTCCAAAGGAGTTCCCATAAGACTATCAGCTGATTTCTCAAAAGAAACCTTGCAAGCAAGAAGAGGCTGGAAAGAAGTATCTGAAGTCATGAAAGGCAAGGACCTACATCCAAGATTACTCTATCCAGCAAAGCTATCATTTAGAACGAAAGGGCAGATGAAGTACTTCCCAGATAAGGTCAAATTAAAGGAGTTCACCATCACCAAGCCCTTATATGAAATGTTAATGGGGCTTATCTAAGAAAAAGAAGAGGATCAAAAATATGAACAGTAAAATGAAAACTCACAACTATCAATAACCGAACCTAAAGACAGAGACAAAAACAAAGTAAGCAAACAAGTAGAACAGGAACAGAATCACAGAAATGGACATCACATGGAGGGTTATCAATGGGGATGGGGAGGAGGGAAAAGGTACCGGGAAGAAGAAGCATAAATGGTGGGTACAAAATAGACAGGGAGAAGTTAAAAATATAGGAAATGGAGAATCCAAGGAACTTATACGTACGACCTATGGACATGAAGTAAGGTGGGGCGGGAGGTTGGGGAATGAAGGTGGAAGGGGGTGTGCAGGGTGGAGGGGAATAAAGGGGGGAAATGGGACAACTGTAATAGCGTAATCGACAAAATATACTTTAAAAAATAAAGAAAAGTAGAGACATTTATTGAAGAAGACACAAGAAACATCATACATAGGACAATGATGCCTCAGTCTCCTTCAAAGTAGGCACCTTGGGAACTCAGACAGTTCTCCCAGTCACCATCCACTGCCCCATCACATTCTCCTGAGTCCCTTGGACATCTGAAATCTCTTCCCTTTCAAAGGTGATTTTAGTTTTGGGAAAAGCCAGAAGTCATAGGGCACCAAATATGGGCTGTAGTGGGGCTATGTCACCCAGGTGATTTGATATTTCACCAAAAAACTGTGTATGAGATATGTTGCATACGTGGATGCATTGTTGTGATGAAGCTGCCAATCACCATTTGTCCATAGCTGCAGCCTTCTAGGCAGACCTCATTTAAAAAATAATTTAAAAATACACACACACACACACACACACACCCCTCATATATATATATCTTCTTGCTTTCTGGCCATGTCTTTGATGCCATGAAATATTCCTGCTGGTAGAATTTAAAAAGCATAAAACAGTGACCAAAAAAAAAATCTCAATTTCAGCTTTTCCTATTATACCTAGTGCACTTTGGTACTGTTTAATCCATGAGGAACAACAGGTTTCTCAGTCACCCAAGTGCTCATACCCAAATTATCTGTCTCTACAATTCAGAGTTTTGTGCCTGCTTCCCCCTGCAGTGAGTGAGCGACTCATGCGACCCAGTGACTGAGGGTCTGTTTTGAGACCCTCTGCTTGATCACTGTATTTTGCTTCCTCATCAGGAAAGGGAACACTCACACAGGGACCTTCATTGCTGCCAATGACTCCCTTCCCAGCAACCACATTAAAGACTAACAGGTTTCCAGCAACATGCCACAGAGTTAAGGGTCTGACAATGACCCCATTATCAAAACCTTTCTTCAACAGGGGTTGCAACTTGAAGATTTTCAGTTTGTAACAGGCAGCAATTTTTTTCTTAAGGCTGACAGGTGAGCACAAAGGAAATATTTCAGAGACAATTCGTACTCAAATCAGTTTAACTATTTATCCCATGTTGAGGGGTATCAGAAATCAATCACTGTGAGTGAGTTTCTGATGCCTTTGTAGTCTCCTTAACTAGAAACTGTGATCTGAAAAAGTTTTTGAAATAACCCAGCAGTTGAAAAACAGCTAATCAGGCTTTCACAGAAGTATTACCATGCACATATTTACAAGGGTTTTACATATACATTTTGCTGTGAATGTCTATCAAAAACTCACAGATTTTATAAGACTTTTCCTCAAGAAAATATAATTGCCAATGAATCGATACCAATAATTTAGAGTGATGTTGCAAAGTAAATTAAGAATATAACACCGGGTAACATTTTATTGACTAGTAGAAAACCTCTGGCTGAGAGATTAAAACAATTCAAGGTGTTTTACTCTGTCATGAGTCAACTGTTACTCATTTTTAGAACAAACAGGCAATGCTGTTCATTTGCTCTAAATGGGTAACCAGAGGCATGGGGACCAAACCCTCATCCTGTCATAACCACTGCATAGGAGAACATATGGAACTCAGTTTCTGATCCCTTGGATAAGACTAAAGTCCACTAAAAATAACACACTCACTTGGCTGGGAAAGGATGTATCTCAGAGGCAGTATCATTGAACAAATCTGTTGGGTTACATTCCATGTTCACCAAACCTTTGGAAGCAGAAGTGCCATGTTTGGGTTTTTTGGCACCATGTCATTTAATACAGATCAACATAGACATTCCCTAGAAAAATGTATGACAGTCAAGTCAAGAAGGAATATATAGGAGCAGAGTGATGTAAGCAGGTTCTCATCACAGGGCCTTTGCACTTGCGTTCCTCTTGAGAATGCTCTTTCCCCCGATATCTTCATGACCCCTCAGCTCTCACTGTTCTTTTCTTCCTTAATGGTCCTAGATAAAAACAGCATATCCACCTCAAAAAAACCTCCTACACACACACTCCATTTCCTTGCCCTGATTTATTTTCTCTAAACCTCTTACTACCAGGAAACACATCATACATTGACTTGATCTCTATCTTTTCCCTACTAGGATGTAAGTACTGTGAGATCAGGGAGTGGTTCTGTCCACTGCTGTATACCCAATGGGTGAAACAGTATGTGGAACGAAACTGGCACTAAACACTTACTGAGTGAACAAATAATAAGCAAATGAGTGAATGAATGTTCCAATACAACAAGCTTTATGTCCTCTTCAGCAGCGCTAGGCCAGAAGCATGTCAAT
This sequence comes from Phyllostomus discolor, assembly GCF_004126475.2. Lineage (NCBI taxonomy): Eukaryota > Metazoa > Chordata > Mammalia > Chiroptera > Phyllostomidae > Phyllostomus > Phyllostomus discolor. The sequence continues at coordinate 65,778,653 of NC_040909.2, forward strand.
CTGTCTATAATAACATAATCACGCTGAGGCTCGCCTATCATCTCAATGAACAGGTGCCTGGTCTGAGTTACTCCCCGTAACAAAAGAGAAATCTTAGACTGTTCTGAAGCAAATAGTGTGAAGAAAACCCAAAACCTTGAAGTAAAAACAATATAGCCACTAATTAGGTGCTTTAACTCTGGGGGTCATACTGCCTGCGTTCAGGTCTCAGTCCCTCTACTTAAAAGCTGTGTGGCCCCATCAAGTAGCTTCACCTCTCTAAGCCTCAACTCCTGCAGCTGTGAAAAATGGTCAGTAACAGGCCTTAGAACACAGAATTTTAGAGGGATCGGTAAGGGCCTTAAAATGAGCACTGTGTCTGTACATAATGCTCACTGACTGTACCTGTAGTTATTCTTCATTTCAAAACATCAACTAACAGAACAGAAAGGAGATTTTTGTTGATCTTTTGTTATGCTTTACTTACTTAACTGTCCACAATTTTTTAAAAGGGGGAAGTTTCTTTCTGTATCTGCATTTTATAGCATTTTAAATTTCAGGTGGATTATTATTTTTATGCTTGCTTTTTTCTATTCCAACAAAGTATGGTGTGCTTCCAGTTGCAGCTTCCATTTCCTGATGTCACTTTACCCAAAGAGGCACCACACCTTCTCCATTCATCAAGAGATGTGTTCTTGTGGCTATGCATCCGACAGTAGCTCCACACATCTAATCAGTGTTTCACAAAGACTCCCAAAGGAAATATGAAACAAATGTCAAACACTGCTGTAATGCTTTTTAAAAATATTTCCCCAAATGTACACTTTTGTACTTGTGGTGTCTTTGAGGAATGTATCATGGAAAAGTCAGGACTCCAATGGGAATACGCTTTGTTTCTTGACACCTTACCTTTTCAAAGTTAAGATATACATCATATTTTTCCTCTGCATAAAAAAGCAGTATGTACCTTTTACCCAGAATATTTTTTATTTGGCTTTTTAAAAGGAGGGCTGGTAGTTATATCTTTTCTCACATACTGCTGATGTTGAAAACCTACTGGACATATTGCTGATCTTTATCACATGTGGCTTCATACATGTAGCAGGCAGGACAAACCAGCGAGCTTTTTACTTCAAGATTTGCAGGGTTATTAGGTTTGTCTTAGGGGCTCCACTGTTTGATGTATGCAGATATGTAACAGAACTGATACCATTTTATCTGAGGGATGCCACATGATGTAAAATAATTTGAAATTCATATATATATATATATATATATATACACTTTATATAACTATAAATATATAAAGTATATATAATGTATACATACTTTCTTTTTAATTGTGGTTATATACTTTATATATTATTTATATAATATATATAAAATATATATCTATATAAAATATATAAAATAATATATATAGTGTATATATATACACATATATACACACACAAAGTATCAGTGATTACACTTTGACACAACACAATATGCAGGACTTCTACAAATCTGCAACCCCTTGCTCCATTTATTTACATGTTATATATCTGCTCCAGATCCACACTAGAGTAGACAGACCTGTCCTGGAATCACAGAAAAGGCTGATTGGCCTTTGTACCATCTTTTCTGCTGGTCAGAAGCATCAGAAGGACAGCAAATGGGATAATCCGAGAAAGGGAGAAGTAGGGATTGCGATATCCAACAGTGTCCAACACTGTGACTGATATGTAAAGATCTAAATTCTCAAAAGTGATCATAAATGCTTTTATTACTATGGAAGTGGAAGGGGTTGTACACAGACCAGTCAGCCTCCTGCCCTGATAGCACCTGTCTCCTCCCTCAGTCTTTGAAACAACCTGTGTTTTCTAGACAGAAGGTCCTTTTTCCAGTTTGGAAATATATTCAAAATCCTTCCGAACCTCAGGAAGGCAGCATGACCTACAGGATCTGGAAACATCTAGACTTGATTCTTGTATGTGGGCACCTTTGGGCAAGTTATTTAATGTCACTGAATCTCAAATGCGTTGCCTGCAACTCCATCAGGGCTCAAAATAATTAGCTCCCAAAATACCTTCTGCAAAAAGATTGTGAGATTTACAAAGTGGGGTGAAAACTCGTTCATAAGGTTGTGTGCCTGTCATATTTCACATTCTGATCAAAGGGGCTCCAGTGCCTTTCTGCCATGCTCTTGATGCTATTAGTCTGTTAAGAAGCTCAAAGAAACACAGCGCTCCAACCAAGGTGGGCAAAACCAAGGAATGCGGTGTGATGCAGAGGCAGCCACAGCTAGGGAGCCAGAGCACCCAGCTACCCGTGCAAATGAAAGTTAACTGAAAGAGATGAGTCTTTTGGAAGGCCACAAGAAGAAAAGACAGGTTTTTTTCACACATGGGTTGTGACCCCAAGCAACCCTGATCTCAGTGCTTCACATCCTGTGAACTCCCCCTCAGCTGAGCCCACCTCTCTTCCACTTTCAGCCTGGGGAGCTACTCTGCAGCTGACTCAGTGGACGTAAATTTTTAAAAAATAGACAAAGGAGAATAAACACATTTTGGGTTAAATATGTTTGCCTAATTAAAAATATTGTCCTGCTTAATATAGGCAAACTGAGTGGAGAATTCACGTGCCACTTGTCCACACGGTAAGAGTAAAAAGTAAAAGTAAGAGTTTCGGTAGATGCTTTGCCTCCTGATATATAGGAAATATTGCCCAAACTCAGACACAAGGAGGTGAAGGGAGAGGGTGAAAAGGTCAACAAGCTATTCAGCTAACTAAAACACACACTCACACTAAATACCCATCCAATAAGGAACTGGCTAAATAAATGGCAATACATTGACATGGCTCATGCTGTGCTGCCTTTAAAGAGTATGAGACCATCTCTAATGGTAGAGCATGATGTCCGCTCTATATACTGCACTTTTATTACTTGTTTAATTTGTCTCCTCATCACTCACTGGATTTCCCCTCAATACTTTTAAGAAAATGTGCAACCATCAGAAAAGTTGAAAAGACTATTTCTTTAACACAAATATCTATTTCCTAGATGCTACAGACTGACATTTTACTTCACTTGGTTTACCATATACCCATACCCATCAATTTTATTTTTTGGTGTGTATCAGAGTAAGTTCCATGATAGATTTTTAATGAAAAAGACAAACTACCAAACTGCAAGGGAAGTCAGATTCCATTTTATAAAATATATATGGATGTTTTCTAGGCACTGACAGGCCTAGAAAAAAAGCTGGAAGGAAATGCCACAACATGTTACCAATAACAAATCTGGTATCTTGTTTTTCTTCATTATCTATATGATTTTTCTCACTTTTTAAACAATAAGCCTTTATTTCTCATGAATAAATAGCTGCATAACTAAAGTAAGAAGATAAGAATGAGAAGAGAAAACTCAAGAGAGGCAGCGGAAAGGAAATACCTCCATCCCCAACTCAGGAAGGGCTAGCTTGAGAAAAACTACATGCTCCAAAGACCTCTGGGGTGTTGGAAATGAAGCACACAAAAAAAGCACCAGACAAGTAATCCAACTGTCAGTCCTGTTGGCCATTCAAATCATTTAATATCAGATTAACTATCTTTCAGATGGAGTTCTAAAACAAATCTAACCACTTCACTGAGACTGCCAGTGGACTGTGATAGGGGCTTCCCGAGCCCAAGCTTGAATGTGGACCAGCTGTCACTGATAGTCCACCACATCAGGATCAACATGAGTGTCCTCACTTCAGCCAGCTGGGGCTTTTCATCAAAACACTTGGTCAGCACCCACCTGGGCCCCAGCTGCTGGCCCTGGGGAGCCAGTACCAGCCCAAACACAGGACTGCCCAATCGCAGCCCCTTCTGCATTCCCCACATCACTTCCTGTCACTCCTCAGATGGGCATCTTCCTAGCACACAACTGTATGCCAATTTAGAGACTTCCTGGGTAAGATTTAGGTCTTGTTTCCAACTACTGAAAGAGGGCACAAATGAGGGGGATTTCCTCTGCTCCCAGGACTATTCTCACAGCAGCTCTTGGGACCCTTCCAGATATGCCCCAACCCTCTGATGAATATCCTTAAGAGAACACCTCTGGTAAGGAATAATAAGACAATCACAGCGCACACAACACAAAATGATAACTGAGATCAGCCACTTGGAGTTTTAAACAGCACTCACTGGTGGAGCAGCAGAATCTAACAATTCCCTGGTGGAGTTTTCAAATTCTGCATCTTGCTTCACATGAATAACCCATTGCCACGTTCTCACTTAGAACACTATATTTTCTCCTGGCACTGTCTCACTGTTGTTATTGTGCATTAAAAAAATTAAAATGTAGTTCCAAAGTAGATTGTAATCACACCCTAGAGAAATCCAGCTATTTAGAAACACATCAAGTTCTCATTCATATCTTAAGATCATTTGTACTAAAACCTTCTCCCCCCACCCCCAACATATAAACACACATGTACTCCAAAGAACAGCACTGCTTGTCATGGAAGGAGATCTGTATTAAAATACATGTACTATACCCAACCCTGTGGAAACTCATAAAGTACTTGTGTGTGTGTCAGAGGCTCTGAGAAAAAAACCAAGCATAGCACAAACTGGTTTGTTAAAAGAACCTTTTATGTACTTAGAGATCACCTATTTAAAGTCTCATTAAAAAAATGTATAGAGAATTGAAGATCCCAATTATTAAAGTTAACAACTTTAAATATGATAATATTTTTTCAATCTTTAAATTGCAAGGATAATTTTCACTTCTATTGGTAACAAAAACTAATTCAAGCCTCCACGAAACCTGTAAGCTTTATCAGATATAAACATAGAAGCATGTTTTTGAACTTGGGTCCTTGATGTGAGAGCCAATATTTCTACAAATAAAACCTAGAATGTCAGAACCAGAAGGGAACTTAAATATAATGTAATCCAACTCTCTTATTCCACAAGTAAGGGCACTAAGGCTGAGAGAAGTTACAAGGCTTATGGAGGAGTGGGACATAAGTGTTTCCACCACACCAAGTGAAGAGGCAGAGGAGGGGGATAGCGGGGAGGGAAAGCTGGCACTATTGGGAAGCGGAAGTGGAAGCAGAAAAAGACCCTCAAATAAATTGTTTTTTTTCCATTATATGCTTTTTAATCTAATGTTTGGGTCTTTAGTATAAAATAGCCATGACCACAAATTGCCTTTAACCTCACAGAACACATAATCACCCCCGCCCAAAAAATAACCTCAACACTGTAACATAAAGGCAGTTCTAAAAAACTGATAAAGTAAACCATTTAAAGAGTAACCATTTGGTTTATAAGTAAACCATTTGGTTTGATTTTAAAATAAGACTCCAGAAGGACTCAAAACAATAGAAAATTGAGACTCCAGTATCACTCAAAACAAGAACTGACCAACTACTATAGCCATTTGCTGAAGAAATCTTCACAAAATTATCTACTTTGTGTCAGGCCCAGAAAATTATACTCTTGCCTACTGAAGCTGGTGAGAATACTGGCATCAATATAGAAACAAAGAGACATATAAACTACATTGGGATGAATGCCATTATAAGCAACTTATGTGGAGTGTATTTGGAAATAAGAGTTTCAGAAGGGCCTGGGCATAGTCAGAGAGATCAGGGAAGAGTTCCCTGAGGTGACTACAATTGAGCCGAGAGCTGAAGGAGAGGGAAGAGGTAACCAGCTGAAGAAGAAAAAGAGACATACTCTGGGCAGAGGGAACATCATATACAAAGGCTCTGTGGCACCAAGAAGCAGAGTAAAATATAACTAGGGTAGTGGCAGTAGAAAAAAAAGGGGAGCGGGAAGGCAGCATAGAATGAAAAAAGGCAGAATTCACACATAAAGGCTGTACAGATTTTGTAACAGAATTTGTGTCTTTATCGTAAGAATAGTGAGACACCAGTGTAGTAGGGACCTCAGCTTTGATAAACAGGTGAATGGGACATGATCATATCTGCATTTTAAAGACATCATTCAGGCTGCTAAATGAAGCCAGTCAGTCTCTGAAAAAAAAAAAAAGTCCAACCTTATTCACTGGATTCCCAGTATATACAAAATTAGACAAGATCCTTACAAAATGCCCCAACCAATTCTTCAAATACATGTAAGATAACTCTACCTGGTGTTGGGAGGAAGAGGGCTCTAAAGGCAAATGGCACAGACCTGCAGCATCCTCAGGGCTAGTCCAGTGGTCCTTGGGATGTGAGCCCCCAATCCTCCTGGAATTTACAGATGGTTTATCCCAGCATCTGTTTCACATTGGCTATGTTCCATCATCATTGATTTTAGACTTTCAATTATCTCTGTATCTGAGTTTGTGGACTAAGATGTGTAAAACCCAGCACCAAAACCCAAACCACAAACCATCGCAAACTGTACTCCTAAAACTGAGCACTGTTCTTCTGAATTGTCTTCTTTAGCAGATGCTAAGGGTGGCAGAGGGAAATAGTGCACCATCCACATAAGATTTTAATATTAATACTTCACAGGGAATCTCTTGTGATTTTAATTTCATATCTGAGACAGTCTCAAGTATGATGTTTTCAGCTTTTTGGAGACAAAAATTAAGTTTTATGTGGAGCTAAATTCCTTTTCATGCATGAGATAAGAAATAATGTATCATTTCATTTTTTCCTCTGAAAATCTACAAATGAGGACAGGTATTTTACCTGGCCCTTGGCTAGCACAAGTTTCAAAAGAGCTTAGGCTGTTCAGTTTAAGTGGGTCAAACCAAGGAACTTACAACTTAATGAGCATTTGGTTTATGTAGTCAATTCACTTCATATTATAGATCAAGAAAACTAGGAATACGTTCAGACAAACAGCCCCAACAAGATAGTCGGAATAGGAATGTGGTCTGCTGCACTGTTATCCTAGATTTTTTTCCTTTTTCTTTCTCTCGTGAGTGCTTTTTATGTAATTTTACTCATGAAGTTGCCAGTGTTAATTTCTCCAGGCCAAATATGGCTCACTTATTCCTTGCCAACTCCACAGTGAAATGTGCTTGTGTGTGTGTGTGTGTATCTCCACTGAATCACATCTAATGCCAAAGGGATTTCTATGACCAGAGGACCCAAAGATTGTAGGCAGCCTCTCACTTGGGTATCCTTAATGACAAAATCTGTCTCTATTAGCAAAAACAACCACACTCTCCGAACTGGCACAAGACTGAATTCAGCAAGATGCATGGGTCCCCACAGAACCTTTACAGGGAGGTGACACAGTAGCTATGGCAAGGCAATCTGCATATTCTCCTGCACAGGGAAATGAAACACAGCAAAGCAGGGCTAAGCAGCATGTTCCTTGAATTTTCTCTCATGGGCTCAATAATCTAAATGCACCATTCATTTTAGGGAGTTGGGTTCAAATGGCAGACAGAAAACAACAGTTTGTTTCCTTATGCTAATTTGATGCTGGTTCTTTTTTATTATTTTAAAGTGATAAAAGAAATGAATTTTCTCCTCCACTAAAAATGGCTAATAGAGAAAGAAATTGTTAACAGGACCACAATATTTTATTATGTCTACCTCAAATACAAAAATCCAAAGACAGGATATGAAATCTGAACCAAAAGATTAATTTGGGGCAACCACAATCAATATTTTTTCCAGTTATTCACTCAAGACCAATATCACTGAAGAACTAAAAAAGCACCTACTCAAACAGTTATTCATTTTTAGAAAGGATGATACAAGGATTTAACAATCAGAAGTTAATGACACATAAGCAGAAGGGAAATGAAAGAGAAAACAATATCCCAAGTTACTGCTTCCACCCTTACAGCAGAACTATGAAGAAAAAAAGTCAACAGTAAATGCTGACAGATATAGCAGGTCCTGGGTGAGACTGGGCTGATCTTACTCAAGATCATACCCAGCACCTTCTATCAAAGGGTAGGAGAGACACTGGACACACAGCAACATGTTTAGTCTCAACTAGGAGCACAATAAGGGTGACGACCTTTAGAGACGAGTCTCTACATTGCCATATCATCTGCAAACTAATTTAAAGGTTTATAGCCTAACTCAGTGGTCCCCAAAGTGTGGTACAGGCACTGTGGGTGGTACACAGGATGGTTTTAAGTGACAAAGGGAGATATACATGCACACATACACACGTATATTTAATAGCCATGTATTTATTTTTACAGTTTTCGTTCCTTTATCTTTCTCCATCATAGTGGTTTTTCTAATAGTGGACAAATTCTGAAGTGCCTCTTATAAAAATATTAACTGAAAATTAATAAATAAATATATAAATATTTAAAAAGCAACTCAAAGGAAAATATTAAATATATATATATACACACACACACATATATTTCAAATATTTAATAAGATATGGCCAAAAAAGGGTGTGGAGTTTGACAACAAACACACAGATGGACCAAGAGGTGACATGGAGGCTGACAACCACGTGAGAGCAAATGGCAGGAAAGCAGAGGCCCGGTATCTGATTCCAGCCCGATGCTGCAGTCGTCCCTTCACTGCTCTAAGCTTCAGTGCCCTCATCTGTGTAACAGATTAAATAATATGCAGCCTAGATGTTTCTATGATGATGCTCCCTAAATTCTTTTAAAAAATGCATATAGACATAGTGACATATACACAAGTATCTCTAAAGATGTATGTCTGCACATGTTTCTGAAGGCCAAATACAGGGTAGAACAAAAGTAAGTTTACAGTGTTCATACAGAAAATAATGCAAAAATTAATAAATAATAATGCAAGAATAAACTGTGTTTTGCATTCTCACTACTATAAACTTTTGGCCCCACCCTGTACACAAACATATATACGTAAACAGATATGCATATACACACCTACAAACACATAAACATGTGTGTGTGTATATACTACACATATCTATGCATATAATACATGCATGTAAAACCAGACCCTACCCAAGGTAGTTAATCAGGAAAGCAAATAGTGACCAAAAGCAATTATAAATGCAGTAACTCTTGCTGCCTGATACAGTGCATCTGAGTTTCCACCTCCTGTCCCAACCAGTGTCTACTGAGCTCCAATTAAATCACAGGAGTAGGAGGGTCTTCACATTTCTGTGTAGCTCTACATTGTCAGTATTCCAGGAAGCCTCACCCTATGATGGCCCTTGAGATGAAACTAGAAATGCCCACATCACAATGCATGCTACCTCTCTACAAGGAACAGATACGTCAAAGGAAAATTTGTTACCATCACTTACAAAGACAGGTGTTTCCTAAAGAAGTGCCCTGAGCAACATATTCTTTGGAAAATGCCATGTAAGAGTAAGCAAAGGAAGAATAAAACCTCAGGAGAAAGTAAGTAAATATAATCTTCCTCAGTTCTGACATCAGGATAAAAAAATTAAACAAATTAGAGGTGATTTTAGCTAGGCAATACTGTCTTCTACCTGCAGGCAAATTTATGCCCTATTCCAAATTTCAGAATAAGCAATAGAGCTATACATAATTTCAATATTTTCTCTGTGCTAGGGAAATCTAATTATCTTTTTATTCGATAAGGCAACCAAAATTGTGTGTTTCCTAAATACTCTTGACCTTATACAAATTTGACTTTTTTTTCCAAAGAAGCATAAATTAAGGGCCATCTCCCCAATGCATACCATAGAGTACAGTCCATCCTATTTTAAGATAACCATAATATGCAAACATAAGTCACCAGCCAGACTTAGGACAGAGCCACCTGCATGATGACTGATTCACCCTAGAAATAGAGAGGCCCCTGGTCTCAGTACCTCATGCCCACAGAAAGGCTGGCTTGACTCTCTTTCATCCAAGTGGTATTATGTCAGCAAGCCACTGCCCAAAGCCCTCTCTTGAAATGGCATACTTACTCTTAAAACCATCACTACCTCTCATGATTCTCTTAAACCAACCAGAACAGTGGCCCCTGCCTGTGATTAGGACCCAGATGCTTCCACAGTGCTGACAGAGCACCTCCATGGAAGCAGCCCAAGAGCATGTCATCATTTCAACTCCTGACAAGGCTTTGGTTCACTAATTCATCATGTCATGAACCACTTCTTTCTGAAATTTTCAAACAACCCAGACCAATTCTTAAGGCAGTGTGCAGTCACCAAACAATCTGGGTGCTGAGCACCTTCTCCTTTCAGACATTTCGACCACTTAATGGTGTGATAAGGAACAGGAAATATTAACTCACCTGCTAGTTTCAGTCACACTTCACAGCTTTCTAACACAAGTTAAGGACAACACATAAAGGAAGTCGGAAATCAATGGCAGTGATAATGTAGATGCTTTGGAGGAAAGAAGCATGTAATAGCATCTGCAAAAATATAAAGTTCTCAACCTAGAACCACCAACACCCCCTTTTTACTGCTAGTAAGAAAATGCACACAATTTTAAATGTTCTAGTGTTTCTCAAACCTTAATACATGTTTGAACCACCTGGTGATCTTGATGAGTGGGACTGATTCAGCAGGTCTGGAACCCTGAGCTCCTGCTTTTGTAACAAGCAGCCAGGTGATGCTACAGCTGCTGGTCCAGGGATCACACTTTGAGTAGCGACAGCAAAGGATCTCCCCCATCATCTCCATCTCTCTTCTCACCTTCCCAGTGAGGTCAGGAGAGCCCACAACTGACAATAGGTTTGTGCCTAAGATAGACTGAAAACCTGTATCAAATGAATTTGAAGTGTGGAAAAACAGTTGAAAAGAAAACCCAGAAAGAAAACTGTCTAGGCTGCAGTAAGTCCTTACAATTAGAAATGTAAGTAACAAATATGACTTTTTGGCTCCCACACTTCTAGGAAGGATCTAGTGGCCAAACTTACTATTAGAGTCAAAAAGGCATTTGGCATCTCTCTTGGCCCTGCCACTCTGGGAATTCTTTGTCTCACTTTAATAAAAGTTACCTACATTTTACAGGTTGATTCTCATTCTGATTCCCTCTCTCTCTCTCTCTCTCTCTCTCTCTCTCTCTCTCTGTCTCTCTCTCTCCTCCACTTCCTCCCTTTCTCTCTCCCTACCTCCATGCCTTTCATGAGGAAAAGCAAAGCAGAGCTCCAAGAAAAGTCATTGTGTCTAAGTTAAGACAACAAGCCATATTTTTCTCAAAGAAAAATAAAACTTGATCAAAAGCAAGGCAAGTGTAATCTGAAGTCCAACACCCAGCCCCAGAATCACAGACCTTTGACTCCACAGTTGCAGCACATAAACCAGAGACAGGAGACAATAGCACCTCCAATCATGCAAATTTACAGGACCACAAGCCTTTAGGGACAACTTTACATCTTCAAAGCACTTTCCAAGGGTGAATTTATGAATCCACACAAGCCCTGCAAGCTCCTTTCCTGGCTGGTAGTAGGCCCATTGCACAGATGAGGAAGTAGACAGGCACTAAGAGTTCAAGCACACATCTGATGTTGAGGGGGAGTCTCCTGGCTCCCACTCCTGAGAACACCCTGGTCACAGATCTGGAGGTGGTGATACTTTGGCAAGAATGGAGACTCATCTAAAGTTCTGCCAAGAAAAACATATCACTCTTAAAGGTGTACCTGCTGCCTCCCCTCATCAAACTGTTCAACTTAACAAGACAGCCAGGATTAGACAGCTTCAGCAACCACAAAGAGAACCTCCTGCCAGCTGGTACATTTTGGACACGTCTCTAAGATGGGCACAGGAAAGACAGCAACAGGGAGCAGCTACCCAGGCCCACCAGTGAGCATGGCACAGCCATCTCTTGTGGTTTGAGCACTTCATATCTCTTCCCTCACCAAACCATGCCGCAACCTGGCAGGACAGGACGATGGTTGCCCCAAATTTCACATGGGATCTAATTGAGTCAGACATCTTTAGCTATATTCAATCGGCTTGTCCTGAGTCACAGGATTTCTTGTGTGGCCTTAAATATACCCATAGGTCTATAAAGATGTACCAGCAAAAACAGATGCCAACATCTCTCTGCCAGAACACACACCTTTTTCAATGAGTAGCAATAAACAGAGTGGAGAAATGTTTTAACACTAAATAATAGTCTGACCAACAGTAATAAAGAAGAGACTGTAATCTTGGGAACTGGGTTCAGAGAAGCACCACCCTTTGTGCAGTCAAACTGGGAAAGTCCTAAATTTCCTCTTGGGCTTTCAAGTAGCAATAAAGAAAATGTCCATGTTTTATAAGCTCCTGCTATGTCACAAGTACTGTATGAGGAACATCCCATTTTTCATTGACAGTCCTCACCATGATTTTGCAACGTTCCTGAGGAGGAAAGGCAGAGAAATAGGCACCTTGCCTAGTGCCCCAGACCCAAGCAGGATAGGATTCAATACCTGGTTCTCTTAACTCTGAGTTCATAATATTTTTAGCACCCCACATTATTGGTGTTGAGGCCTTAGAACACAGCTGTTGGTACCGCCATGCCTAAGAATCATAAATGGCTGCTTAATCCCAGTGAAATCTTAATTGGAATCTAAGATTAGCAAAAGGTTTTTAAAACCCCATAAAAATCTGCAGTCCAGTTTTGCCATTGATTTCCTACACATCTTAGGAAAACCACCAAATTGAACATGGTGTCACTGCTGAGCTGGGGAGAGCTGGCCCTCAGGATTCACCAAGCTTACACAGCGTTTGCTCCACAGGATGGAAGCGGAAGTTCAAGTCTTCGCCTTCAAAAACCAATGGTCCAACTGGAGGAACAAAACATTCTCGTGAAATAACCTTCAGGCTGGCAGCAGAAAGAAGGCAGAATTCAAACATAAGAGGCAAGGAGTGATTGAAGAGAAAAAAGACAATTTTTCTAGGCAGACAAAGATGCACATGGCAGCTATTATACTCCAGGTATTTACTGAGAAAAAGATAAATGTATAATTTTGAATTTTTATTAATATGTTGGAAATATACTAAATTGTAAATGTCAGACAATAAACTATGAGGTATCTGTTCTCATTTTACTGTTCCCATTTTACGGTTCCCACTATAGACTGTGGTTTTCAAACTCTGTTCCAAGCAGCCCCGGTGGTGTAGGAAGGTGGGGAGGAGAGACCAGCTGCTCTGCGCTGGAAATCACTCAACTTCCTGATGTATAACTGTCTCAACTCCTAGCAAAGTCCTTGGCAAAATTAGTGCTTAATAAAGTATCTGCTGAATGAAAAAAACAAGAAAGAAGCTTTGAACTCATGCCCCTAGTCAACCATGAGAACTTGAAGTTTGTTTATTTTATAGGTGGGAGGGGTGCCTCGAAGAAAAATTTCATCTGGGCAAGGCAGCCAAACCACTTTAAAAAAATGAGTCAAAAATGATATAAGATTTATTAATATCTCTACATTTGCCCTCATTTCTTGTTCTACCATGACATTCACCCAACATGAAGGGCCACTAAATTGGGCTCATTCAAACTCTTAACAAATTTCAAGGATCACAACCACATTCAGCTAACCACGTACTGTTGAGCCACATCAATCAACTGTGCGGCTTGTTCAAGACCATAGTCTGTAGGCCAGCTGGGTTTGCCCAACATGCTGGCTCGCCTGAGATTCTGCTAGGGAACTAGAAAAACCCTAGCATAACCTCCAAGTTCAATGCATGAGCCTCAGATGATGTCAGCTCCTTGATCCCATGGGAAGTTAGTTGAAAGAGAATATTAACTAACACCAACTCCTCTTGACCTAACAGCTGCAAAACAGGCATTCTCTGAAAAGGCAGGTAGGTCTGAGGGCTGAAGATTCTGTGATGTCCAGGAGGGTCAGGCAAAGCAATCGGGGAGGGAATCAACAATATAAGCTCCACTGTTGGCTACAAGTATAGAGCTATTTTCCTAATTATATTTGCAATAGCAATAGATAATTCACCAAATAATCTGTAAATTTTTGTTAGCTAAGTCTCTCTTTTGGAAGATATCAGGGAGTAAAATGAAAATGTATGGTGTACAATCATTGTTCTTAAACAATTCAGAGGAAATACATTAAAAAAATTAGTATGAGGCAAAATGGAGACATGCTCCAAGGAAAACCAAAGTGGTATGCCCACAGTGGGTAGAGATCAATAGAGCTGAACGAATCAAGAGTTTCTGATAAGAGGAGGGAGGAATATAGTGGACACATGAAAAACACATTAAAACTTCAACAGATGGAAGAACCAGAATCTCTCAATTCACTTAAGACTCATGCTCACCCTATTTCAGGGCCTTTGCACATACCATCCTATTTGCCAGAAAGGTTCTTTCCGAGCTGTGTATAGTGGTCTCCTTCTCATGCTCCAAACCTTACCTCAAGCAATGCCTCATTGGAAAGTCCTTCTCTGACCACACAAACTAAAACTGCCCCTGTTTTTTCACCGTCTCTTCAAATATCAGATGCAGTTTTTTTTCATGTATCACCCTAATATATATATGTGATACATTTATTATCTGACTCTTCTCTTAAAAGTCCCTAAAGGCAGGAACCACAGTTTTTTGTGTCATCTGCATGTATCTCATAAGGACCCCACAGTTTGGCCCAAAGACAGGACTAAATCAGTAACTGCAGAATCTGTGAACTAATAAATGAACACAAAGAAGCAGAGGCACAGAAGCACTCCAGCAGGAAGGTGCCAGGGGTGTCAGAGGGGCAGGGTACAGGATCTGGCTGCCTGGCAGTAAGGAAAACCAGAAATTGGGCTGCAGAGAGAGTTTTCAGGAATATCACAAAGGGCCTGGAATTCTAGGCTAAAAGTCTGGGCTCTTATGACAAGAAAAAGAACGACTGAAGGTTCTTAATAAACATATGGCGTAATTCAGGTTACTCCTACAGGAATGTATGGAGGCAGAGTAGTCACTTACAGACTACCCCAATAATATGGACAAAACCCACAGAAGGCTTAAATGAGAGAAGAACCCAGCAAGGAGAAGGAAGGAAAGGATGAGAATGGGCAGATCCAAGACATAGTGAGGGGCAGCAGGACAATAAAGAGGATTCCTCAGTTTCAGGCATGACTGACTGGAAGGTGGTGATGGGAGTAACAGCAAAAGCAGGAGGGTGAGCACGCACAGGATAAAAGATGGTGATTTCCATTCCAGAAAAGCCTATTTAGAGATCTTGGAGTACAGGGAAAATCTTTGTGAAGATATCTTACTAGGAACCTGAAAAGAAGTGCCCGGAGTCCAGGAAAAAGATTAGCTCAAAACCAGAACATCTTGGACTCTTCCATCTAAAGGTGAATAGTAGAACTAGGAGAGGAGGAGACTACCTAGAAATTAAACTAAGGCAGAGAAAAGCTGAACCTTCAGGCACCAGCATCATGGCTTTTAATCAAGTCAAATAATACTGTGTGGTGGGGGAATAACCTCCTTCCCCACCCAGGCAGGAAAGTGAAACTGTCCCATATGTGTTCAAATTCCTCACCCCCCACCACCAGGAAAGATGACTGAGCAATCCCATTCCCACAGGACCATGGTGATTGCAAAGGTCTTACAAAGCAATTCTGAAAATTGTCAGATATCTCCAGCCTACCTCAGAATGAGACACTGAAAGTCCTCTACAATTCCTTTTTAGTTTTAAAACTGCCTGTGTTCCAACTCTTTCCTGCTCTGACCAAATTAACAAAAAAAAAAACACTACATACACGAATGCCAGTGCAAACTATGGCAGCAGTAAAGCTTACAGAGATCATTTTCAATTGCTATAGCATAACAGCTTGGTCCACCCCTTCAGGTGAGGAAAGCAATGAGCTTATGAGCAGAGAATGGGCTGCCATATTTCAGCAAGCTTTTTCAGAGGCCATTTTGGAGGTTTCCTTCATGAGAAGTTCCCTCTAGAATGCACTGTTCTAATGAGGCTCCTGTAGGATCTTTCACACCTAAGGACAGCACTCATACAAGAGGCAGAGCCACAAAACAAAAACCAGGACAAGTCATAAGATTCAAAGGATACTCGGCATTGAGATGTGGCCTGGACACACACACACACACACACACACACACACGAAACTTGAAGGGGAATAGTGGAGAAAGGGTTAAGTGCATACTTCACCCTGAGTGGCAACTTTGCAACTCTTATGGAGTCCCCTCTGAACCCAGCTCATCTGGGAGCTCCTGGTGGAACAGGGGCTTTCCTGGCCCTGAAGTTCAGCTCAGCTTGTCCATTCTACCTTGCAATTACATAATCAATAAAGCAGCTCTTTGAAACTCCCTGGACTAGTGCCGACATGTAGACAGTAGTTGGCTGGCATTTTTTTGCTATTTCCGTTTATTACAGCCAGCAAACCTGAGGAGAAGACATCAAAACTAAAGTGTGGCAGGGCAAGAAGGCAGATGTGAGGTCTGGCTTCCAGCAGCTGCCCCTGAGCTCTGTGTGGTCCATGTGCTCCCAGCAACCTCACCTTTGAGCCAGACCCAGGAGGAGATGTCATTTCTATGGGGACACTGAAGAAAAACTGTGGAAGAGGCAGCATTGTATCTTCCTTCACCACTTTGGGGTCTGGGGAGCAGCAGGAAACCATTTTTTAAGTAAAACAAAACATTCTTGGATGGGCTTACCTGAGAAACACCTTTTTTTTTTGTTTGCTCTAAGCATTTCAGGAATCAAAGGCCTGTGCCAAGAAGCAGGCAGCCAGGCGGAACTCTTGTGTGTATAGCTGGTAAGAACCTGGGGGAGTGAGGGTGGAGGAAGGGGTCCTGAAATGTCCCTGTCCATCTGTTGATGTCTGGACAGCAGAAAATATTGAAATGGAAATAAAAAGTTAGAAAATGCTTAGGAGCAAAACCTGAACAAGTATTGTATTTCAAAAGGAAATGTTAAACTGATTGTATAAAAAATGGAGAAACAGAATTAACATGTTCCATAATGATTCATTTGTGTTAACTAAATATTGAGCTGAAATTTGGTGAAACCCTCAAAGACTTTTCAAGGAAATCATTGTCTTCAAGAATCATCATTATCTAAACACAGCTAAATAACTCCATGGTGCGCCCTATGTGACTCACCTGGATGATGGTCTTTTCATTCACTTTACTAAAGAAAGTACAAAATTATGTGCAGTTTAGTCCTCATTCCAAAACCCCAAGACAAGCTCATTAGCAACATTTGTCAATACGTATTTGCATATCCAGTGAAAAACAAAATTCAAAATCTTTCCAAGCTACTTCTGTTCTACTGGGAAGCTATAAACACCAGCAACTTGGGGAAATGAAGATTCCTCTTTCTTCTCCATCCAAGCTCACACAGGAAGTGACGAGAGGTTTGCTCAAATTGCCCTGCTACACTGACCACAATCTTGACAGAGAAAGACCACCCTTGGAAATGAGGCAATTTAGGTTTTAACTGGCTCCCTCCTGACCATACCCCAAAATAGCCAGCCTCAAACCACCAAAAGCCTGACTAGAGAACTTTGCAGCGTGAGTGATTTCAGCATTGCTAACTCAACCTAACAGTCCTTTTTTAAAAAATAAAGACCAGAGCCGTGCATAAAATGAGCAGGCGCAAATCTGGCACTGTATTGCAAGCCGAGTGAATAATAGTACAAAAATATAAAAAAAGAAAGGTTATGAAATTTTATAACAGATGACAAATTGGTAGCTTTTCCCTGCTTTTTTGGAATAGATTCAGTAACAGATTTGAATCTTGGGCTTTGATGCTGTCTGTGATATGCAGGGATCCCAAGTTCAAGGGGAAAAAAACAGGAATAGTTATCTGCACAGTACTTCACTTATAACAGGATGTATCCTTTATTACTTACTTTAGAAATTATTTTGTTCCTTATTTAATACACTTTTATTCAAACCATTACAGTTTTAATTTTCAATATCAGGGTTCTCTGTGCTTGAAGCTCTCAGAGTCATATCTAAAAGATGAAACTACCTGCTCAGATTCCAGGAAAACAGAGAGAAAGCATTGCATTCTGCCATTTTGGAAGAGAAGCTCAGAACTCTGCCTTATGGTGTCTGTCTGTTACCCAAGCTCGTTGGGCTGCAGGGGAGATAGTGACATGTTATGAGGATAAGAACATCCATAGGAGAATGCCTTATAAGTCACTGGTCTGGCTGCCTTTGGAGCAACTAAACAGCCACAACCACCTGGGAACACAGGACCAGTAATCAAGAGACCCTCCTTTTACATGAAATACCTTTGCACATATTCTCCCCCAATACTTTCATCTCATTCCAACAAAACATTTGGAAGATGCCTGATGGGAGGAAGCCTGCAAGGTGATGCATGCCAGAGGAAGGATCCACTAGACACAACTCTAGCTTTCAAGTGGCTCAGGCTGTCTAGGGAGGACAATGGGCATACCAATGAGCCATGTAAAAACACTACAGATAATGGAATTGCCAAGTCAAAAGGCAGATCCCTTTTCAGTTTTCTGAGGAAATTCCATACTGTTTTCCATAGTGGTTGTACCAGTCTGCAATCTCACCAACTGTGCATTAGTGTTCCCTTTCCTCCACAACACTTGTTGTTTGTTGCTTTGTTTATGGTGGCCATTCTCGATGGTGTAAAGTGGTATCTCACTGTGGTTTTAATTTG
Organism: Phyllostomus discolor; assembly: GCF_004126475.2. Taxonomy (NCBI): domain Eukaryota; kingdom Metazoa; phylum Chordata; class Mammalia; order Chiroptera; family Phyllostomidae; genus Phyllostomus; species Phyllostomus discolor. The sequence goes on from NC_040909.2 coordinate 65,797,105, forward strand.
CATCTCTGATGGCTAGTGATGCTGAGCATCTTTTCATGCGTCTCTGGATCCTCTGTATGTCCTCCTTGGAGAAGTGTCTTTTCAAGTCCTTTGCCCATTTTTTAATTGGGTTGCTTGTCTTCTTAGAGTGGAGTCAATCCAGAAATCCCACTGCTAGGATTATATCCTAAGAATGCTGAAACACCAATCCAAAAGAACCTATACACCCCAATGTTCATAGCAGCACAATTTACAATAGCCAAGTGCTGGAAGCAACCTAGGTACCCATCAGTAAATGAATGGATCAAAAAACTATGGTACATTTACACAATGGAATTCTATGCAGCTGAAAGAAAGAAGGAGCTCCTACCCTTTGCAACAGTATGGATGGAACTAGAAAGCACTATGCTGAGCGAAATAAGCCAGGCGGTGAAAAACAAATACCATATGATCTCACCTTTAACAGAACCTAAACAACAAACCAAACAAGCAAGCAAACTATAACCAAAGCCACTGAAACTGAGAACAGCCTGACCATGACAAGAGGGGAGAGGAGAGGGAATTTCAGGAGAAAAGGGTGAAGGCTTTGTAGGAACAAGTATAAAGGACACATGAACATAACGGGGGTGGGTGGGTGTGGAAACAGGAGGGAAGTAGGGAGGGCTGGGGGGTGGATTGGGGTAGGGGGAAAGGCAGAAAACTGTACTTGAACAATAATTAAAATTTAAAAAGTTAAAAAAAGTTTTTTTAAAGACACTACAGACAGGAAGTAAACGGTGTCTGAGTAGCTTAACCAAACCTCCAGTGTGAGCAGATTCATTTCTTTGGTTGGTTAGTAGGATCAAAAAAGTTTTCAATAAAAAGAAAGTCCATGAAGCATAAGAAGCAACATGCTAAAACATGCTAGTCCAGGAAGTACCTGTGTGGTTCACATTCTTGGTGACTTACGTTTCATTCCAGCAGAGAGAGGACAGTTCACTAATAAGAAACAACATGACTCAGCATTCACACTGTACTAGGCACTGGGCTAAACCATAGGCTTGATGCAAGTAGTTACAGATGGAAACACTGAGGTTCAGAAGGATAACATAACTTGCCAGAGTCACCAAGCCAGTAAATGATAAGAAGGGATTCTGTAACAGGATACAGCCCAGAAGGGGGCCCCAAATGGGGATTTGGAATGGAGTCCAGAACTCAAGGTGTCCAGGAAATATTAGAAAGATATATAGATGTCCTCACCCCTTCCCCCACAGGTGTGAGCTCTGGGAAGGGACACATGGAGCAGGAACATGCAGAGCTGTTTTGTACAGCAACAGCTTCGCAGCTAACCTCTGGCATGGTCATTTAACATACCTAAAACTTTTAACTGGTTGCATAGATATGTTAAATAGCTGTGGCCATGCTCTAAGCCAGGGGGATGGAAGTGACTTCCACCCAAGAGGTAACTGGGAGGCAATGCCCCCTGGTTACAGAACCTGCATGAGAGCTTGGAGATGATTGGCTCCATGACATGGGGCCACACCTGCTCGGACTCACAATGGCAGCCCAGTGAAACTGGAAGGATACAGGAATGCTGGCAGGTGTAACTGATTGTAGGAGGAGTCAGAAATGGGAATTCAGAGGAAGATTGGCACAGGGATTTAAACCCAGACTCAGCAGCCATTGAATAGAGGAATCGCCACACGGCTGTGGCAGTGCAGGAGAACCACATGGCTTTGTCGAGAGTGAGAACCATGTATATTTGGGGTGCTCCTTCTTGCCACGTAGCTTAGGAAGCAGAAGAGACTTTGCCTGGAAGAAGGGTGCAAGGACTTTTGTTGGTGGGCCATGAGAAGGTGACACATGACTTTGGATTAATTGAAGATCCTGCCTGGATGGCGACACAGCTGATGGTGCTGGAAACCTGAATCATGGACATCTATTTCTTTTCCTGAGATACGTACCCCAGATTAGTGCAGAGGAAGAAGGAAGGACTGTGTGTGTGTGTGTGTGTGTGTGTATCCTAAAGGGCTTTGATATTTTAATGAAGACATTAATTCACTACTTTAAGTCTGTATAGCTTTAACTAAACATTTCCTTTCCTTTTCACAAATCTCTGGCATTGGGAGACATCTTTCCTCTGGCGACAGACAATGTGAACCTGGTGGAGGTACTTTCTGTAATAGTATATTGTGCCCCTCCCCAGTCCCTGTTCAGTTCTAGCCCTCACTCATGTATCTAGTCCCAAATGACCCTACTGTCTGATTTGAATGGTTATTTCAGCCAAACACATTTTCCATAGGTATTTGCTAAAGTTAATTTAAATTTAAGAGATCCTTACTGCAAAGTTTTCTTTGTGTCATTAACAAACACACACAAACTGCAGTGACTACTAATTTTTTCATGAAGCCACCCTATGACTTTGGGTCATTTTCAGACTCCACTGTGCTTATAACATGGAAAACCAAAGGAGAAATACATAGGCTAAATTTAAACTCATCATTTTTCACTTCCTGCTCCTTTGTCAGCACGTCAGCAAGTGGGTGGCATCACCAAGCTACCTGAGTGGCTGAGAGAACCTACAGCAATCACAGAGTCCCCTAAGGCTGCTAGTATTACAAAACCTATTTGCAGCAAGTATTTCTTGAATACCAGCCAATGTGTCTGTCAGAGGGTATCCTCAGAGGAACTGGTATTTGTATCACTGTCCTCAAGGAACTTCAGTTCCAAGAGAAGTAGGAAAGTCTGCAGGGAAGGACCACTGTGACCTGCAGAGGGTCAACCCTGAAGACCTGATCATGCCCAGCCCTCTCCTGCAGGCCTTAGTACCTCCCAGCCCAGCCCCTACCCTGATCCAGTCAACTTTTCCTTCTCCTCCCAAGCTCCTCACAGCCACCTTCCTCTTCCCCATTCCTACCTCTCCACACCAAGCCAGATTGTGACCCTGTGCCCCTCCCTGCATTCAGAGGACAATAGTGCGCCTCTCCCAGGCCCTGGCCCAATGACCCCCATTCTTCTCCGTTTGGAAGCTTCCTTTTCCTGTCCCTCCCTGGTTAATAACCCTATTCCACTGGGTCCCCTGGATTGATGCCCCACTTAACAGGCAGGGGGCCTTCTTTGGAGCTGGGATTTCCACTCCAATTTCAGACAGCTGCTGACACTGCCTGCAGCACAGACCTACTTCTCACAGCTTCACCCCCTTCCTCAAGACTGCCCCCCAAAACCCAGAACCCTCAGTGTTTACATTCATTGTCAGGCTCAAGGGTGCAGCTTCTACCTAAGTCTAGCCTTCAAAGCAATTCAACACTCAACTTTGACAGGAAACGTAACATGTAAAAAAAAATTTTAAACATGATTTGGCTGAGGAGCTATTCTTTGCAATATTTCCAAGGATTTCCAGAGACTGAGCTTTCAGATGGATAAAATAACAATGGGTTTGAATGATTCTAATGTCAGTACTCCCCAGTCATCTTGTACCTGCAATTGTATTGATATTTAAAAAATTAGTGACAAGAGTGAATTGCTGTCTTTAATCCCCCATCCAGACATAAAAACAGCAAATAAGTATTGGTAGAGCTATATGTAAGAATTTACTAATCAGTGAAAGTCAAGTTACAGACTGTTAACATACAGAAACCCTAAAGAAAAGAAAAGCAAGTCAGCCTCAACTAGCTCAGCCACTGGAGTCATTGTTTTTAAAACTATAAAATCAAATAGTAGGTGCCAGACTTTTGAAATATTCCTTTTTCTATAAATATACAAATACTCTATACATGTCCATCAGAACAGAACAATGATGTCTCATGTTTATTATCATGGTCATGCACACACACAAGTCAATCAGGGAAATAACTTTAACTACAAGAAATAAAAATGTTCAAAGGCATCCCAACACACTTGGTATCTGACATCACACATCAGAGGAAGGACAGGCAGGAGAGACTTGGCATAATCTCTAGTTTTGCAGGGGTGAAAGGCCTGTAAACTGAAATAAAAACACTCTAAAATCATGCATGCTATTCAAACAGAATTTAAAACAGGTTAACAGGGGCTGTATTTTCCTCCATGGTAAGACAAGCTCCCCCCAGCTGGCTGTGTCTCCTGAATCCTTTCTGGCCTGTTTCTCCCCTCCTACAAAGAGCAGCTTCAAGCCTTTCCAAGCCTCCATGTGGGTTCTCTCTCCCCTAACTGGCTGGCTGAGTGTGAAGGTCTCTGGTCTGCAGGTAAGCAAAGGTGTGTCTGCACTTCTTTGCACTGTTTGCCATCCTCTGATGGCAGGCAGTAAGGGAACTTATATTATCAGCTACACCTCCATGCCAGATGAGAGGCCTAGCCCATGTTATAGCTTACTGGCTGGCCTAAATTGCAATCATTTATCTTCATATGCCTCAAGTTTAGTTTCTGAAAGTTATTTAAAGGCCCAATACCGTAATAAAGGTTTCTACTACATAGTACTTTGTAGAGAAATAACGAAGTGTTTCTCAGATAACGTACCAAGAAGAGAGCAAAAGATCAAGAATCAGAGTATGACTTGTAAAATGTTTGCAGTCCATGTGAACAAACAGAATGTATACATTTAAAAAGATAAATAGCTCCAAGGAAGCATGTCAAGTGAAAGATACAGAAGTCAATGGTGGCTAAGAACTTGATTCTAAAGGCCCAAGGGAACTCTGGTCCCCTCTTCAGGCAGGATGATAGCTTCAGAAGACACTACTGTCTGCTTCTGCTCCAGTGAATGCACCTGCTGCCACACCACACATCGTACCTTCCCCTTCTGGAACTTCAGTTCCAGTCCCAACTTCCTCTAAACCAACATTCCAGAGAGAGGGGCTTCCAAAGTCTAGGAAGAGCCTGAGGTCATCCATTTAACAAGGTCCTACACATGCTCTTCTGATGTCCATTATGCCAATAAAAGAGAAACACAAAAGCAATACATGCCCCCAAGGTGCATACAAAATGGTGAGATACTTGTTGTGTGTCTATTAGGGAACTGAGGAGGGAGAAATTAGCCCTGAACTGTGGGATTAGAGGACATCTTTTATCACAAATGTTGTACTTCTTTTTAAAAAACATTTTATTTATTTATTTTTAGACAGAGGGCAAGGGAGGGAGAAAGAGAGGGAGAGAAAAATCAAAGTGTGATTGCCTCTCACACATCCCCTACTGGGGACCTGGCCTGCAACTCAGGCATGTGCCCTGACTGGGAATTGAACTGGCAACCCTTTGGTTTGCAGGCTGGCGCTTAATCCACTGAGCCACATAGCCAGGGCAGTACTTCTTAAAAGTTACCAGAGTAGAGGTGAATATGACAAATTCTACCACAATTCTGGGTGGTAGAAAAGTGGACATCGAAGGACTCAGAGATTTTCCACTTTCACAAAGGGGCTCATGACCCTGAAACAGTTTAAAACCATCTACTTCTAAGCCCAAATGACCTCCTCTTCTCTTTCCTTTGGTCTCCTGTGGCCAGGCATTCAATGATCAATCCACAACCCGTCATGCTTAGCTTTATGATATTTCTTCAGTTTTTAAAACTGTAATTACATATCACCATATTTTTCTTTATTTCACAGTTTTTTTTTTCTCTCTTCAATTAAAGTAAGTTTTTGAGGGCAAGAAGCTTCACTTCTATCTGACCTTCTTCCTTGGTTCAGTTTCACACAAAATAGTCAATAAACTAAACCAGTATTATTAAGCAGTATTTAAGACTAAGAAACATCAAACTGAATGTAGCAATAAGGCTGGTTTAGCTACCTTTCATCCTGAAAAGAAAAACTATTCTCAAAAGCAATAAATGTTCATTTCCAGAGCAAGAGTTATCTCCTGAGTATACATGCGTGTGTGCATGCACACGTGACTTTTCAGTTATATCATTTTTTTTCTCTTAAGACTAAAGTAATAGACTTTAAGACCAAAAGGAAAAGGAAATAAAAGAGGAAGGGGAGAGAATGAGAAACCCTTCACATATATTAACACATACACATACACAACTTAAAAAAGATTTTTGGACTTTAACCTCTGTAGGAATCACTAATTATTCCAATGAAGCATTTCTCTAACTGTATTCCTGGTATTCCTGGGTTCTTGCATAGGCCAAAAAGCACTGTTCCTCAATGTCCAACCCACTCCCCGTGAAGAAAATGTAAGTTGGAAAACTCTACATATGTTCAGAGTTCCCTCTGATGTCAACAATGCCTATTAGTAAAGTTTGAGAAGCCCTATAGTTAAAAATAAAATAAAACTTTGTTTGGTATGAGCCAGTGTATCTAAGCTTATTTTAACCATACAATAGTTCCTGCATGGAACAAACTAACTAATGGAGGACCTTGTGGTCTGAAGCACAGAGGACACATTCTGGCTCTTATGATGAAAATATCATCTTCTGGATTTAACATTACAGCCCATACTTCAAATATCTCATTCCATCGTCCTCATAAATATGACCCTTTCTCATAAAATCAGAAATCCTAGTTTTAACTTCATAAAATATGGCTCCTTCTACAATGCCACATATTTCCATAAAACCCTTATGGATTGATTCACATATCCCTCATAATAATAACAGAAAAATTTCAAGGATTAGCTTCATTGGCCCAGTAGTGTCAAACCAACTGCAATCACAAGCCAAGACTAGAGCACATCCTCTCACACTGGTAACAAGATATACCTGTAAAAGAATACACCAGGAAAACCAAATTCTGCTTTGGAGTCTCTTTCTGCCCAAATGGAGATGTTTTTGCAGGAATGATGCATAATGTCTATTATAATAATAATAATCTAACTTTATATAACCTTAATACCTACCTAAAACACAGGAAAAAAATTTAAGCCCCACTAACAATCAAAACCATGCCAATTAAGACAATACCATTTTACTTACCTATCAAATTAAGGAATATTTTCATATAGAATAACCTATACTAGTGGTATTTTGGAAAATGGGCCTTCAAATATAAAGCTGAAGGGAAATAAACTTGGTATTACCTTTCTAAAAAACAGAATGCTGGCACTGAGATTTTGCAATACCTCAGATGCAACAATTCCACTTCTAAAAATACATGACAATGAAAACAAGGCATGAACACATACAGATTTTTGAGTACAAAAGCCAACAGCAATTCTCCTGTTGGCTTGCCCAATTCAAGAAGCATGGCAGAAGCATGGGATAACACACACAAACACCCCAGTTCTCTCTGAGTGTTCTCTAAAGGAGAAGGTAACTGTGCACTGGCCCACCATCATCTCTCTCAACCCCACAGAAACCTCAGGCCAAAGTGTGGAGGGGCAAGAACTTCAATTCACAGCTGGAATTTTCATTTGCACACAGAAGCATCCCTGTAAGACCTCTGAGAATAAAAAGAAGAGTCCACGGCCATACCATCCTGAACGTGCTCTATCTCATCTGATCTTGCAAGCTGAGCAGGGTCAGGCCTGGTTAGTATTTGGATGGAAGAATAAAAAGAAAGAAACTTTGCAACACTGGGAATGAGAACTAACTTCTTTGGCTGTGGCACAGGAGACCCAAACCAAGAATGGGATCAAAGAAAAAAGGAGCTGCCTCAAGGGGATAGGATTCCCCTGTAGACAAAAAGAAAAGTTTGGCCCAGGCAGAATAGCTCAGTTGGTCAGAGTGTCATCCAGATGTGCCAAGGTTGTGGTTTCGATTCCCCAGTCATGGCACATACAAGGATCAACCAATGAAGGCATAAATAAGTGAAACAATATCTCTCTGTCCCCCTCCCCTGCTCTCAATTTTAAAAAAATTAAGAAAAAAGAAAAGCTTGGTCCCAAGAGGAGAAAAGCTCTATATATAACACTGCATGAAAGGGAATCCAAGGAAAGTTCCCATGATTTTCTGAGGTAGGGGTAGAAAATAAAAATAAACTCAAACAATAACTGTGGCTTATTTTCAGAAGAAAAGTGTTTTTGTATGATTCCAACAATGGGACCTATATCTAGTATTTCTACATAAAACAGACAGAAGTAAAATAATAGGATAATTTATTAGCTCCAGAAGAATATACACATTTACAGTGTTCATGGAAGAATTGGAGGGGTGCAGTAACCTGAAGAATCCTTACAATGTATCTGGCTTTGCTCAGCAGCACTCAATTCTTGGCCCTTAAAATGTCTATTTCTGAATGAGTGAATGAATGAGTGAATGAATGTTGCCCCATATTCTTCTTTTTCTTACAATCTAGTCTAATATTGGTTACAATGGCCTGAAAAAACTAGTGTTTTGGATTACTTTTAAAAATATGAAGTAGGAAGACCAGTCCTATTTCCACTTATTTATCCACCTTTAAGAGCAACTTGCTGTGGCTTCGGTCCCTTTGCATTACTCTACCTCTGCTGACTCCATCTTCCAGCTGTCAACTGGGGAACCCTGGCTTATAAAAGGATTGGACATGACAGCACAGTAGAGATTTCAACTTCTGGCCACTTTCTTCAAGGCTCCCTTCCACTTACATCATTTTGACTCCAAACATTGAGACACTCTCTCCTCTGGGTCTTCTGGACCTCATTTATACACCCCAGGTGTTGATGACCAAGATCTAGTTCTCAGGCACAAGGCTTGGTAGGCCCTTTCCACAAACAGAATTACAAAGATTCATGGAGGTTTCAGTCTAATCAGTAAAGAAAATGGGCAGACAAGAACAGTCTCCATAGATACAAGCTTTGCTGCTATGCTGTTTCCTTACAGTGAGAATGTCAATGCAGAACCGAAATACTTACAAGGGAATGACAAGTTCCACCCACCCTTCCACACCCTGATGGGTGACACCCAGCTGGAAATTCTGAAGCCCACAGGGTTGCCTGGCAAGTAGCTGGGATATGGAGCTCTTCAGGGATGGGCCATGTATGGAGCCTCCAGTCGAAGATGCATGTGCTTTCCAAGCTCTCTTGGGAAAAAGATCCTGTCTTGCCCTTCTCATATAACATCTTCCTCTTCACCACTTCTTTACATTGCATAAGGATGGGATTGTCTATGCAGGTGGCAGATAGGCAAAGAGGTGCCAGACCTTGTTATTCCACAGATTCAGAGCCTGGGCTAGCAGCATGGGTCCCAAGGAAAAAAGCGATGAAAGTGTGGCTATTTATGGCAGCCTGGGTGCTGCTGAGAACCACAGTCCATGGATGCAAATGACTGCCTGCTGCTGGTCCCTGAGAGGTCTGAGTGTCCACATGCATGAAGAGGGGTGGGAGAAAGAATTGGGGGGGAAGCATGGTATAATGAGAAGCTTCAAGAAAGGGTGGGAATGGACCTGAATGACAGTGGATTAAATTTCTATTGGTTAAGAAAGAGCAAAAACATTTTTTAAAAAGGGGAAAAACAGAATTACCACATGATCCAGCAATTCCACTTCTGGGTATATAGCCAAAAGAATTGGAAGCAGGGACTTACAGAGATATTTGTATATCCATGTTCCCAGTGTCATCCACAACAGCCAAAACACAGAAGCAACCCAAGTATCCATCAATGGATGAGTGGACAAACAAAATGTGGTCTATACACACAATAGAATATGATCTAGCCTTAAAAAGGAAGGAAATTCTGACGTGTACTACAAAATGAATGAGCCTTCAGGACGTTATGCTAAGTGAAATAAGCCAGATACAAAAGGACATACAGTATGATTACATTTTGATGAGATGCCTAAAATAATCAGGTTCATGGAGAAGGAACAGAATGGGAGACATCTTTCTTCTGGAGTCTGCATGTTACGGTACCCTTCTGATATAACTAAACACTTTGGAAGCACAGAGAGGAGAAAATAGGAGTTTTGTTTAAGAGTGTAAAGAGTTTCAGCACTGCAATATGAAAAAGTTCTAGAGTAGAAAATGGCAGCCCAGTAAGTGGAAGCTAAGTCCACTTGCTCTTGCACCCAATTTGGACACCTAGCTGATCTTCTGAAAAATAAACTGAACATCCAAGGGAATTTTAGCTGACATGAAGTTTGGAAGCAAAAGTGTACAGAAGCTTCCCAAAAGGTACATGCAAGACATGCTGGGGGTTGTGACTTCCAGTCAGCCAGCTGGAAGGGAGAACCCACCAATAAATGAGCCACCAATAATCAAAGCCCAAGCACAACAATAGACCCCACATAAACTTAATGAAGGGCAACCCTACAGCATCCAGATCAGGAGATCAAAGAGACTGGACCACTGAGTGCCTCAAAAATCCTACCACAGAAGTCCACCCCATGAAGACAGGCAGACAAAGCAGAGCAACCTGAGATGCAGAAACAAACAAAAAGAGTCACCTAAAATGGGGAGACAAAGAAAGAATCCCCAATCAAAAGGAAAAACGGAATCTCCAGATAAAGAGCTAAATGAAATTAAGGCAAGCAGTCTATCAGACACAGAATTCAAAATAATGGTTATAAGGATACTCAAGGAACTCTGTGAGAACTACAAGGAACTTAGTGGGAACTAAAGCAGCTTAAAAAAGGACATAAAACAATGAATAAAACCAGAGAGAAATTAAGAATATAATATGTGAAATGAAAAATACACTAGAAGGAATTAAAAGCAGGCCAGATAAAGCAGAGGACCAAATCAGCAAGCTAGAAGACATGGTGGAAATAAATACCCAGTCAAAGCAACAAAACAAAAAAAGACCCAAAAAGAATGAGGACAGTTTAAGGGAGCTTCAGGACAACATGAAATGTAACAATATTCACATCATAAGAATATGAGAAGGGGAGAGAAAAGGAGCAAGGGATAGAAAACCTCTTTGAAAAAGTGACAGAAAACTTCCCTAACTTGGTAAGGGAAAAAATCACATCAGATCAGGAAGCACAGAAGGTCCCCTACAAGATGAACCCAGAGAGACCTCCTCCAAGACACATTATAATTAAAATGGCAAATGTTAAAGACAAAAGAGAATCTTAAAGGCAGCAAGGGAGAAAGAGCGGTGGCATACAAGGGAGCTCTCTTAAAATTATCAGCTGAATTCTTAACAGAAACACTACAAGCCAGAAGGGATTGGCACAGAACATTCCAGGTAATGAAAAGCAAGGACCTGCAACCAAGACTACTCTATCTAGCAAAGCTCTCATTTAAAATGAAAGGCAAAATAAAGAGATTCCCAAACAAAAGAAAGCAAGCCAGCACTGCAAGAAATGCTAATAGGAATCCTATATAGGATAGCTAAAGGGACTTGGTGAGATGCGTTTAGCAAGAGATGCTAAAGGGGCTGCTATAAAAAGGAGAAGAGAGACAGATGCAGATATGGAGAAAGTGGCAATAAATAAGTACCTATCAGTAATAACCTTAAGCATAAATAGATGAAATGCTCCAATCAAGACATAGGGAAACTGAATGCATAAGAAAACATGACTCATAGGTATGCTGTCTACAAGAGACCCACCTCAGAACAAAAGATCTACACAGGTTGAAAGTGAAGTGATGGAAAAAAATATTCCAAGCAAGCAGACATGAAAAGAAAGCTGGGATAGCAATACTTACGTCATACAAAATAGACTTCAAAACAAAAGTCATAAAAAGGGACAAAGACGGTCATGGCATAATACTTAAAGGGATAGTCCAACAGGAGGACATAGCCCTTGTAAACATATATGTACCCAACATAGGAGCACCTAAATATATAAAGAAATTCTTGAAAACCTTGAAGGACTTCAAGAAAGGTACTGACAACAATACAGTCATAGTAGGGGATTTTAACAGCCTGTTGGTAACAAGGGATAGATCTTCCAAACAAAGAATCAACAAGAATATTGTGGCACTGAATGAACTCTAGATCAAATGGACTTAACTGATATATACAGAACCTTTCACCACAAAGAAGCAAAATACACATTCTTTTCAAATGCACATAAAACATTTTCAAAGACAGACCGCATGGTAGAACACAAAACAAACCTTGACAAATTCAAGAAAATTAAAATCATATCAAGCATGTACTCAGATCACAATGGATTGAAACTCCAAAGCAACCTCAAGGAAAAAACTCGAAAACATTCAAATACATGGAGGCTGAATAACATGTTATTAAATAATGAATGGATCAACAATGAGATCAAGGGAGAAAGCAAAAAGTATCTGAAACAAATAAAAAAGAGCACACAGCAAACCAAAACCTATGGGACACATAGAAGGCAGTCCTGAGAGAAAATTCATAGTAATACAGGCCTACCTAAAGAAGATACAGAAGTCTAAACAACCAAACCCTACACCTATGAGAACTAGAGGAACAATGACAAATAATGCCAAGAGCAAGTAGAAGGAAGGAAATAATCAAGATCAGGGCAGAATTAAATGACATAGAGACTAAAGGAACAATTAAAAGGATCAATAAATCCAGAAGTTGGTTCTTTGAAAAGATAAACAAAATTGACAAAGCCTTTAACCAGAATCATAAAGAAAAAAGTGAACAGACCCAATAAATAAAATTAGAAATGAAAGAGAAGTTACAACTGATACCATAGAAATAGAAAGGATTGTAAGAAATTACTATGCCGAGGAATTGTACAACCTTGGCGAAATTGACAAATATCTAGAAATATACAATCTGCCAAAACTGAATCAAGAAGAAGCAGGAAGCCTTAATAGACTGATAACAACTAGTGAAATTGAAGAAGTAATCAAAAAACTCCTGGCACACAAAAGCCCTAGACCACATGGCCTCACAGCTGAATTTTACCAAGCACTTAAAAAAGAACTAACCCCTATCCTTCTCAAACTATTCCAAAAAACTCAGGAAGAGAGAAGATTCCAAACGCTTTTTATGAGGCCAGTATTACCTGGAATATTTTGTGCCAATCCCTTCCTAATTTGAAAACCAGGCATAGACACAGCAAAGAAAGAAAACTACAGGCCAGTATTGCTGATGAACAAAGCTACTAAAATCCTCAACAAAATATTGGCAATCCAGATTCAGAAATACATTAAAAAGATTATACATCAGGATCAAGTGAGATTCATCCCAGTTATGCAAGGATAGTACAATATTCACAAATTGATAAATTTAATAACACCACATAAACAAAATGAAGAAAAAAACCCACATAATATCAATAGATGCTGAAAAGGCAGTTGATAAAATCCAGCACCCATTTATGATAAAAACACTCAGCAAAGTGGGAATAAAGGGAGCATACCTCAACATAATAAAAGCCATGTACAACAAACGTATAATCAACATTATACTCAACAGGCAAAAACTAAAAGTTTTCCCTTTAAGATCAGGAACAAGACAAGGGTGTCTGCTTTCACCACTCTTATTCAACATAGTACTGGAAGTTCTAGTCACAACAATAAGACAAGAAAAAGAAATAAAAGGCATCCAAATTGGAAAAGAGGAAGTAAGATTCATTATTTGTAGATGATATGATAGTGTACATAGAAAACCCTATAGCCTCCACCAAAAAATCTACTCGATCTAATAAGTGAATTTGGCAAAGCAGCAGGATACAAGGTCAATATTCAGAATTTGAAGGCATCTTTGTACACAAACAATGAAATATCAGAAATAGAAAGAACATCCCATCTAATATAGCAACAAGAAAGATAAAGTACCTAGGAATAAACTTAACCAAGTGGGTAAAGGATCTGTACTTGGAAAACTACACCACACTAAAGAAATTAAGGAAGATACAAACAAATGGAAGCATATACTGTGTTCATGGATTGGAAGAATTAATATCATTAAAATGTCTGTACTACTCAAAGCAATCTATAGATTTGACACAATTCCTATTAAAATACCAATGGCATATTTCACAGATCTAGGACAAATATTTCAAAAATTTATATGGAACCAAAAAAGACCCCAAATAGCCTCAGCAATTTGAGAAAGAAGAACAAAGTAGGAGGGATCACAATACCTGATATCAAACTATTCTACAAGGCCACTACAATCAAAACAGTCTGATACTGGCATAAGAACAGACACCATAGACCAATGGAACAGAACAGAGAACCCAGAAACAAACCCAAGCCTCTGTGGTCAATTAATATTTGACAAAGAGGGAAGAAGCATAAAATGAAGTAAAAATAGCCTCTTCAACAAATGGTGTTGGGATAACTGGACTGGCTCATGCAAAACAATGAAACTTGATCACCAGCTTACACCATACACCAGAATAAAAACTCCAAATGGATAAAAGACTTAAATATTACAGTCATGACACCATAAAAGTGTTAGATGAAAACACAGGCAGGAAAATTTCAGATATCCCACATAGCCAGCCATTTCCTAGGGCAAGGAAAAGATAAGCAAGTGGGAATACATCAAACTAAAAAGCTTCTGCATGGCTAAAGAAATAATCATCAAAATGAAAAGAGAAACAACTGTATGGGAGAACATATTTGCCAATGATATGGGGGTTTGATCTCCAAAATAGAGTCCAGTACAAATAATGCCCCTTTTTTTATTGCAAAATCATAAGCATGTAATTCTGTAACATAACAATATCACACTCAAGTATACCATATGACATTTTAGGTGAAATGTTCAAATTAAAACTATAAATTATTACAACCATATTATTACCCTACCAACCACACTCAAGCAGGTGTTACTTCTGCAGGACCCTGTATGTAAAGAACTCATATGACTCAACACCAAGAAGACAAACAAATCCAATTAAAATATGGGCAAAGGACCTGAACAGACACTTCTCTAAGGAGGACATACAGAGGCTCAGAGACATATGAAAAGATGCTCAGCATCACTAGCCATCAGAGAGATGCAAATTAAAACCACAATGAGATATCACCTCATACCTGTCAGATTGTCTACCATCAAGAAATCAACAAACAACAAGTGCTGGCAAGGATGCAAACAAAAGTGAACCCTACTGCACTGCTGGTGGGAATGCAAACTGATGAAGCCACTGTGAAAAACAGTATGAAACTTCCTTAAAAAACTAAAAGTGGAACTGCCTTTTGACCCAGCAATTCTGCTGCTGGGAATATACTCTAAGAATCCGGAATCACCAATTCAAAAGAACTCATGCACCCCAATGTTCATAGCAGCACAATTTACAATAGCGAAGTGCTAGAAAGAGCCTCAGTGCCCATCAGTAAATAAGAGGATCAAAAACTGTGGTATATTTACACAATGGAATACTATGCAGCAAAAAGAAAGAAGGAACTCCTACCTTTTGCAACAAAATGGATGGAAATGGAGAGTATTATGCTAAATGAAGTAAACCAGTCAGTGAAATACAAATACCATCTGATGTCACGTAATCTAATGAACAAAATAAATTAACAAACAAAATAAAACCACAGGCATGGAAACATGGAACAGAATGAAAGTGACTGGAGGGGAAGGGAAAACGGCATAATGGTAGAAAGAAGGGGAAGGGACTAGACAAAGAACATGCATGAATGACTCAGGGACATGGACAACAGTGTGAAAATTGACTCTGGGTGTGGGCAGTGGGATGGGTGGAGGAGGGCAGAGGGTGAAAAATTGGGACAACTGTAACAGAATAATAGTAAAAATGATTTAATTTAAAAAAACTACACATTTGAAAAAAAAGATGAAAATGTCCTACAGACTAGTTTTACAATACTTAACACTACTGTGTATTTGAGGATGGCTAAGATGGTAAATTCATATTATTTGTATTTTACCACAATTTAAAAAATTAAGAAGAAAAATGTCTTGCAAACATAAATGGCCCAAGGACCCTGTTCCTCTTTATTAAAATAAAACCAGAATTAACTGAATAGCTGTGAAAATGACCTCACATGTGCCTGGATGTGAAGTGTACTAAGGCTTAAGTACCAGATGATTGTTTTAAAAACTAACTGCATTCTCTGTTGCAAACATTATGGATCTATTCTTTAAGCTACCCTGCGTATTCTTTCTTCCATGTTCTGAATTAGAGACCCGGTTCGGTTTAGCATGCCTCAGTCAGTGTAATTAAGGTTGCAAATCATGGCTTGCCCCTCAATGGCCTCTCACCTAGGCCTCTCACCAATGGCCTCTCACTTAGGCCATTTTGATTATCATCAAAATGACCCCATCTCCCTAGGAAACAGATTGAAATGTCTGAAAACTGTCTGGGTTGTCATGGAGGAGGGTTTATGGGCACCTAGTAGGTTAGAAGCAGGGTTACAGCTACACATCCCACAATGCATAACACCCCCATACACAACAAAAGACTTTCTGGCCTCAAATGTCAATAGTGCCACGGTTGAAAATTCCACTCTAGATTGGCCCAGAATTCAGAGACCAGGTTTGTTGTGGGTTTTGTTCTTTCTTTTATACATGCCTTTGAGCTGCCAGTAGAGTGAGTGGTTACTAACCTGCCAAGCACAGTGTCAAATGCTCTCTCTAAATTATTCAATCCTCTCACTCTCAGAAGATACTGCTATGACCCCACCTTTACTGAGGAAAACATTTGAAGAGGTCAAGAATCTGTCCAAAGTTAGGGCCATGGGTAGGATTTCAAATAAGCTCTGCAGACCTCCAGAGTGGCATTCTTACCTCTACTTCCTAAACCCTCCTATTCCAGGACTCAGTGAGAAGCCCGTCAACACACTAATATACAACAAAACACAGTGGAGAACACTGGCACAGGCAACCCTTATGCCAGGTGACTCCCTCTCCCACGCAAATCCTTTGAGCATCTTGGCAGCCTGTCCACCCCACATAAACTATGGAAGAACTTTAGGATCCAAGGGAGAAACCTTAGGAAAAATATTTTCTCTAAATTATATATATTACTTTCCTTTGTGCATTATAAAATTCTTCCACTGTGACCAGTTATTTGCATTAAGATGATCTTAACAACTAAGTTCCTGCAATATCTTCCTAGAATCTTCCAATTCAGAAGTCATTCCTAAACAACTTTGAAGAATTCCCAAACATTTAACATCTCAGGAGGTATAGCTACATCCCTAGCCACTGCCTTTAACTATATTTATATTCTTCTTCCAAAACCATCTGAGGTAACTCCTATTCATCCTTCAAAACCTTGTTCATGCTTGCTGCACCACTTCTGTGAAGTTTTCCCATATTCCTCACAGCTTGTCATTCCTTTTGCACCAGTTCTGCACTGTCACATCCTTCTATTCTACATACACTTTTCTATGTTAACCATTAACCAACTAGACTGGGAGCTCCTTGCTACAGGACTGTGGACATCTTACGTGTTTTTGTCTATACTGCCTATTACAACACACCCTCACCTTTGTTTGCCATGTTCTACAAATAAAGTCAATCAGCTCAAAATTATATCCATACACTAGCATCTTTTGCAGACCTTTAGAAGCCAAAAAACAGCACATTAAGAGATCACGTACAACATTTGTGGAGATACCTATAGGAAGAAAAGGCAATTTTCTCTGAATCTTGAGAAGGCCCAAGTAATTTTGGCAGTCTCCACAAGAACTTTGCAAAAGGAAGGATGGATTTCTTAGTTGCAGAAATTAGTCATGAAGACTCTTGCAATGAGGTCGGCATTTGGGACATCTGGAGAAAGATACGCAGGTGCCAAGGCCCTCTTTATTGTCAGTATCATCATGCACCAAATTAACCATGATGAGGGAAGTGTCCCTCAACAAATACGGGACACTTCCTCTGTTCCCCAGTTTTGGTTTTCTATTTTGTATTTGTTTTCCTAACAACACTGACTGCCACACCCAAAGTGTGTGTGAGGGTTTATCAAAGGTCCAGGACCACTGTGTCCAAACCACGGGGGAAGGGGGATTGGTGGGCAGGAATGCTTGGCAGAAGAAAGAGAAGGAGGTGAAGGAGGAGAGAGGAGGAGAAGGAGGAGGAAGAGCAGAAGGAGAAACAGGAGGAAGAGAAGGAAAAGAATGAAAAGAAGAAGAAGGAGAATGCAAATTCTCAGCCCCCTCTGGCAACAAACTGAATCAATCTCTGGGGGTGTGACTGGAGCACGTGTAGTTCTAACAAGCCAACCCTCCAGATAATTCTAATGCACCCTCAAGTTTAAAAGCTACTGCCTTCAGTCTGTGGTTCTCAAATATTAGTGGCCATCAAGATCATGGGGAGGACTTGTTAAAAGGCAGATTTCCAGGACCCACCACCAGTTTTCTGATTTTGTAGGTTTCCTCTGACAACTCAGAACTTGCATCTCTAGTAAGTTCCCAGGTGATGCTGATGGTGCTGGTTCCTGGGGACTTCAGAGATTTAAGAGACAGGTCAGGAACCTGGGCATGGAGATTTCATTTCCATCTTATATCCTTTTGCAATTTTTCCTCAGCTCATATATATATTTTTTGAGAAGAAACAGAGACCAGTGCTCAGGTTATGAGAAAATTCTATAGTATGATCATATACTAACTTAAGAAAATAAAATAAACTTGTCAACGAAATGCTGATACCCTTTCACCCTTCTTTCCCAACACTCTACAAGACTCCCAAAACAAAAAGCACCCCAAACACTGGACAAGCAGTTTGGTATTCGGCCTCAGTCTGGTTGATTTATAACTCAAATCACTTGCTGCTTAAGCACTGGTGTCTCTGACTTCACCTCCAAGTGATTTCTCTCTAAAATACCCAGTATAATAACCCCGACAGGCACTGGTTTCTGTTAGCAACAGAATGGCCAGCACCAAGCACAGCTTACAGCATGTGTGCTCAGCCCACTTCCCTCTTTAGGGGCCTAGTGATTGCGGCTACATCTGAACACATGGAGAGCAGTGCTGGGGGCCTTGAGCCCCTATCCAGGCCCTCCTGAGAGGGCACACACAGCAAGCCTCCAAGAACAGACAGATTACAGTGCTGCTCCATACCAGAGCAGGGCCTCTAACAATCACTGATTTTTTTTTTTTTTGGAGAAATGATCAAACCCGGGGGTGGGGACAGAACTTCCTGCAAGAAACCGCATCCTGAACAAGCCCGCCCGATCGCTGTAAATAAACACTCTCTCCTTGCAGCACTTCCGCCAACTGTCGGCCTGGCTCCAATCGCCTCTCAAGTCCAAACAGGAAAGGGGAGGGAAGGCAACGAGATGGTAGATAGGGGTTTAATCTGCTTCTTGCTACAGTTGTCACTGGTGGGAGCTCCTAATTCAGCAGGACTGCCAGTGGCCTAGAATCACTCCTAGACCCACTTTTCCCTGTTAACCTTCATGACTATATTATTATGGGCAGCCCATAGCTGGCCAACACAGTGCTGAGCAGTGCAGCTTCTTCCCTGGATCAGATAAGCAGCCAAATCAAACCAGCTGGCTGCAGACAGAGTGGCACTGACACTTGGGAGGGATGTGCTACACAAGTCTGTGTATAACTCAGCCCAGGGGACCAGGAGGGAAAAGAGGGCCAGGGCTGGCAGGCGGAAGGTTCGAGAAGGAAATGAGCTAGTGACCTCAATTTTCTGGAAAACGTGAAGGATATTCTTTTCAGAGTGCACCATGTGGCCCAAGTAGGGAAAAATATTCAAAAAGAGACCACTGATGTCATCATCAGCAATGGTGACAGCAGGTGGTACCCACCAGCAGGTGGGCTTTCTTTAATAAGCCTCCTCCCCTTAGTCTTCTCCTGTGATAACTGTGAGGCAGATTCCATAACCCTCAAATTTGGGAGAGCTAAAGAAACACATGTTGGGACTCCAACTCAGTTTATCTGAATTAGGGCTGCCAATGGCAGGAACAGTGCCCACATGTCACTACAATGTCAATGGCAGCCACAGGGTCTGGCTTGAGACCAGAAGACCATGTTCCAGCCATGACACATGCCGCCTCCTAAATGAACTCCATCCAGAGAGCTTCTCAAGAAGTTCTAAGATTGTAAGGGTATTTGAATTCCATGGCATTCAGCAAAGTCAATTCACTCTTTCATGAGGCTTTTCTTTGCTGATTCCCCAGAGTTCTAATTTCCCATTTATGTCTTGTTACAGGACCAGGCCAGAAGTCTCTCTTCATAGACTGTTGAAAGGGCCACTGCCTCATACATCACAGGCATTCTATAAATGTATTTAAAAAGAATTCATGGGTGAATCAGTGACTGAATGAATGAATTCAAGAACTGATATGGAATACCTGGTTGCCATAGGGATGGAAACAGAACACAGCTCTTGCCCTTCCCTGGGAAGTCGGGGCCCACTGGAGAAGTTGGGGCTCTGCCATCCTGCTGGGACTGACTTTCCATAAAAGCTGTTGCCATTCATGGGCACCCACTGATTTTTTTTTCTTTATCACTGTGGACATGCAGGCTCAGGCACAGAGGTGGTAGCAGCATTTGTGGCAGATGGGATGATAAAATGCATTGTTGGCAGCCCCAGAAGAAGCAGGGAAAGTGATGAAAAAGGGACAAGTATGTTCTGGAAAGGAGGAGTGGGTAAAACCTCACAAACTCTTTGCAGACAGGACATGGCCCTGGAGCCTCTGCCCTAGGGAGGGAGGTAACCAGGAAGCTTCCCTGGGGCAGGGAAGGGTGGAGCCAGAGACAGGGCCAAGATGCCTAGGACAGAGAGATTCGAGGGAGGGAGGTTTGTTAAATGAATAAAAGTAAAAATGAAGCATCACAGGTACAGGCAAAGTGTTATTAAAATGCTGTAATGTCTCAGAGGTTCCTATGAAGTCATGTTCTTACAATTCACTCATAAGATTTAAAGACAAAATTATATGCCTCGTAATTCTCCAATGAGTGTTTTTCTGTGGATCCCATTGTTTATATGGGATGCACAACTTCCAGAAAGTTTAAATCATTTAAGGGATTAAAAACTGGAATTTTCCACAAATCCAGCTGCACATTCCTTGGCAGGAACAACTGTCAGTACTAACTATGTAAACACACTCATGTAATGTATACTGGTCCATATATTTCAGAAAACACTCTCTATCAGGAGTGCAAACTCAAATGTCCACAGGGGCCAGGCAATTGCTTAAATGACTAAAGCAAGCAGAGAGTCAAACACCAAAGAGTGTGGGAAGCAATCTAAATGGACAGTTTGACAAGACCCATCTAAATGAGCACCTTGGCCCCCAGTATGGGGGACAGGCTAATGTTGCCACATCTCTTGATCTGTGAAAAGAATACAGACATCTCACCAAAGTGTCACAGGTTCGATTCCCAGTCAGGGCACATGCCTGGGTTGCAGGCCATAGCCCCCATCAACCGCACATTGATGTTTCTCTCTCTCTCTTTCTCCCTCCCTTCCCTCTCTAAAAATAAATAAATAATATCTAAAAATTTTTTTAAAAACAATACAGACATCTAAGTTTTGCACTGGAATCTCAGTAAAAAGAATTGATAAATTAAAATATTTTATTTAGAACATAAGTCAAACAAAATATGTTTGGTCTGCCCTGGCTAAGTGACTCAGTTGGTTGGAGTGGCATTCTATAACAAAAGGTTGGGTTCCATCCCTAGTCAGGGCACCTACCTAAGTTGCAGGTTCAATACCTGGTCAGGACCAGTACAGGAGGATTCCCCCAAGAGCTTACAAAGAATAATACCCATTTAACAGATGAACAAACTGAGGCAGGAGGATACCTGGGCAGTGGACTGGCAACCAGCTACTATGGGTTAGAGTAGGATCCAGATGGGAATCACTGCAGTTGAAAGAGAAGTGACAGGTGAGCTAGCTCCACAGTGTCAGAATGCTGATTTGCTCCATTCCCATTATGCATTTTACTTGTGCAGACCTGAAACCATCATACCAGGTACCACACAGGAAATGAGAGGAAATATTAAAGAAGTGTGGAAAGGCCTCATGCTAATAGTAAGATGATGAAAAGGAAGGTCATCCATGCTCAAAGTGTTTTACCTGTTAAGAAACAGGTTTTAACATACAGAAGCAGGGTCCTTCTAAATGAACCTAGCCTTTTAAATACATTTTTATTAAACTTGCATGCTCACCAGACTGGGGAAAGATAGAAGCCTATTTCTCTCCCTTTTGTCTTACTCAGGATCACAGAGAAACTTCAATGCTTTTGAATCAGCCAGGCACAAGTGTATACATGTTCTGAGACAAAAACCTGAAATGACTCATTCTTCCAGTTTTCTTAAACAACTTCAGCTTTTAGGAAAGAGAATTCGTTTATACACACCACATACACGCCAGACAATGCCAGGCCTCATGGAACTCCTCATGGGCTGAGGGATCCAAGCAACACTCCCCTGCTAAGTAATGTGAACACTCTCAGCCTGGGGTAGGGAGCCCAGTGCAGAAATGCAGTCCTAAGACATCAATCATAATGATCAACAGTCACCTCTGCTCTGTCAAGAGATCTTTTCTATGACCAGAGTTGAGGATTCCCATGGCCTCTGTTCCCTTACACATCCCTCTCCGAATGGCTTCCGCAAGAAATGCACAAAATCCTGCTCCATAAGACTACAAAAACTTAGTATGGGCACTTCATGCTTTAACAGTTCTGCAAATGAAGGCTGTTGACTTATAAGATATAAGCAATACTTAAGGGAATTCCAGTACCTCTTCCAAAAGGCAGATGCACCTGTAGCGACATCCCTAGACAATAAGTGAAAGGATTATGCCGTGGATAAAAGCATTGCTATTAAGAACTCAAGGGTTCCCCTGTTGTTTTGAGCTGTGAACTTGGACAAATAATCTCATTTCTTCACGCTGCAATTCCCTCAACTGGAAACTAGTAGGTAAAAATGGTACCCACCAAACTGGGTTTTCCTGAGGATGAAATGGGAGGAATCTGGGGAGAGCTCTTCATGAGATATTCATAATTATAGGTGGTGTAGTGTCAGAAACAAAGGTGGTTCTTGTTTACTGTCCCAAGTTAAAATGCCTAGTGCAAACTTAACTTCTTTGCTTTGAACACCAAATTACCATTCCCACAATTTCAGAGTCAAATAATTGCAAAGTATTAATCCTTCGAAACCTGCTTAGCAAACTTCAGCCTGGTAATGCCAGCACATGTCTTTTGAACAGAGGGCACTTGCAACTGTACAACTTAATAAGGTGTATGGCATGCTAAGTTTATTAGTTAATGTCAAACCCTAGCTCCAGTGAGATCAAAGAAAAGAATACATGTTATGACCAGACCTGATTCAAAATTGCATTTTAGTTCCAACACAGAATGTCTGCCAATTTGGGAAAGCTGAATGGAAATGGTAATCAAACAATATTGTATAATCACATTCACTGTCATTTTTTTTTAATTTGATGTAAGAAAAATAAGGTAGGTTACAGAAATAGTGAAGAGGTGATATGCTCCGCTTAGGTCAAGGATTTTTTTTTAATTGCAAAAATGCAGACCAAACACAGCCTTCCAAAAGTGTAACAGCTGGGCCTAGAATTAGGGGAAACAAGCGAGAAGCCTAGGGTGCAAAATTTAAGGAGGTACCCACTCTCAGAGTCACCCAAAGTTCAAGGTCAGCACCTAAAAGTGATTGCCTCCTTAAATTTTGCACCCCAGGTGCCTTGCTTTCCTCTCCTTTGTACAACATTTAAGGCAGATGAAAGCAAAATGTGATTTCCATGCCTTTGTGTGTATGGTAGTAACTTGCAACCAGGCACCAAGATGTAAACTGATGGGTAACATTACAAGATCTCTCCCTTCAAGACCAGAATTTCATGGCTGGGAGCAGCCTGGGAAAGGGACAATTTCCTTCAATCTTACCAAGTTCAAAGGCAGCCCTTTACAACTTTGTGAGCATTTCCTAAACAATGTTTTCCTGTCCACTCCCATGCAAATTTGGATTAATTCCAAAACAGCAGAAAATCCCATTCTCAGATGTCATTTGTGCCTAAATACTAGAAGAAGAAAAGGCGCAACTTAAAAATAAAAGGGACCACTTATTGACCATGCCACCTAACCACTCAGGTTGATTACTCCCTTTTCTTTTCAAGGGCTACTTGTAAACAAATCATCATTCGGTTAGATAAATATTCATAGAGTTGTTTTTAAAAAAGCTAAACAATAATAAAGTATATCTAATTACATTCAAACAGATCGATGGAACTTGGGGTTTAGGAAGTTTTACAAATCTCAGAGAGGTAAACACAACGTTAAAGCATGCCATTTCTTTTAAATTGTACATTAAAGGAAAGGGCAGCTTAAGAAACATAAGGCCCTCAATGTTCAAATTTTCCTGATTTTCCATTTTAACCTCACAAAGCCTCATTTACAAATAAACATGTTTCTAATACATAATACATTAGAACAAGAAGTAGGAGGAGGACAAAGGAAAAATCACACCTGCACACTACAGTCAAAGTGTATATATTTCTAATTTCGATTATTAAAGTGAAACTACTCTGGTTAGAAATGCCGAACAGATTCAAAACTGAAAAATTACAGGCATTTCTTCACTTCCATACTGGCAATATTGAGATGTACTTCACTAATGATGTGAGTAGAAACACTGCACATAGATAAAGAGCCCAGACATAAGATGTAATAAATGTGGCTCTCCCCATCCCAACTGTCTGTATAACTTCCCCATAGAATCACTAGTTCATCTCCAATGAATGGCATTCTCCAATACTACATGAGTTTTGCTATCAGCTGTCTGACGCAAATGTGTGGGGGACTCTGCAGGCACTGCCAAGCTATGAAATAAGTAAGTATGTTAGGATGTGTGAGTCCATGCCTCTTTCCTGTTTCTGAACATAATAGTTCATTGTGCCTAGTACATGGTGGTATACCTTGGTTCTCCTCTCTTTTCAAGAAAGCCCATCACCTTACGTTAATTTTGAACAAAATTAAATAATAGCATAAAAAATCTACTATTAATAAATTCTGCTAAATTCAATTACTCTGGAATAAAATAAGTGATGAGTTGGGAAAAATAAACAATTTTGTGGAATATTCTCTCTCCTTCTCTTCTCTCTCTCTCTCTCTCTCTCTCTCTCTCTCTGTTTTGAGACCTAATTATATACTAAGCAAAAAGTAATTTTTGCCTCCTGCCTATATTTTATGTTTTTGGGCATTTCCATTTCATGTCTCTTGACACCTTTTCCAATAATCCATCTACTTGATATTGGAAAGCCTCACATGAATAAAACTTTATGGCACTATAGGCATTTAGCCTTCCACTGATATTCCTGGCCTGTTCAATTCTGCAATTCAATCAAAATCAAATCTCAAAATCCTCTTGTCAGCCAGCACTGCTTTCATATGCCTGAGCCTTGTGAAAGGATAACTGCATCCAATCTTCCCCCCAAGCAGTGCTTATATTGTTTTATTACAGTTCAATGAGTGGAGTTCAAAATTACACACAGCTGCCTACTACTGTGGCCGGGCTGTGTTATGCATGGACACAAGTATTACCCACCAGGCCTGAAATCATTCACTTACTGGCAGGCCAGAAAGATGACGAACACTGCTTTGTATGGAAGAACATCCTGTGTGTTAGATCTAAACAGGGAGATGTTAACAGATCAGTCCCTTTATAAAAGGGTTGTGAAAGCCCAGTGAAATGCAACTCAAATGTGCTCAACGTTAAGCATGTGGATAGAGCACATAAAGGCAAAGGTAAACTTCAACATGCAGTACTTATTCTCAGAAAGCTTGGGAAGATAAAAGACATGTGGAATAAAATACATATTAAGGAATTTGTATGTGTGTTTTAAATGACAGAGCTTGATTTAAGTGGGCTTTAAAAAAAAGTAATTCCAATAATCCTTTTGTTGAAACAAAAAAAACAAAACACAATGCCAATTAAATACAATTAAACTGATGAACAATACGTAATTAAAACACTAGTCACTTGGAAATGCTCCTGATAAGCCCCGGTAAGGCAGAGAGGTGGTTAAATGTCATCAGGGGTGCACCATCTTCTTAACACTTGGACTAACACATTAAGTGGCTACCCCCTATTTAAAAAAAAATGAAGAGAACATACGGGAACCATAAAGGAAGACAATACTGAGTCTCATCTGTGTAGGTGTTAAATTACCCAACGGTTGCCAAATGGGAAAAAATGGTCTACGTAGAAAAGGAATTGCCAAAACGCCAAATAAAAATGTGTGCTAACTCCAGGCTATCATAGTTGTAAAACAATCACTTCCTAGGATGCAGCCTTCCAAGAAAAATTAATTACACTTCTCTCATGTATGAAGGCATGCACCCTCTGTGTAGGTGGTCACACACTTCTGTGGCAGAAGTCACTGTCAACAAGGTAGAGATGTATGTGCAATTGCAAAAATTTTACCTATAATGTCTCTAAAACTAAATATCTTGGAGGCCCCCAAAGGTGAAATTTATTTCCATTTCTAATATCTACAACCCTGTGTCTTTTGAAATGTCATCAAAGGGAACTGTAAAGGAAACATGAAAAGCTCTTATATACAGAAACTTCTTACATAGTACAGAAATTAAAATCAAGACTAAATCCTCAGGAGTTTAAGTACTGAGTTAACCCCAACTGAAAGGGGAAGTGTAAGGCTAGATATTCTGTTGTAGCTATGTTTATAGGTAACAGCTTGGAAAATCAGGTGCTTTGCATGTAATAATATCTTATTTTTTTAATTAACACAGGTAGATCTAAAAAACCAGCAAGGCAAAACAGGGAAAATTCAGAGTTGGCACAATAGTGGATGAGTTCTAGGTATAATTTTATTCTCTCTGAAATAAAAAGATGATGTTCAGGCTTACTGACCCAAAGGAAACTCTTGTTATATTTTCATATCTAAGAGGGCTGAACTTGGAGGGATGAGGCCCACATTTTTTAATGTGGACACTGCTTTTGTCAAGATCCATCATTTTTTGATGGTCACAGAGTAGGAGCACTTATCTCCCTCCCAAGTCAACTGCAGTAAAGTGTTATTGTTTGATAGTTTTTCAATTGCTGACAAAATCCGCTGGTGTTCCCAGAAAATGGAAATGTACTACACACATTTGCCTCCCTCCCTTCCTTCCTCTTTTATTCAGTGGAGTCCCAATGGGTAAAATGAACAAATCTCCAGTTCACTCTGCTTTTTGGCATCTCTAGAAAATTCAGAAGACCTGACAACACAGCAGTGAGAAGGGCTGGGGCAGCAATACTGTCAGCTTCTCTGCTCTCCCTCCCTAGCCTACTTCCTTTTAAATTACCTGTGTAGCTCCCATAACAATTCAAGTTTGAGGCTCCCGTGCTTCAAGGTACTTCTAGTACCAGATTTCTACACTCCTATCCCACTCAGTGAATGTTCCCACACTGCCTACTTACTTCCTACATTCCTTAGAAAGGGAAATCAGGAGAACAAGGATATATATATAGCTTCATGATAAATGCCAAGACCAGCAAACAGAAATAACAGCAACAAAGCAGGGTGTCCCCCAACCTCATTCCTACCAACCCCCAGTTTCCTAATGTCTACTAGGCAAGGGACTTGTGGGTTCAAAACATGAATTATCAGATCCATTCTTCAAACTGAATGACACATGCAATTGGATATTTTGAGAAGTGGTTACCTTGGTTATCCTAACAGCTAAAGGAGATTCACAGTGTGATCCAGGCAGCCCCATAGGCTGAATAAAAGGGTCAGCTGTAATAGGATTTCAACACAAAGAGCGAAGAATGTCTGGTGCTAATGGACTACAAAGCTCATTTAAGTCTAACTCCTGTTTTTTAACAAATAAAACCAATGTCCCCTACCCCCAGCCCAGAGATCTGGTCCCAAGGCACTGAGATGATCATCACCTCAGGACCGAGAATCTTATTCTCACTGAAGAAATCCCACGCCCTAAGTGCTGATGAAATTCAGAGTTGAGTCCACTGGTCATGCCCCTCTTCCAAAGAGCACAAGCATTATAAAGGGAATTCATGAGTAAGTAGCAAGCTCAGACACTAACATCCCACTACTTTCTGCCTTCCACAATCCTAATTATAGTTTTCAAGTAAAACTCACCTCACACCTATTCATGAAAAGAGAAAAACGTCCTAAAATCTCAGTTAAGAAGCAGATATCTGCACTTTCAAAGTTAAGGAACAGACTTTGGGGGTAATAAGGGTAAACTCAACAAAGCTGGTGTGACTTCGCCTATTTCCACCAAACCACCTCTTCTGTCAAATCACTTACAAGGTCATATTTATACTTCAGGAGGAAAATCCTAAACTAGATTGTTACTTCTCCCACCTTCCTATGCAAATATCCCTCTCCAGTGACCCTGGAGTTAAACTACATTCTCTCTGTTTGGTTCCATAAAAGCAACTACAGAGGGGATAAGAGAAAGTGGTTCAAAAAGAATCTTAACTGCCCCTCTGTCTAGCCCAGCAGGAGGGAATGGCATTCCTACAGGGCTATCAGAGTCAGGACATTGGGGCTAATTTAGAACCTATGTGCCTCCACACACATGAGGACATCACCCGCATATCTCCACTTTTTTCTGAAAATGCTCCTTAATGTTCAGAAACCTGGTTATACTCTGAAGCCAAGGCTGAGAGAGAGAGATGGGTGTTCAGTAGAAAACCACAAAGACGAAAACACCCAGCATCACTTTCAAATTCTTTCTTTATTTTCAAAAACTCTGCAGTATATTTAAAAAATTGAGCTTTGGTGATCTGACTACAGCCTGGACAGGCAGCATCTGCCTCACCTGGGAAGCCTGTTAAAGATGCAGGGTCCCAGACCCCACCCAGCCCCACTGAATCAGAATCTGCATGTTAACAAAATCCACACCTGATCCTTCTGCACATCAAGGATATGCTGATGTAAAAGAATTTTCATGCAGTTACTCTTGATAGTGGGACAGTAAGGATGATACCCTGACTTCTAGAACACAGATAAAAAAGTTTGTGGAATATCTAAGTTCAACTCATCAGAAGAGCTTTTTTAAAAATACAGATTTCTGGATCCATCTCAGACCCACTGAAACCAATCACAGACACTGGGATAGTCCTGCTGTTACTCCAGCTTGAGAATCACTGCCCACCTTCAAATGTGCATTTGCTTCTGCTCTACTGATGGGTTGTTTTTAATCCATAGCTAAAAAGATCAACATGCTGCAACTCTATAAACTGCAAAACCATCAAAAAGCATGTCCTGCTTTGTATATGCTCCAGAATGAATGAGGCACGACATTGTTTTGGAATTCTTACGAATGATACACAATGCTTTACAAATAGCCAATTTCTTAAAGTAAATATGTTCATTCTCAGTAACACATGCACACACACATGCTTTTGGTGGTAAACTCTTCATAAAAAATGATAGTCAGCCATGGAAATGTCTGCACAAGGACACATCCCCGGTCTGCAAAATAGAGGCACACCACTGAGAGTGCATCCCTACATACAGAAGCTTTCAAACAGAAACAGACCAGCTACAGAATGAAAGCATTCTCCTTACTCCTAATACTTCATCTACAACAAAACCAACTGATTTAACAAGTAGCAATAAATAACCTGTTATATATTAGCTTAATCATTAAACACCTTTTCCCTTTTAATTAAAGAACACTTGAAAACTAGTTCTCAGAGGGATTCTAAAAAACTAACTTAAATGTTTAAGAAAACATGAATTTTGATACAATCTGGATAAAATGAATGATGAAAACTCTGAAATGTTGAATGGGATGGTATTTCAAAGAATTAACTAACTACAGTGTGAGAGAGAATCAAAAAGCATCTGCTTTTGAGTCCCCTTCTCATTTCGTGCTTTCAAAGATCCAATTTTTACATCTGGAGAAGAGGCCACAGGTTTTTTATTACTATGAAGAGTCAAAATATTTTAAAGGATTGCACTTTGAACAGTTTTAATTTCCCTGATGCAGGTTACCTAAAAAAGAAAAATGCTATCAGTAAAGTTATGGGGTGAGTATGTGGTGGGAGCCCCATACCAAGTTATGCTGGCTTTATCTGCCATTGCACACATGCAGGGAGATGTGGGAACAGTTTAATAAACACTGCTGTTTAAATAAATGTACACACAAAACAGAAACAGACCACAGGTAGCAAGAATCGACTAAGGGTTACCAGAGGGGAGCGTTTGGGGGCCTGGGTAAAAATGCAGAAGGGAAGAAGTACAAATTGGCAGTTATAAAATTAGTCACAGGGATGTAAAGTACAGTATAGGAAATATGGGCAATAATGTTGTAATAACTACCTATGGTGCCAGGTGGTTATTGGACATTTCAGGGAGATCACTTTGTATAGTATGTGATTGGCTAACCACTATGCTATACACCTTAAACTAATTCAAAAAAATACTGAAAGTAAACTGTAACTGAAAAATAAAATAAACATCACTTTTAATTTTCAGTGCAAACTGATCTTTTTCATTCTAAGTTATTAAAATGTGACTATAATTTGAGTACAGTGGGCCTGAGGGAAAGGAGTTCAGGTTTGCCCTGTGTGACTAATTCATCAAGTGTCTGGGAGGCAGTGGGTCCCAGAGCAGTTGCGGTGAGTCCACAGGCTGGTCCATCTGATGTGCAGCAAAGCCTGGGAGCAGCAGGTGCACAGAGACAGAGCAGAACAGGGACATGAAAGTCTGGCAAACGGGAAATTGGAGGAAACTATTTCTTAAATGTAAATAAAGTTTACTGTTACTTTCCTTATTGCAGCAGCAAAGAAGCTACATTCAACGGAAGGTGCCATTTTTCTGCTAAACTAATTTTCAGACATGAGCGTTAGTTTACCATATACTGAACTGACATTTTATATACAAGTCGATAGCATCACAATAGTGACTGAAATTTAAGTGTACCCTCAGCCTTCTCTTTTTCCCTTGGGGACCTTGGAAACAGACAATTCACATTCCAACTCTTCTGCACACTAGTTTTGAGACTCACCTCAGGACAGTATATTTCTTGGCTTTAGCATCAGTTTCTTCTCTGGACGATGGAAATTACAGCAGTTTCTACTTCACAGAGATATTGAGAGATACCTACATTACACAGTGACTGAAATACAGGTTCTTGTACAAATAACACCCCCTTTTTATTACAAAATCTTTTATTACAAAATCATAAGCATGTAATTCTGTAATATCAAACTCAAGCACACCATTTAACATTTTAGATCAGATCAGGCGCATTCAGGGTGGTATGGCCGTAGACCCATTTGACATTTTGGGTGAAATCTTCAAATTAAAACTATAAATTATTATACCCATATTATTACCCTACCAATCACTCAAGCAGACCTTACTTCTGCCAGAAGTAAGTGCTACCCAGGTATATAAAAGCAGGGCAATCCTATTAAAATAACACATGGAGTATCAAAGAGTCACATTTTCCCTATAAAATATCAGTATTAACTAATATCAGTTAGCTCTATTTTCGAAGATAGAGTATTTGCAGGTTATTACTAAAAGTAATGCCCCATATGAAAGACTGCCCTAGCAACTTATCTCAGAGGTATGTCATTTACCTCAGAGAAAGCAGAACATACAACACAGCTTCTCAAGCTAGTGTGTGACACGAGTGTCTGAGGGCTGACAATGCTAGGCTCCTGAGGTGGACTTCAGTCATTCACACATCTCTATCATGCTCCTCCTCAATGTCTGTGCTAATCCGCACCATGAAACTTTAAGAAAAAGATAAATAAAAGCATTTATAAATTCATAAAAATCAGAAATCATAAAGTTCCATTAATAAAAATTAAAATACAATTTAAAATCCAACAAAATAAAAGCCTATCTACTACGTTTATACATGCCAGATTCAAGCAAACCTCAGGTACTGATGTACAGAGTTCTAGAAAATGAGTAAATCATGATTACTGAGCAATATTGCAATTTCATTATCAATTGGTGTAGACACATTCTGCCCGGCACACACATCAAATATCCTTGGCAATAACAAAAGAGATCCGATTCCTGATGGGGAACGATTCACATCTCCATTTTCACCTCCATGAAACCAAAGTAAAAATTTTATCAGAGTGAATGACCAAAGACAGTCCCACGTGATGAACAACAAGGGAGCAGTAATTCAGAATTACAGCGCATATGCAGATTCAGATTCGGTGCATGTCCCTTTAAAGCATACCTCAGTGTACTACGTCTCACCTTTAGGCAACTGGGAAGGAACTCCCAGCCACACAAACAGGAGAAATGGTTCAACCACTGGGTAAAAATATGCAGTTTGTCCACCATGCACGATCAAAGTAATCAAAAAATATTCCTATGAAAATGTTTTTATTGATATTTATTGGTAGGTTTGTTTGCCACAAGCCATAGACATTCTTCCTCCCCACTTGCTTCTTTTCAGCAGACACCTTGCTACACAACCCCAGTACAGGCACAGGCCAGGAACCAGGAGCTGGAGGCTCTGCACAGCAGGCCCCAAGCAGCCAGCATTGGCTACAGCTCCAGCACCGTGCGCCAATTTCAGGAAAATGAGAGTTCAGCCCTTTCTTTCCTCTACATTTTCGTAATCTTGTGGAAACAACTGTTCCAGAAACCAGCTCCCCTACCAGTCAGATATTTACACTAAACCTGCACTAAAGGGCTTGATGTTACAATGCTATCTCATTGATACAAGATCACTTCACTTCACTTCTGAACCACATCAAGCTGTATAATACTCCAACAATCAAAACCAGTGCCCCTCCAGAAAGATGCAGCCCAGATTATTTTCATGTGCTCATAGGAGCAGAATGCCAATATTTTTGTTTAATGTAATGCAAATCTCAAAAGAGTCAGAGTTTAACCATGAATACAGCAGGCAGGCATATATCTTTTCAACATGTATATGTCTATATCCATAGTATTTACATGTTACACAGGCACATGGCAAGCTATAAAGAATCAATGGATCAGCTCTGGATCAGCACTTTAAATATTTTCAATTCTAAAAGTGCAACTTCATTTACAAAAGACAAAACCAGCCTCAGAATGAAAGAAATATTTTTAAAATCTTAGGTAAAATATAATATCCCAGTTCATGACAATGTGAAATATTCTGCCTTTTTCTCTGATTTGCAAAATAAGTAGGTGAGAAAAGTAACAGAGTACAGCATTTACCTATCCATTTAGTAAATAATATGGAAGACCTGCTCTACATCTTTATTCAAATGAAAATACTTTCCCCCGGCATATATTTCTTTAGCTGGTAGAAACCCCACCCTTGTGTTCCTTGTGTAAGGAACACAAGCATAAAGCAACCTCTGGCAATAGACCATTTTACTTATTCTGCAATTTCTTACCCAAATTACACAGGTATAATTATTTTGACATTATAATGAAAAGAAAATGGGATTTGGGCACTGCAGGTTTATCTAATAACACTGTTCCTTGCCAGACTTCACAGCACTGACAGTCACAAAGAACCTTGTCCATTCCAATAGGAAATATTTGATTTTACTGTAGGGACATTATTTATTTTCACCAAGTTGCTATTATCAGAAAGGATATGATAGCTGAATAATAAAAATGAAATCAAGAAATTCTGGTGTTTCAAGGCTTTATTTTTTTTTTCTGCTCTCACTTTTGACATTTTCTTCCCCTGGAGAGACAAGATAAAGTGCTGTCATAAATGGGTGACTTTTCTTGTCAAATGACAGATTTGATTCTCCATGGCAACCACAAATCAAGGTGCTAGTAGGAATTAAAGCTTCTCTTAAAAGGCGTCTTTATGTTTATAAAATGAATTTAAATTAAATGGGTATTAGGTACAGTCTTTACCTCAATTTATTTGTTGACTGAAGAGCTCTGTATTGCAGGGAGACATTTGCATTTTAAGGGAAGATAACATATTGTCCTGACAGATGCATAAACAAAGCAAGTTCCAAGGTCATGCTTCATTCACTAGTTTAGGGACCCAGGAAGGGTATACAGATGGACATCTAGCAGTTAGGAATTATTTAAATACTGGACAAGGTATAAAAATTACCCCTTCAGAGGAACAATGAAGGGATCTATTTCTTCTCCTAAAAGACCTTTCTTCTATTACCAATTAAAAGATTTTTGTTAATTGTCATAGAGTGCCAAAAGGCAACCTACTCTTCATCTCTGTCCCTCATGTAATAGACACAAATATTTTTAAAAAATTTCATCATAGCAAATAAGTATCCCACTATGAAATTACTTTAGCTCACATACTCATACACTGTTAAAATGAAACACTGCTTTCCCATGTTTTTAATAAAGTCAAAACACACACACACACACACATGATTTTAGAGAAATTAGATAATTAATATGTACATTAAGATGATTCCAATATTCGTAAGAAATAAAAGCTGATTTTTTTTTATTTTTTACAACATTTTTGGCCATTAGAACTTAAGCAGAAAGGTAATGTGATAGCGGATTCTGAAATAAAAAATCAGGTCCAATCTTCTTGACATTAGCAAGCCATTTGCCTAGTATAGAGGAATGAGGGCTTTAAGGTCACAAATAACATTTTAAAAGTTGAAGCACAACTCATTTTTGGAAGTTTCAATTACAGCAGAGGGCATTGCAAGCCTGTTTGAAATATATATTGTCAACACTACAGTCAGTCTGAGACATGTTCAACCTAAAATAAAGAGAGGGAACATAAAAGTTTTACACTGTACACTGGTAGGTAGGAGAATCCGTCATTCTAAATGGCACCATTGTAAGCTTAGCCAAATTTGATGTGACGCCACCTCTAGTTAAAAGACAAAATGGATAATAAAACCCCCTCATGAAATCACCTAATAATAAGGCTGTGACTATTGAGAGCCACTCTGACAAGCTAATGGGGGGAAACAGCTGGTCCAAATACAACAAAGAGATGCAAAAAATAGCTTCATTTAGGAATTTGTAATTTTAAACCTAAATGCTTGGAAGTTATTTTTTTTTTGGGGGGGGGGGACAGGGAGGTGTTACTTTTATTTCATGGGAACCATCAGACTTTGTCCACTCTTGAATTTAGTCAGTACTAGCTACAATAAAATGGTGCCTAAAAGTTATAAACCCCTTTGGAACTCTATGTACAAAGCATATTTTATGGTGGAATGAGTCACACCGAACTCTCTATTTCAGTCACAATGGCTTTTGTTTCATATTAGAATGAAGTGGGTTGATAATCATATTCTCATCCCGTGAAAAATTCAAAGTAACATCATGTCTAAAAACACAGGCTGATGAATTACATGGAAACAAGTGCTCACGGTTATCGCATATGACACAACGGGCAAATCACAGGTACCACAGGGTTATGACATCGTCTTAAAAACTGTGACCCTAGGTCTGTGGCATCACAATGTCAGAGGGATCCCATCCAGGGGAGCTTGGCAGAGTCTGGTACGCATGGCAGTCACTAAAAACAAGCTGTTGTCTCTCTTTGAAATAATGGACCCTACCACACTTTAGACAGAGGGAGCTATCACAACAATGTGAGTGCTAATAAGGCCTCCTCACCACAGTGTCTGCTTTCAATATTTCACCATTGGCAAGAGGAAGCCATCAGGATGGACACCCTCCAGGGCTATACGTGATCATATGCTACATAAAACCAGAGCACACTTTGCTAATGTACAGTAGAACATTATGCAAACTGGTCACTAAAACAAGACCCACCAGGGTAAATATGAGAATATTATGCTCCTAGAAACAACATCATTCACCATTTGGTTTCAAAGTGAAGGAAGAAAAAGAATGTATAAACTTGTGTCAGTTGTGCAGGTGGAATCTAGTTACTCTGTTTAAATGTTCATGTCACAGAATCAACTCAAGAATTTCTAGAGAAAAATAAAATATGGTCCACTTCAAACAACACCTCCCACCTGCCTTCAGGAGTGCTCTAAGCTTTTCGGAGGTACGCACAGCCTCACAGAATCACAACTTCATGACAGGCCAATCCATGGGTAAAGCTCTCCTTCTTGTAAGTTCAGGCACTGTTTAACTTGCTAAAACATAGTATAATAGGAGAGAACCTATATTACATAAAGTTGAAATTTTGCAGTATCTTCAGCCAAATCCTCCACAGGATTTAAAAAATAGTTAAAATGTGTCAGGGAAACCATATTATTAGCATTAGAAATCTGGACTTTCCTCATAAAAAAATTCTGTGTAGTCCTATTATGTTCCAGTCATTCAATGACAGAAAATTCAAACCAGTTACCATATACAACATTTTTTATTGATTTAAAGAGAGAAAGGAAGGGAGAGAGAAACACTGATTTTTGTTGTTCCATTTACTTATGCATTCATTAGCTGAATCTTGTATGTGTCCTGATAGGGATCAAACCTGCAACCTTGGTGTATCAGGAAGATGCTCTAACTAACTGAGCTACCTGGCCTGGACCCCTACAATATGTTTTTAAGTATGTGTAATGTAGCTTCATCTAGTCCGAATTAAGGAGCCCCAAATATATACATGTGACTTGAACTGACTGCTCCTCACAACTGTTCTCTTGAACTTTGATATTTCTGTAGCCCCCAGCACCATCAATAAACCCAGTTCTATCCCCCTAATAAATCCACTAATTCTGTGTCGCCACGTGAGATGTACCTGCCTCAAAGTCCAGTGCCTGACTGAACTCAAGCTGCCTCTCTTGGTTTCTGTGTCCCTGTGCTGAAAGTTTCTTTCTGTGATTCCACCATTCTCAGACCTCAGGGGGTGGTGGTGGGAATCTCAACCAGCAGGTCACCTTTCAAAAACAGAGCTCCCACCTAATAAGTGGCTGTGGATTCAGGATATTTCAGGTCCCTGTTCAGGAAAGGCAGGCAGTAAAATACATGCCACACTCAAGAGCCACCTGTGACTGGCTCTGATATAACATCAGGTGAATGGTGATCTGAGCTTCTCTG
The DNA here is from genome assembly GCF_004126475.2 of Phyllostomus discolor. Lineage (NCBI taxonomy): Eukaryota > Metazoa > Chordata > Mammalia > Chiroptera > Phyllostomidae > Phyllostomus > Phyllostomus discolor. Next base: position 65,833,640 of record NC_040909.2, read on the forward strand.
AGCTGTGTTTTCTCCCCACAAGGAATGAGGATGATACCTCTGAGAGCTCACGAGGGTGTTGTAATTTCAATTGAGTATAAAATGCTTTGTGATGCTTAGTGACATAAGCCAGTCAGAGGAAGACAAGTACCATATGATCTCACTTATATGTGGACTCTAATGAACAAAATAACAAATACAATAGGCATGGATATATGAACAGACTAACAGCTGTCGGGAGTGGGGGCAGGGAGACTGAATGGAAGAAAGTGAAGGGATTAGCGAAGGAACATATATGCAGAACCTACAGACACAGAAAACAGTGTGGTGATGGCCAGAGAGAAAGTGGGTCAGGGGGTAGGTGGAGGTGGGCAAAAGGGAGAAAATGAGGATGGAAAGAGATTTTGCTTGGAGTGATGGGAGCACAATGCAGTATTCAGATGATGTTTTACTGAGTTGTACACTTGAAACCTGTGCGGTTTTGTAAACTGTCACTCCAATCAATTCAAATTAAAAAATGATTGTGATGCCTGGATTAAAGGCATTGTGGGATGAAAGCACAGAAGCAGTCACAAAAGTCACTGTGTCTTGACCCCCAAACACAGCTCTATTCAATTGATCCTCTTCTTGAGGCTTTGCTTGGCTACACATGACATGGATGAGGAAAGTCTAGAACCAAGAACAGGCCCTCCAGAGGCATATACTTTGTAATAACAAAGTACTGGCAATGGCAAGGAGGAAAGAATGGGCAAGAAGAGTCACAAATGAGGAATACTTGGTGTTCATACCAAGCGTACATTTCTGCAAAGGCTCAAATTTTAGGATTCTGAAAGTGGGTACACTTTCAAAAAAAAAACCACGTGATTCCCCACAGGTCTAAGGGCTGGGAGCAGCTAACCAGCATCTTCACAGAATGCCTGGCTCATACTGCATGGTGTTCATGCTGAACACTGAAGCTGGCAACTTCAGAAGGCTCCTCCTAAGTCATAGTGCTCTCCTGGAAGGTGGCAGGTGAATCACAGGCAAAGTTACTACTGCTCCATCTTGGCCTCCTTAGAGAATTGAATGGAGCCAGGATGCCTTTTGCTCCTGGGAACAGGGAAATCAAGAGGCCAAACAATGCTTCACCTTTCCCATCTGGCTCTTCCGAAATGGTCCTTGTCCATATGCAGTGACTCCACTTTACCCTTCTCTACCCCAGAGTTGAGGAATGAATGAAAATAGCAAGGCACCTCTGCCATCTCAGCTCAACAGCCGTTTGCTTAGAAAAGCCTGACCCTTGCCTCCACATTGAGTGGTGACACTTACAGAGAGGACTTATAGACCACATGACAGCCAATCTCCATTCTGCCCTTTCTCCTTACATAACCTCATTTGACTCACTCTACATCTAAACCTCAGTCTCCTCATCTGGAACACAGGGATAACAATACCTATTTTATAGGGTTTTGTATCATGGGTGGATCAAATGAGTTATCATATATGAGTATTTTCTGAAGTCTGACTAGAATTGTCATCATCTCCTTCAGAATAATAATATGGAGTGGATACTAGTATTACCTCCACTGGGTAAATGGGAAAATCTAGGCACAGAGTGCTTAAGGAATTTGTACAAGGTGGGAGAATGAGTAAGTGTTCAAACCTAAGCAGTCTAATTCCAGAATCTGCCATCTGAATATTATTCTACATTCCCCCATACAGGGTTAACTAACCTCTGTTTCATGTCACTTAAGACACACTGGAATCTTACATTCATACACACAGTGCTCCACAAGGGCAATTTCACTCATACTGTCTAGGACTTAGCCCAGTGTAGGTGCTCAAAGAGTGAATAAATGAAAAAATTCATCCTTCCATCTAGGAAAGCGATATGTTGGGCAGGTAAAACTAAACATTTATAAATCTGGTAACTATGAGCAAGTTGGCACAGCCACCTGAATCCAATAGATGCCAGCTCATCCTAAGCCTCCTCCAGACCTTTCATTCACTCCACTTCCATCCCACTTAGCACCCCAATCTCTCCTGCCATTCTGGCCTGCCCTTATTATTTTTGTCTTAGGACTGGGAGCCTCTGAACAGGGATGAGCTGTTAACTTTCTTTTAGAAAACAACTTTCACCCAGTTATTTGTCAACTTCTGTCATTCAAAGGGATAGATAGAAAGAAAACAAATGTATGTCTTTAATGAAATTCACAGTCAAGAAAAGTTGTCATCATCTAGTTATATCTGTTATGACATACATTTCATTTTGTTCAATGCTTAACAGAAAAGCTATTTAATCAAACAGAAGATTCTTGCTAAAATGACAGTCCAAGCAATGTCCAAACAAGCGTTGATTTTAATATGTGAATCTGATCAGGATTGGATTGTTTTCAGAAGATTTTTTTTCCTGCCTCTTTCATTGAGAAAATAGCTTGAGGCAGTGGATGCAGAAAACAACAGAAGACAACAGAGGTATAGCAACATGAATCCAAGATGACTGTGGCAATTTGAACCCCACCCTTGAGCCTCTTGGGAGATACAGCCCACCATCTGAAGGGTTATTAAAGGGTTTGCAAGGGCAAGAGGCTGTGTCTTCTTTCTCCTTGGCATATAATGCCACACAAAAGAGGTACTCAAGTGTAATACACAACGTAGGGAATGATGACATCTGTGTTTCTCAAGTGATACTTACTCCCTTGGATATGTGTTTGTCTTTACAATTTAATGAACACTTAGCTTCAATGAGAAAATCCATGTTACCGCAGGATTTAATGGGTAGTACAGCTAGAATGCTTGAGGGGAAAAAAAGATACCAGTAATATTCAGAGGATGACAACTCTTTCCTTCTGCTCCATTCCTTAACACTGCGCTTGGAGCAAAGTGGGATATCAACAAAGAATTCTTGCCAGGATGGATGGATGGACACACCCCCAAAAAGGAAATGACTGATAAAAATGATTTTAATATATTATCATAGGAAGTTCTTCCTCACTCGTTAAAGAAGTGTCCTGATCCATGTTTTATTTATGACATTTGGGGGCAGCCAATGGCTAAGAAACTTTCTTCTTCCTATGCCAGGTTAAATAGTTATCATGATGACAACAACACCACAGATTGCCAATTAGCCCAAAACTTTGTATTACTATGTTAATGTTCTAAATAAATGAGGGATGGTCCAGACCGGGGATGCTCACACTAGAAGGCTGATTAAAACAAAGCTTGCTGGATCTGTCCCACAGTTTCTGATTCAGTAGGTCTGGGCTAAGACTCAAGAATCTCAGCTGTAATGAGTATCCAGGTGATGTTGATCTTGCAGCACAGAAAAGCCACTGATCTAGACAGTCCCGGAGGTTCCTTGGACTCAAATTCTACGAGTTTCTTCATGAGCTACTCTTCTGAATTGAATGAACTTATAAAGTAGATTCAATGCTATTTGAGGTATCAGGGAAGCACACAGCATTGCTAAATTTAAGATCAGGATGCCTGATCTTTCCAATAGTCCTTACTATGTGAATTGTTTCAATTCTGAGAGAAGCAATTTTTTATATTGGTGTTCATTTTTGGAGAGTTAAAAATGTCTGTCAAAACATTTGAAAAAATGAATTTCAAAAATCCAATCATAATAAGACAATATAAATATGACCTGAGGAGCCTTTAAGGACTTCTGTGGAATTATCTAGTCACAGGTAGCATACACAAGTCCCAAGAGTCAAATCCCGCCCTCCATCTTGTTTTATCAGGCCCAGCACCTTGTTTCTACCCAGTGGCAGCGCTGAGCACTCACTTAACTGTTAAGGAGTAGTTACATTTATACAGTCCTAAAACTACATTCGGCCCTCTGAAGGCAACCGAGAGGCTGATGTGGCCCCCGGTGAAAATGAGTTTGTCATTGCTTGGCCTCCAAGAGGATTTGTAAACCAGTCACAGTTGCATAACTCAAATATGTCTACGTGACAAAAAGTGAGGAGCTCCAAATTTCATTTTGGTTATCCTCTTCTACAGTCTGTCCACCTTTGAAAGACTCTGCCATGTTAGCACATCACATAGTAACTCCACGTGCATTACCATAGTTACTCCTTTCCTTATAGTCACTTTTCCAGAGTACAAAGGGTTAATAGCCCTCCCCCACCCACACACATGCATGTACTCACGGGCTTCTCTAGTGTCAAATGACTCCAAGTTTTTTACCCTTTCCACAAAGATCCTCTTAGCTACTCTTTCATCATTTTCATGGATCATCTCCAGAACCTTCCCCAAATCCCTATCCTTTTCTTGTCCTCCAGCCAGGGTTGGACAAGTTACTCACTGGTCTTTTCATCTGTCACCATACTTCAATAACATACCATGGATCCTACAGAGTTGTTCATACCACTCTGCACTGCTAACAAAGCCTGATTATGCAGGGCAGGGTTGGGCAATCCCACACTACTGAACACAAATGAGATCTAGAAAGAAAGAAGTAGGACCAAGTTGGCAAGCTAGTACTAGTGCAGAACTTGAAAGATATTCCGGGAAACCATTCTCCTGAAAGAAAATGTGGTCACAGGGATTCGAAAATTTGGTTTGAGGCCTGTGGAGAACTTACAACTCAGAGCAATTCCACCAGCCCTGGGTGGCTTTTAAATGGTAATATCCAAATAAGAGAGGAAATAACAGTGCATTCCAACCAGAACTGCACACATTTAGACAGACTAAGAAAATAACAATAAAAGTGAAAATTTATTCTGCATGTGTGATTGTGATTATCATTACATCACGTTCCATATATGCCCAGCCAGAATAAATATTAACCCATCTTATAAATGACTTTATATTGCATTTGTGGATACAGCTCCACCCGAACCCAAAACAACACTGTTTCCATAGTAACCAACAGATTTCAAAGAAGGAAGAAGGAGGGGAAGACTTCAGAATGCATAGCAATCAAATAAAATAGCCAGCATCAACAAAATATGTTAGCATTATTTAAAGCACATTTAGGACCATTCTATAGTTTAATCTTTTTTTCCCCAGAAAACCAGCTCTTCACCTTCTTGTAAAGCTGGTCCTCCCAACAAGAAGAAAAAGAAACAAAGATTGTTTCTATTTTAATTGAGGAAAGAAGCAAATTTCTCGAGTCATTCCTGGGATCCAAATGGGAGTATAAGGAAAAAATAACATCTACTCAGTGACTTAGCACACATTGAAATTCAGATTAATTACGAATTGGTAATCATGAAATCTTAACTGGCCTTTGATCATCATATGAGAGTATCTATTCTCTTGCTGAGAATGTAATGAGGGGGAAAAAGAAGCAAAAGCCAAAATTCAAAGCTAGAGAGCTAATGACCAGAAAAGCTGCAGACCATCATCCACTGACAGCCCAGATTTGTCACTGGAACTTTCTCAAATATCAGTTCCTCCAAGTGAATATTATACATGAATTATATGTTTATCTGCACCCCAGGCAAGTTCTGTCAGTCTTATGCCTGTAGATAAAAAAACTCAAGGCAACCCCTGTAGGCAGCATCCTGTCTGCAGAGTAGTTACTAAACTCACAGTCCTGGACAGTCTATCTCTCTTTCTCTTTCCCACTGCCTCCTACTTTCAAAATAGTACAGACTAGCCAAAATAAAATATTCATAGATGTGAATGAAAATAGATATTTTGAGTCCCTGGCTCCTACAGTTCTTCTGAAAAGAAGTTCTTAAGTTATTTAGTAATTTTCTCTCTCCCACATTGTAGCTGTGTAACCTTGAATAAGTCATTTAAAATTTCTTTATCCTTCCTGAGCTTCAGTTTCCTCATCTGTAAAAGAGGAATGATAAGAGTATCTACCTGACACAGATGTTATAAAGACAAAATGAACTGACACACATAAATAGCTTAGCAGAATTCTAACAGATAGCAAACAGAATGAGTGTTACTCTTATTAGTACTTACAAATAACTCCTCTTTCCTAATGACTGGAATAAAATTTTGATGGTATTTTCTTAGTAAATACATCTCATTATTGCAGAGAGAAATACTGCTAAAAGAACAACTTAGGAACAATTTCACTGAGAACTCATGAACTGCAAGTTCAGCCTATGAGCTCATCTTGGATGTCACTTGCTTCCGGGGCAGACAGAACTTAGGAGGCACTTATGGTAATCTGACCATGAGTTTGTCCCTTAACCTTCTGAAGCCTCAGCTTCCTCCCTCTACAATGGGAGCCATCAGAGTAGCACCCAAAAAACTGTGGCAATGATCAAGTGGGAGAATTCCTACAACCATTCACAAAGAATGTTACATTCAAACATTAAATACATTTTGGCCATTATTTTTATTACATTTATTCCTCACAAAAAAACTGGTATTTATTGAATGCCCCTGTATGTTAGGTAGTGTGTGATTTAAAAAATCAACACAGCTTATGCTCTCATGGAGTTTACAGCCCAAATGGGAATGTTTACATTGAATAAACGGACACAAACACACATATAATTACAAACTTTGTTCTTAACAAGTGTTTTATGAAGGAAAAGAACAGGGAGAAATGACTAAGGTTTATCAATGACTATATCATGCCACATTTTAAAGATATTTCTCCTGTCCCCAGCATAACACAAAAATGCTATATGCCACCAATAATCGTCCGGACCATAGTATGGAAGTTTTGAGTATCTTTCCCGTATTTTTTCCCATAGCAATATTTTCATTCTTTTGAATTCAGATAAAAAAATTTACAGCAGACATGCCAGTTGAAATCCTTAAGTGATAAGGGGAAATAGGTAAATAGGAGACAGTTCCCATGAAAAGCTATAATGTCAGACTCAATGTGCTTTGTTCCTATGCTGCTTTACAAATCATCAAACACATGAGAATAGTGAGAAGACGGCACACAAATGCAGCTCTACAAAGTTGCCATGTTCAGGTGACTACCAGTGTTGCCAACTGACCAGGCCAAGAAACACTCCACTGCATGACAACTCCCAAGTTTAAAGGTTTATCTGAATGTTTAACAACCCTATTAGTAGAGTCTTCCCTTACCGCTTCCTACAGTTGCCTAATGGTAGAAGATGCCCAAAAGTAATTATGTTCACGTTCTATTATGAGGTCAGTGAGACACTAAAAATACATGCTAGAGGTTCCATTTTGTTGTTTTTAATTATGTATTGTGTGCTTCACTACCTTTTGGGTCATATTTTTATGGGGGAAGAGTTATAAATATGGAATACTTATATTGTGGAGGACACACTTTTCAGTCAGAGTTTTTGTTTTAAATGCTACAGGATCATTCTCAGTCCAGATTATTGGAATTTCCTCCATTTAAATGTGGTACCTTATTCTCAATAAAAAATAAAGGTTTGGATTTTTAAGATACAACATGCAAAACTGTTCATATCCAATATACACCCAATATAAGCTATACAAATGTGAAATGTGATTGACAAAGGAAAAAAAAATCAAGGAGGTCTGCCTTCCCATGTTTTTCTATGCCTCATTTTAAGTTACAATCTCCAACCAAATATTTTGGGCATTGGTTCCACTGCTTTACTACATGACATTTGTACTCAGTGAAGTAAAAACAGATACCAAACTTGAGATGAAACTTTTTCCTACTGCATCCAGCATTCAGGACCTTGAAATCAGTCTACAGCTCCAACAGGAAGTCCAGAGATGAAACAGGGCACACAAGTTCACTCTCTTACCATAACAGGACATTTTATTAATTTAAATTATTTCAGCATGTAAGGTAAATACATCAAGAACACATACAGCTAAACATATTAGTTTTGTCTTCCCCAGGAAAGAAGGGAGAGGATTAGACTACATAATCTCACCTACTCAAACTCCATAAGCTATTACTGAGTATGTAGTTGCTATTACAGAGTACTCCTTTCCACAGGCACTGAAGCACACCCACCCCTTAGTCTTCATAATGATCCAATAAGAAAGGTTTTTCATACTCTCATTTCACAGATGGGAAAACTAAGGCTCAGAGCAGCAAAGTAACACATAAAAGGATCAGTTAATAAGTTGTCTGACTTGAACTGAAAGCCTGGAGCCAGAGACTGTGCTTATAACTACTGTACAACAGTAGACAAATGTTGGTCTGCATTTAAGCTAACACACTAATCTCATGTTGCATAGCTTATTTAATCTCACCAGGTCTTTCTAAGGTGTGTACTCTCATGTAATAGAGGAAGAAGAAGGGAGATGCAAATGTGTTAAATAACTTACTCAAGGACACACAGCTAGTAAGTGGCACAAATGAGATTTCAAGAGAGAGTCTGAATCATGAGTCTTTAAACAATCTCCAACACAATGCCTGCCATTAAATACATCCCCTAAAGTATACTTCACTTTAGCTTTCAGGGTGGTAGATAGGATAAACATGGAGAAAAAAGATGCAACTAGAAGGGAGAAACAAAGGTTTTCCACTTGATATGTAGTCAAGATTATGCCATATGCCCTTCCTCCAAGCCTGTCAAAACACTGTCCCAAAATTGTGAGTAGCAAAACTCTAGCAGGGGTGTCCAACCTTTTGGTGTCTCCAGACAACACTGGAAAAAGAAGAGTTGTCTCTGGCCACATATTAAATGCATTGTTACATGTAATCACAAAAAAAAAATCTCATAACGTTTTAAGTGAATTTACAATTTTGTGTTTGGCTGCATTCACAGCCATCCTGGGCTGCATGTGGCCCACAGGCCACAGAGTGGACCCCTTTGCTGAAAGTAACAAAGTAGCATGGAAAATCACCCATCAGTCAAGGCCCTGTTCTACAATAAAATGCCAGTCATTGATACAACTGATGTATAACTGGCTATCTACTACCAAATAAAAGAAAAAAGAACAAAAGGTGCCTGACCCAAATGTTCAACACTTAATGTCCTGTCAAGTAGTAAAATAGTACACCAAAGTGTGGTTTAAACCAGTGATTCTCAACAGAGAAGCTAGAAGGTGTGGTATTTGGAACTGTGTGGGAGCATTTTTGGTCACCAGAGTGACCAGAGACTCTGGGAAGGCTAAACACTCTGCTGAAAGGTATGACACAAACAGCAAGAACTATTTTATCTCAAATAGCAATGGTACCCTCTGAAAAACAGTAACCAATTAATAAGCCCCACATGGGTAAGAAATTGGTTTTCACTCATTCCAAGGATATAGAACAGTCCCTGGCCCATAGGATGATATTTTGCTCAGTCAGTAAAAGTATCTGTTATAAAGATAATACAGCAGGCATGAAAATATAACGTTAGAGAAAGAAAGCCAGATATAAGGTCATAAGTGCAAAATGATTAAAACTATATACTTATTTAAATTGTTTCCAGAAAAAACTAGAAGGAAATGTAATAAAATGTTCAATTTTTACTGTTTCACAACAGTGGGAGAATTAGAGCTTAATTATGATATCATTTATGATGAAAGAGTGTAAAATTTAAATCATATTTAACTGGCCAAAAGAGACCTAAAATAGAATACTGAAGTACCACTTCCCCTGACTAAATGTGCCATGAGAAGAGTGTGAGAGTTTCTCAAGATAGATAAATTATGACTGTCACTTAGATATTTCTAGACAAATTTTTCACCGTCACCTCCAAATTCAGAATACTCCAAACTAAAGTCAATAGCTCACAGCCCCTGCCTACCAAAGTCTTCCTCATCCAATTTTCCATCTCTGGAAAGGACAGTGCCATCTTCTGTCAGGCAACTCAAAATCTAAAATCATTATTGACTCTTCTCCCTCCCACCTCCATGCATTCCCCATATCCTCCCAGTCTCGCTGCAACTTCTATACCATCAAAGTCTACCTATCTTCTATGCCCAAAATCATCACCCTAACTCAAGACCTTTCCTCTCTCCTGTAGGCTGCTGCCTTGCCTTTCCAAACTGGTTTCCTGTCATGTATAAGCAACACTCAGCACTTCTATTAAGTTGGCGAAGACAAACTCCACTATTAAAATTCTCAATGGAAGTAGCAGCTGCAATATTTTTAAAGGTGATGATTAGTACAGAAAATAAGTTTGGTATCATATATTTCTCCAAAATACACATTAATGGCAACTGAGGGTGAAGGATAAGATGGCAAATGTCCACTCTGGAGGAAGGAAGGAAGGGTCTGGAAGTGCAAATCAAAGGGAACCTAAGTAAGCAGGAGTATCACTGTAAACATGCAAAATCTTGCATTGTATGCCAGTATAAATTTGGCCACTCACGTAGCTATGCTAAATTATTCTGTGATTGACTGAGATCCTGACTACTCTGACACAGACCTAATAAAGTGCACATGCAGGTTTGAAACCCACGGGTCCACAGGACACAAGAGAAGATACCTTAAAAAAACAGATTATCTGCTAGCGTTCGATGTCCAAAATCACTAGTTTGTTAATTGTTTGACTCTTTACCTAGATGTGTCAGTGTTGTATATCTATGACAGAAATGACTGGGAGCTGTTTTTGCACAGACCCTACTCCACAAGGGAATATTTATTGCTATGTTGCATTTACAGTGGATACAATGAATTAATTTGAAAAGCTGTCTCACTTTCTCTTTTTTATAAATAAATTAGTAGAGTGATTTTTCAATTTAAGCAATATTTGAATCCCCTTTTGAGGAATTTCTTGAAGCTTAATAATTTCATAAACATGAATTGACATGTTCCATAATAGTGTTGTCCAACAGAAATATAAAGTGAGCCACATAAGCAATTTTTAATTTTCTAGTGGTCACATAAAAAGATAAAAAGAAAACAAATAAAGTTAATGTTAATGATTAGACAATGGAAAAGAAATTTCCTAAAGAAACTCTTATCTGGTTCTGTTTTAGAAAACTATGAATATTGTATGGATTGGCTGAATAACATGTGAGGTCTTTACCAGGTCTAGATGGGAGTTCTAAGGATTCCTATATAACATACATGCCTTTTACCTCCTGAACAATAACTGCCTCTTTAAATTGCTGACAAAACAGACACTTGGTAATTAGTTTTTTTGTTTTGAATTTAAGGTTCCTGTCTTTCCGTCTTATTCACAATTTAATAATACATGATTAGGTCTATGACATTCCCTGAGAACCATGCAGCTTTAAGAATCTATTTCATTAAGGAATTACTCAGTCTGGAAAAAAAATGCATTGATACATCTAATTTTTCCTCCTGCTCTTAAGTGAACCCTATCATTTTTCAAAGACAAATGGCTAAAGATGAGAGCCTTTAGATAAAGGCTTTTAGATTAAGGTTCAATAGAACCTTAACTTAGTGTTGTGGGTACAGTTTCCACCATCTTTCTTCCCGTAGAAAGGGGTGCACTGCAAGGGTGTCATGTAGTGCCCTCCAGGATCCAACAGAAACAGGATAGAACACTGCACACCCCTCCAACCAACTAGAAGGTACAGAAGAAGTTCAAGGAGCTCGAACTGTTCCAGTCTAGCCAGATCCTTAAATTCTTAACACTTAACGTCCCTTCTCATTTCCATAGAATTCTTGTGTTTCCAAGTATGTTTATAACAAGCCCCCACCCAGAAAATGTAAAACTCCCATAATCGAAGGCAACTGAAGCATTGTAAAATGAAAAGTGTAGGCTGCCATGACTTGGTCCACTGTTCTCATTTCCTTAATAAGATATATTTTAAATATTTCTTTACAGATTTACAGCACAAAGTAGAAATATCACATTTTGATTCAAATAATTACATAGGTAATTTCAAAAAAACAACTCTGAATGGTATAAAATCATACAACTTTAAATCATAAAGTTAAAGAAACATTTCTAACTCCCTAATACAGTTTCTCTTGCAGTGTTTATTTAGCCTTGCATTCAGAATGCTTATTTGAATATTAGCGGTACATCAAACTCAGGTAACCATGACACTTCCAAAATAGACACAAGCAACACATGTGGCAGAAATCCTATCAGGTTACTCAAATGACATTGGAAAAGAAAATTATGATATAATTTCTAATATTAAGGATTTGTATCCATACATAAAATACCAACTGAAACAGATCTTCAGAATGAATTTCCTAAAATGATTAAAGCAAAATGTGAAACCTCAGAGTTTATACAAGACAAGAAACATTTGGCTGCAAATGGTTTTATAATTTTGCTAATTAAAAATTATCCCATTTTCACTTTGAATTCATCATGTAACAAACAGGAATAACCTTACCATGCCAGAAACACAAGCAAATGATTAAAGTTCTACTCTCAAAAAAATCTTTAAAATTTGGCAGAAGGTTTCATTAGGCTACAAATCAAAATCTGTCTGTCCTTGACATCTCTTTAATGTCTTCCAGATTTCTCATTTACTTTTTGAATCACTCGCTGACTCACTCAGAAATTAAATATGTTAAAATACCACTCATCTTGAACCTCTAGAAAAGTCTTCTGACACAATATAACCTTCAGGCCCCCCTCCACATAAACAATGGACCCACAATGTCACCAACTGTTTTACATAAAGTTTTCAATAAATTTCACAATGAAAAAAAATTCCCAGAATCATGCTTTCATCAATATATCTGTTAAATGTGAAGAATATAAATAAATACTAAAACGTGGCAACCATGAACTCTTTTGAAGTTTGCCAAGTGGAAATGGGTACAATGGTAATTAAAAATAAAGTCATTTTCAACTTTCCAAGGTGTTATCAACAAAATATTCTTAAAGAAGAAGAATGCAGGAGGCACGAAGGTTGGCTAATGAGCACATATTTCTCTGTAAAGCTAATGAAGGCAATGTTTACAGCATGTACTTATTTATTTACGTTCCCTTCCCTGAGCCCTCCATGTGCCATGGGAGTCAGCGTGAATTAATGGCACTGAAAACCAGAGAACCTTCCAACTACAAGTTACAGCAGTCACAGTGTCAGTGGAAACAATGAACACAGGCTTTCAACCCAGAATGAGTTGTGGCAGCACCTTATATGTGTCACCAATGTGTCATATGACATGGCTGCTGCCATGGTGAGGCTCCATGTTCAGGAAATGTGTGAAGTCTCCTAGAAGGCACCCAGCCACCCCCACAAGTTACCCATGCCCATGAATGTATTTTCAAAGCTTTCTGCTGGTGACAACACTGTGATTGGCTTCCTCTCGGGGAGTCTTGTTGGAAGCAAAAGAGAAGAAAATCACTTGGGGAAAACTGAAAAAATGAAGTATACCATCCCCAGAGTCTGTATGTGTGTGCTCAGTGCTTTGAGAATAGCGGTGCCTTTAAAAATAATTAGTTTAAATTGTTTCCATGGAATAAAATTGGACTATCCTAAACAAGTGAGGTGATTTTCATGTTATTTGTATAATTTCTATGCATTAAAACAAGGGATAAAGCAAAAGGGACTAAAACACACAATTTTTGTAGGTAAAAGAGAAAAATTATATGGATTAAGAATATATAGAGGAATAATCCTACTCATCTTTACCAAAAAATTCTCCTCTTGGGCTTTTCTCGCCAGCAGCCAACTTGACCCTAGCACTGATTTTGTTTTCTGAAAACAGGAACAAGAACTGTTAACAGAACCACAGTCATGAGGATGAAGTCATGTGCACTGGAGGGTTGAGCAGAGTGTGGGCATGGGGCAGGCGCACTAGTGGCTGCCACAGTCACTGGAAACAGAGTGATCACACTGTGACTTCTATACAGCTACCTGGCTGGGAACAAAGGGAAGCCTATGCCAGTACACTGAGTCTCAAGGGGAGATCTAAGATTCTTTAGCAATATAAGTTTGTTATGCACCAGCTTCCCACATTTGGAATTTAAGAAACAGGTTACAAGTCAAAATGTTTCCCTTCCAAATGATACAGACAGTTTTGTCACAAAGAGGAACTTTTAAGTGAACTATATATCATATGAATATAGACCCAAGAAAAACATACCCTTGTACCTATTGGTGCTGTGAGAGAGAAGAAAGATGGTTAGAGGACACCTGAAGCAACAACAACAAAAATAACTTTAGCCTAGAGAAGACTTGAGAAGGACCTGTTAACTACCTGAAAATAACAAATGTGTTTGTCATACAGAAGAGATGGGTTTTGTAGAATCCCAAGGCACTAAACCAAATAAAGTCAGAAGCCTGTGGATGGTCCATTTTAGTCTAGTGTAAGAAAGGACTTCCAAGCTCTACGGGCTGGTCAAAGATAAAATGGGCTTCCTCAAAGATAGAAGTTCACCATCTCAGAGTTATTCAATAGTCTGTCTGTTCCTGTGGTAGCAATACAGCCTCAAAGATTAGGTCCAAGAAGCTTGGGGCACCATAAGCTTCACTATTCCTTTGAAAACTAAATGTCTAGGAGATTTTGAGTGTATACGATGTACATCCTATAATACAGAAATGCAGAGATACGCATAAAAATTCATACCCTGGAACACTCCAGCGAGGTAATGGCAAGTTTGCTGTAATCATCTCAAACTGCATTTTTTATTTAGAGCATGTTTTATGGCTAACAGCTAGCTAGCTCTTTACTGAAAATTCAGTATGTGCCAACTCTTTAGTAATGTTTTCAGTGTATTAACTCATTTAATCCCACCTATGAGTTAGGTACTACAATTATTAGCATTTTAAAGGTTAAGAACCTGAGGCATGCAACAATGTAACTTACCCAAAATTATATTGTTAGTAAGTGTCAAAGTCAAGATTCAAACACAAGTGGTCTAGCCAACACATTCAGCTGTTTTTATACATTGAAGGTTCTACATCTTGGCCCTGGATCATGGAATTATGTTTATTTTTTATTTTAAAAAAGATTAACCATTTGCAAGGCTTTCATCATGATTCTACCTTTGTTGTGTTCTCCTTTCCACTTCCTGTTTTTTTAATTACAATAGACATTTGTGTGAAAACATATTTGCTTCTTAAGGGTGCCTCCTTTCTCAATGTTTATTTCCCAACTGCAATAACACGATCCTTAGGTTATAAATTATGACTTGCTACAATCAGAAATTCTTTCCCCTTCCCACCGAAGTCACTGTTATCATGATACTTGATAAAGAAATATTCTTCTAGATTATTCTCCTTATATCTTTCTTGGAAAACATCCTGATCATCTCTCTTTCCATCTCACATTTTCTCTTACTTGATGCTCCATTATACCTTGGCCTCCACTTTGTGCAAAGACCTTATTCTAGGAATTCACTCTTCACCAGCCTTGACTCCTCCCACCTGCTTACATGTTAAAAGATTAAAATCTTCCGCAAAAAGGAGAGAGAGGACTCTAATTTAAGGCATCTTCTTCTCTTCACTTATATTGATTTTTATACTCATTCTTATTCTGCAGAGATTTCTTTAGAGAAAAATCAAATGACTCACATTATATATCTCCTGGTCTCCACTCTTCCATCCTGATGAGTAGGGACACTTTGAAAAAATTGCCCCACTTTAATCATCCAATACCCCAGTTCCAGCCAAGAAGGAGGCGTAGGTAGAAACCCTTCACTTTCTTGAACCAAAAGGAGGGTAACAACCAATATAAAAAAAATAAATGACAAGAAGTGTCAGAAAATCAAACTGCATGGAACTCTGACAACCAAGGAATTAAAGAAACAGTCAACCAGATCAATCAGATCAGTAGGATCGAGACAGGGCAGACAGGCAGAGAGAGAGAAACCCAGGGTAAGGAGGCTGACCACACAGACAGAGCTGGCTGAAAGGACCTGCAGTAAGGCAGGAGATCGCACAGGTGGAGTTAGCTGAATGGGGAACTCAGACTCAGAGCTGACTGTGGACTATGGTGGAGGGTCGCCACAGTGGGAGAAACTGCCAGTCTCACAAGGGAGTTTGTTGGAAAGTGGGGCTAGAGCCCAGCAAGCGAGCTACATTGTTCCCTCTCTGACCCCTCCTCCACAGAAGCGCCCCAACACAGCAAAGAAGGTTGCTGTGCCCTAGTAAACACTTAAGGCCCCATCCCCTTACAACTTAACAAGTGCACTGAGACAAAGAAATATGGCCCAAGTGAAACAACAGGGCAAAACTCGAGAAAAAGGGATAAGCGACAAGGAGATAGCCAATCTATCTGATGGAGAATTCAAAATCCTGGTAATCAAGATGCTCAGAGAACTTACTGAGAGCTTGGTTGAAAAATGAAGGAACAAGTGAAGGCGACCCAAAGTGAAATGATGCAAACTATTCAAGGAAGCAACAGTGAAAGGAAGGAAACCAGGACTTAAATCAACAATTTGAAACAAAAGAAAGAAATAAACATCCAACTGGAACAGAATAAATAAATGAGAATTCAAAAAAAAAGGAAGAGAGGCTTAGGAACCTCTGAGACAAGTTTAAACATTCCAATATCCAAATTACAAAGGTACAGAAGGAGAAGAACAAAAGCAAGAAATGGAAAACTTACTTGAAAAAATAATGAAGGAAAACTTCCCTAAATAGACTTCCAGGAAGTCCAGGAAGCCCAGAGAGTGCCAAAGAAGTAGTACCCAAAGAGGTACACACCAAGGCACATCATCATTAAGTTACCTAATATTACAGATAAAGAGAGAAAAGCAGCAAGAGGAAAGGAGAGAGTCACCTACAAAGGAATGCCCATAGACTATCAGCTGATAGCTCAAAAGAAACCTTACAGGCAAAAAGAAGCTGGAAAGAAGTATTCCAAGTCATGAAAGGCAAGGACCTACATCCAATATTACTGTATCCAGCAAAGCTATCATTTAGAATGGAAGGGGAGATTAAGTGCTTCCCAGATAAGGTTGAGTTAAGGGAGTTCATCATCATCAAGCCCTTATTATATGAAATGTTAAAGAGATTTACCTAAGAAAAAGAAGATCAAGAACTATGAACAGGAAAATGACAACTCACAACTATCAAGAACTGAACCTAAAAAAAAATGAAAACTAACACTAAGCAAACAACTACAACAGGAACAGAATCACAGAAATAGACATCACATAGAGGGTTTTCAGTGGGGAAGCAGAGGGGAAGAATAAGGGGAAAGAGTTACAGGGAATAAGAAGCATAATTGATAGCCATAAAACAGACAAGGAGAGTTTAAGAATGATATGGGAGGTCACAGATGACAGGTGTTTCAACTGAACTATTTCCCTTTTTCCTGCAGGACTGATGACCTTGAGCTTATTGAAAGAGCAGGTTCCACTTCCCCCTACACACAGGAGAAAAACCTAGCCAATCTACAGAGGAACAGAGCAAACAGCCAACCCACAGCATATATGGAAACCAGAGGTCAAAAATTGTAGCGGATATTGAAAAACCAGACATTTTATTCATTCTTCCTTTCTTTCCAATATTATCTCTTCTTCCTTACTTCCTCTGCTTTTTTTTCTTTGGTTTTTCTTTTAAAATACCCACAAGTAAGAAAAAAACCCCTGAAACTGTGAAAAGATCAGAGTTGGACCCAAAGAGGGAGCATCCCAACAGCTGAGACAAGTAGGTGGAACCTGTGAACACCAGGATACCTGAAGGAGACTGCATCACTGAATCTCACAGGTATTCTACCACAGAAGTTCACACCATAAGCCCAGGGAGCCAGAACAGATCAATTTAAGAAGCTAAGGCTAACAAGAAGAGTCTCACAAACAATGGGAAGACAAAGAAACAATCCCCAAATGAAGGGAAAGGAGGAAGCCTCAGAAAGAATGCTAAATGAAATAGAGGTAACTCAACTATCAGATACTGATTTCAAAGCAATGGTTATCAAGAAGCCCAATGACCTCAGAGTGAGTTACCAGAAACTACAGGGAAACTACAATGAACTCACTAAAAACTACATCAACATGAAAAAGGAAATAGAAAATATCAAGGGCCAAGAGTAAATGAAGAACACAATACCTGAACTGAAGAACACAGTAGAAGGAATCAAAAGCAGGACTGATGAAGCAGAAGATTGGATCAGTGAGCTTGAGGACAAACTAGAAATAAAAAAAAAAAACACCCAGAAAGAGCAAGCAAAGGAAAAGAGGCAAAGAAAGAATGAACAGGGATTAAGGGAAATGCAGGACAATGTGAAGTGTAATAATATCCAGATAATAGGTATACCAGAAGGTGAAGAAGAAGAGCAAAAAACAGAAAACCTGTTTGAAAAGGTAATGATAGAAAACTTCCCTAATTTGATGAGAGAAAAAGTCACACAAATCCAGGAAACACAGAGAGTCCCAATCAAGAGGAACCCAAAGAGGCCCGCTTCAAGACACATCATAATTAAAATGGCAAAAGTCCAACACAAAGAGAGAATCTTAAAGGCAGCAAGGGAGAAACAGGAAGTAATATATAAGGGAGCCCCAATAATGCTAGCAGCTGACTTCTCAATGGAAATGCTCCAAGCCAGAAGCCAATGGCAAGAAATATTCCAAGTAATGAGAACCAGAGGCCTGCAACCAAGGCTAATTTACCCAGCAAGGCTTTCAATCAAGACAGAAGGCCAAATAAAGAGCTTCCCAGACAAAAGAAGTCTAAAAGAATACACCTCCACCAAACCAGCTCTGCAGGAGATGTTAAAGGGACTGCTTTAAGGAAAGGAAGGAAAAGAGGGACACAGAAAGAGAGAGAGAGAGAGAGAGAGAGAGAGAGGAACGCAGGTATGAAAATGGCAATGAATAAGTACTTATCAATAATAACCTTAAACGTAAATGGATTAAATGCTCCAATCAAACGACATCGAATAGCTGAATGGGTAAGAAAGCATGACCCACACATATGCTGCCTCCAAGAGATCCACCTCAGGACAAAAGATCTACACAGACTGAAAGTGAAGGGATGGAAACAAATTTTCCAAGCAAACGGACAGGAAAAAAAGCCAGGGTAGCAATACTCATATCAGACAAAATAGACTTCAAAAAGGGCCACAAAGAGAGATCCAGGAGGTCACTTCATAATACTCAAGGGAAGAATCCACCAAGAAGACATAAACATTGTAAATATATATGCACCCAACAAGGAGCACACAAATACATAAAGAAAACCTTAGAGGACTTCAAGAAAGGTATTAACAGCAACACAATTACAGTAGGGGATTTTAACACTCCACTGTCAAAAATGGACAGATCTTCCAAACAAAAAACCAACAAAGATATTGTGGCATTAAACAATGCCCTAGATGAAAGGTACTTCACTGATATATACATAGCCGTTCATCCAAGAGAAGCTAAATACACATTCTTTTCAAATGCACATGGAACATTTTCAAAGACAGATGACATGATAAGACACAAAACAAGCCTCAACAAAATTCAAGAAAAATGAAATCATATCAAGCATTTTCTCTGACCACAAGGGATTGAAAAAACAAACCAACTCCAAAGAAAAAAAACTAAAACACTCAAAATCATGGAGATTAAATAGCATGCTATTAAACAATGAATGGGTCAAGAATGAAATTAGGGAAAAAATCAAAAAATTTCTGGAAATAAATGAAAATGAACTCACAACAACCCAAAACTTATGGGACACAGTGAAGGCAGTCCTGAGAGAGAAGTTCATAGTGACACAGGCCTACCTAAAAATATAGAAACATTTCAAACAAACAACCTAACCCTACGTCTACAAGAACTCAAGAAACAACAACAAAGACAGCCCAGAGCAAGTAGAAGGAAGGAAATAACCAAGATCAGAACAGAATTAAATGGCATAGAGACTAAAAGCACAATTCTAAGGATCAATGAATCCAGCAGCTGGTTCTTTGAAAAGATAAACAAAATCAACAAGCCATTAAGCAGGCTCATCAAGAAAAAAAGAGAGAAGACCCAAATAAACACAATCAGAAATGAAAGAGGAGATATTGCAACTGACACCACAGAAATACAAAGGATTATAAGAAATTACTATGAAGGACTGTGTGCCAAGTAATTTGAAAACTTAGGTGAAATGGACAAATTTCTAGAAAAAAATATAATTTTCCAAAACTCAGTGAAGAAGAAGCAGAAAGCCTGAACAGACCAATAACAGCAGATGAGATTGAAGCAGTAATCAAAAAACTCTGGACACACAAAAGCCCTGGACTTGATGACTTCAAGGGACAATTCTACAAAGCATTTAAGAAAGAGCTAACCACTATCCTTCATAGAGTATTCCAAAAAAATCCAAAATGATGGAAGACTGCCAAACTCTTTATATGAAGAGTTTGATCTTCATCAAAAGATCACCTAAAGATCATGGTGTATGATCTTTCTTTAGGATGAAGCCAGCATCATCCTAATCCCAAAACCAGATAAAGACACAGCAAAGAAAGAAAACTTCAGGCCAATATCGCTGATGAACATAGACACTAAAATCCTCAACCAAATATTGGCAAACTGCATACAGCAATACATTAAAAAGATCATACACCATGACCAAGTGGGATTCATCCCAGGGATGCAAGGATAATACAATATTCGCAAACCAGTAAATGTAATACATCACATAAACAAAAGCAAAGACAAAAATCACATGATCACATCAATAGTAAAAAGCATTTGATAAGGTACTGCATCCATTTATGATAAAAACACTCAGCAAAGTGGGAATAGAGGGAAGACTCCTCAATATAATAAAGGCCATATATGAGAGACCTATAGCCAACATCATACTCAATGGGACAAAATTAAAAGCTTTTCCACTAAGATTAGGAACAAGACAAGGTTGTCCACTTTCACCACTTCAATATAGTATTGAAAATTTTAGCCACAGAGATCAGACAAGAAAAGGAAATAAAAGGCATTCATATTGGAGAGGAGGAAACAAAACTGTCACTGTTTGTAGATGTCATGATAGTGTACATAGAAAACCCTATAGACTCTGCCAAAAAACTGCTTGACCTAATAAATGAATTTGGCAAAACAGAGGGATACAAAGTCAATATCCAGAAATCAAAGGCATTTTTGTATACCAACAATGAAACAGCAGAAACAGAAATCAAGAAAAAATCCCATTTGATATAGCAAAAGGAAAAATAAAATACCTAGGAATAAACTTAACCAAAGAAGTAAAAGACCTGTATTCAGAAAACTACACAACACTGAAGAAAGAAATCAAGGAAGATACAAACAAATGGAAACATATACCATGTTCATGGATCAGAAGAATTAACATCATCAAAATGTCCACACTACCCAAAGCAATGTAAAGATTCAATGTAATACCTACTAAAGTACCAATGGCATATTTCACAGACATAGAACACTTCAAAAATTTATATGGAACCATAAACAACCCCAAATACTTGCTGCAATTTTGAGAAAGAAGAATAAAGTAGGAGGGATCACAATACCTGATACTAAACTGTATTCCAAGGCCACTGCAATCAAAACAGTCTGGTACTGGCACAAAAACAGGCACATGGACCAATGGAACAGAACAGAGAGCCCAGAAATAAACCCAAGTCTCTACGGTCAATTAATATTCAACAAAGGGAGCAGCAACATAAAATGGAATAAAAATAGTCTCTTCAACAAATGGTGTTGGGAGAACTGGACAGCTATGTGCAAAAAAATGACACTTGAGTACCAACTTACACCATACAGAATAATAAATTCAAGGTGGGTAAAATATTTAAAAGAAGCCATGCCACCATTCAAGTCCTAGAGGAGAACATAGGGAGGCAAATCTCAGATATTTCACACAGCAACATTTTTACTAATACATCCCCTAGAGCAAGGGACATAATGGAAAGTATAAACAAATGGGATCTCATCAAAATAAAAAGCTTCTGCACAGCTAAAGAAAACAGTATTAAAATAAAAAGAGAACCAACCATATGGGAAAACATATTTGCCAATGATACCTCAGGCAAGAGTTTAATCTCCAAAATATATAAAGAACTTACATGACTCCACTCTAAGAAGACAAGCAACCCGATTAAAAAATGGGCAAAGGACTTGAAAAGACACTTCTCTAAGGAGGACACACAGAGGACCCAGAGACACATGAAAAAGATGCTCAACGTTGCTAGCTATCAGAGAGATGCAAATTAAAACCACAATGAGATACCACTTCACACCAGTCAGAATGACCATCATAAACAAAGCAACAAACAACAAGTGTTGGAGGGGTTGTGGAGAAAAGGGGACCCTAGTTCACTGTTGGTAAGATTGCAGACCGGTACAACCACTATGGAAAACAGTATGGAATTTTCTAAGAAAACTAAAAATGGGTCTGCCTTTTGACCCAGCAATTCCACTGCCAGGATTATATCCTAAGAACCCTGAAACTCCAATCCAAAAGAACCTATGCACCCCAATGTTCATAGCAGCACAATTTACAATAGCCAAGTGCTGGAAGCAACCTAGGTGCCCATCAGTAAATGAATGGATGGAAAAAATGGAAAAAAACTGTGGTACATTTACACAATGGAATTCTATGCAGCAGAAAGAAGGAAGGAGCTCCTACCCTTTGCAATAGTATGGATGGAACTGGAAAGCATTATGCTAAGCGAAATAAGCCAGGCGGTGAAAGACAATACCACATGATCTCACCTTTAACAGGAACCTACACAAAAAAACAAACAAGCAAAATATAGTCAAAGACACTGAAATAGAGAATAGGCTGACCATGACCAGAGGGGAAAGGAGAGGGAATTTCAGGGAAAAAGGGGAAGGGTTTATAGGAACAAATATAAAAGACACATGGACACAAACTGTGGGGGTAGAAATGGGAGGGTAGTGGGGAGGGATGGTTAGGTTGGCTGGGCTGGGAGTAAAAGAAAACTGTACTTGAACAACAATTAAAATAAAATTTAAAATTTTTTTAAATTAAAAAATAAAAACTATCTTTTTTTCAAGAACACCCCCCCAAAAAAAGAATGATATAGGAAACAGAGAAGTCAAAGAACTTATATGCCACAACCCATGGACATGAACAAGGGGGTGGGAGTGGCTGGAGGCTTGGTGGGTACAGGGCAGGGGGGTACAGGAAGAAAAACTGGGTAAACTGTAATAGCATAATTAATAAAATATACTTTAAAAATTATCTAATACCCAAGAACCACATGTACAAATATTCTTATATTTTTCCTTAAAACTCTCAATTTTTGAAATGTTGAATTTAAGTAACCAGACTTGATATGCTAATATTTTGCTCATATTTAAGTATATATATGAAAAATAATACCTTACTCCCTAATTTTCAAAAATGTTCCTTTGTATCTCTTAGAAAATTCATCTTCGATTCCACTGGTAGAATATACAGCAGGTTTTGCAAAACACTAGTGTTGAAGAGAGTACAGGTCTTACGTCTTTCAAGTCCAGTCTTCTCTGACTTGCTTTCCATTTGATACACCTTCTACCCCTGGCCTCACTTTCTTGCAGTTCAATGCTCCCTGTTTTACATGAAGGGAGGGGCAGGAGACTCTCAATAAATTTCACTCTACACCAATAAACAATCCAGTCACAAAGAAGAGCCTCTCTGAAGATGGGACCTGAACAGAAGCTGGTGACATGA
This sequence comes from Phyllostomus discolor, assembly GCF_004126475.2. NCBI lineage: Eukaryota > Metazoa > Chordata > Mammalia > Chiroptera > Phyllostomidae > Phyllostomus > Phyllostomus discolor. Next base: position 65,856,938 of record NC_040909.2, read on the forward strand.
TTATTTTATCAGAAACTGAAAAGCCAGAGGAGGGAGGTGGAGTGTCCAGGCCTGGAAAAAGATGCTGCATCTTTTCTAGACAAGGGCTCAGTAAACTGCAGGCCAGACTGAACTCTACACTGCAAAGTTAAGAACAGTTTTTACATTCTTAAAAAAAGGGGTTAGAAAAAAATAAAAATACTACTGCTAATTAGTGACACATGGAAAATACAAGAAATTCAAATTTCAATGTCTATAAATACATTTTATCAGCAACAGGGCCACACCAATTTGTTCACTCTCCATCTACCACTGCTTTCCCACTACAACAGCAAAGGAGTAGTTGTAACAAACCAGATAGATTGTGAAGCCTGAAATATTGACTGTCTGGCTCAGGAAAGGCTGCTGACCCCTGATACAGGCAGAGGAGTCAGTTTACCCTTTTAATCATAGATGTACACAAACAATTGTTTTGTTTTTTTGGTTAAAAAAGTTTTCAAAAATCACAACAAGTAAAAGAAGAGCATAAGGACTCCCTATGCATTCAATGCCAAGGTCAGATGGAAAGCTGTGTTTGTGGCTGGGCACTGAGTAAAAGCACTGACACCACCCGCCGGGCCTCATGTCCCACCACACTGAGTTCTGGTTCCAATGACTGCTATCAGAAGAGAAAACTATCCTGATACCTTTTTTAAGCAGCAGCATTAACAATTAAAAAGCTGCCACCACACATGCAAAATAATTTCTTGCATTTTAATATGCATATCCATAGTCAGATTATAACAGCATGAAGAGATTGACAGGAAATGACTGGGTATAATGGTGCCAAAAAAGACACTTGCATTGATCAGTAAATAATACAGGTTTTTTTGAAACTGCATATTTATGTTTGTCAACTCTCATACACATGTTTGAAGAATTCTTTTTCAAACATCTATGTAAAAAAATTAACACTCATTTTTAAAATGTTTCTAATGATTACAGAAAAACACTTTTAGGATATATATGGTTTAAATTATATCCGCCAAATAGTGCCACCTGGAGCATTAATTGCTACATCCTTAATAGTCTCAGTTATGTCAGGGTATGTGCAAATGTCTTAAAATGGTTAAAATACAGCACCAAGTAATATATATCTGGTGCTTACAATATGCCAAGCACTATATTAAGGACTTTTCACAGACAACAAGGTAGATGCTACCACCATCCACATTTTGTAGATGAGGAAACTGAGGCTTGAAGAAGAGCTGTAACTTGGCCAAGGTAACAACTATTAGTGAGACCTGGAACTAGGACTTGAGGCCATCTACTCTAACTTCAGAGACCAAGCTCTGCTTAAACAAGCCCCAGGCGGGTGCCTGAGTATGAGTCCAGAAATCTGTATTTAATACACTTCCCAGGCAGCCTCTGGAACATATTGGAAAAACACGGGCCCAAGGACTTGGAGGAAGAAGAGAAGGAAAGTACAATGGGCCCTTGGTTCAGGTCCCCTCTGTTCCCCTCCAAACACTGCCCAGAAGAGCTTAACAGGTGTATCATAGCCCCTGGCATGTCACATAGTTCAATTATAACAGCTACTGGACTGCTGTCATTGTTTTATAGGTTAGTAAGAGAATGCTTTTTTATGTCAGGTAAAGTCATTTTATCTGTATTGTCCAGAAAATTACTTCAACCCACAGCTGATTAGCTTAGCATCTGCTTGCCCTAAGACTATATACCAATTAAAGTAGCCAAGGGCTGGGGTGAAGACAAGGGAGTAGGGTCCCAGTTCTAACCAATGATTAGTTTATCAACCACTATATTAGACAATGAGCTTGTTAAGCCCCTCATGTACCCACCACATATACTTTTTAGAATTTTAAGTGGTCAAATATATAAGGAAAGAAAAATAGAATAATTAGCCCTATATACCCATAATCTAGATCCTAGAATACTGAGATTCCATTTTTTCTTTTCTAAAGGTTTATAAAGTAAATTGCAAGTGATATGCCATTTCGCCCTTACACAATCCAATACCAAACTCTAAAAAATATGGAGAGAAAAACACCCTTAATAATAACTGAATGCACATGCTGGGGAAAAAAAAACCCATAGAGCATACCTGAAATGAACCATCTGGTCATCTAGCCAGAAAGTCCATCCTGGAAGGGCCTGAAATGCCTGCCGTTCAAAGACAAGGGGCCTAAATAACCTGACAAAGTGGCAGGGCTTGACTTTTCCACTGCCTGGCTCTCACCTTGGCCACAAAAGTCCACATAGCCCAGGTTTTCCCTTCGCACACCCCTTCTCTGGAACAGCTGGCCTGATAGTCCTGTGTGGTCTGTTCCTATTGTATCTGCCCAGATGTCAGAGAAGCCAGGAGCTGCCACCACCAGAAGTATGGCTACTTGAGAAGATGACTGAAGGACACATACAGCACTGAGCCAACCACAGGATACTGGGAGCTTTGGGCAGAGGAAAAGGCTAGAAGGTAAGGAATAATTTTGAAAAAACTTATTCCCTTTTGTATTACTGGTTCTGCAAAAATCTTGTGTGTAGATTAAGCTGTAGTTTTAAATGAAATGGAGTCCATTTCTTCCATAAAGACAACTATAAGCTACAAAATATCCCCTGCCTAAATAAAACTAAAGGGTGTTAAAGAACCATGGAGTCTACTCAAAGATGAGGAGGGAGCATGCCCTGGTGGTTAAGACACGGGCTTTGAAATTGTCCCAATTCAAGGCAAACCCTGCTTGTAAAACTTGCTACATGATCCTGATCAGGTGCCTTGGGCACTGAACTTCTGTCTTCTCAACAATAAAACCAGAATAATCATAACCAGAACATGGAAATGTTTTTAGGATTAAATGTGATAACTAATGTGATATCTACTGTAGGAAAACAAATGCTTAATGAATAGCTGCTATAAGTATTTTTTATAAATATTCTAAAATCTCAGGGAATACAAGGAGGGATGAAAAACATTTAATCTAATGAGCCTATTCCAGTAAATTGGTCAGAGAAATTCTGTGTAGAGAAAATCCAAGAACCACCATCAAAATGGACCATGACAGGGCCCGCTGATTTTATCATCCTGGACCAAGGCTAACCATATGAATATGGGTTGAGAGAGAAATAATGCACATGTTCACCCACAATCACTTTCCAGAACTCTGGCTACCATGACCAACACACATAATCAAACAATATGTTGCAACGAAATTAAAATATATGTTAACTAAATGGTGTTTAAATGCACTAATTGCTCATTTTTCGTTAAGGAAGAATTAAAATGATGGCAATTCTCAGCAGGGTAGCTCAGCAGCCTGCATACAAACTGAATGGAAATTTCCTTCTCTTAGCGTCTGTGCATTACTTGAACCAAGTTAACAGAAAACAGAATATTTTCAAAAACAACATGCAATGTAGTTTAAGTTCCTAGAATTTTATATCATGGAAGATATCATTTGAAATGTAATAGCTGAATGCCTTCCTCCCTAGTACAGCTTGCTACAGTGTATTGATAGAAACCAAGATTAATATGCAAAAGGAAATAGCAAGAAACTTGCCTTCATGGGTCAGTACCTGTGCATGCTCCTCCCTTGTGAGAGGAGTAGCACTGGGAGAGTGAAAAAGTCTGGGTTTAGCTCTCACCCCACCACTTCCTCACTGTGCTTGAGCCTCAGTTGATGCACAGGTCAAGAAGGTGACAACTACCTCTTTCTTGTCTTTTCCAAAATTACAGAAATAGAAAAAAAAACTATAAAACTATAATGTTACATACATGTAACATCAAAACCAGATGAAGGGTAGAAAATACACTACCTAACAAATCATATAAATATGGCATATGCATGATGTCCAAAATCCAGTTGTTACACAACCAAATAATTGCCAGAACATGCGTGTGTAAGATTCTCTCATTATTGTTTAACCACTGGGTGTCCCATCTGGGATAAGCATTAGGTATACAAAGGAAAACTAAAGAGACTGGTAGGCAAAAGCTACTTACTTGACATGATTTTACCCATTCTCATGTAAATTGTGTGTTTGTAAACTTGTCTACAAGAAATTTAAGAGGAATGATTCTGAGGCCTTATCTACATTCACTTGACCAATTAGTGTGATCAATTAGTGATGTCTACCAAGACACAGGAATGGACAGGAGTGGAGGGAATGAAACATGGAAGTATGTCAAGAATACTTGCCACCCTTGATTTAGGCAAAGGTTTTGATGTTTTGTGTAGATTTCACGTGAACAAAACCTTATGCAATACATTAAAAGTTTACAATGAATATGTATGTCCAAATAAAAGTGTGTAGAATCCCATGAGGGGCTTAGAGAGAAGTGAAAACGTCTACAATATAAATGCAGATTACCTTTATTACAAAATTGGATCGCCTTCTCATTCCTAGACTAATTTCCTATATCATAAAACCTATATTTAATTTTATAAATAGCATATACCAAGAATCATAAATTTAGTTAATGTAGAAATTTAACAATTTTTTAAATAAAAAGTGAAAAAAAAACTATTTTAGAGCAAGTATCTGAAAGGACAGAAAGAGTTCTTTCTTTGAAGATTATATTTTTCTCCTCTGACTCTACTTCCCCTGGGACATGACTAAAGAAGAAATAAATTTCACAGCTAATATATATAAAGTAACATGTTTAACATTATCCAATGAATTTACATCTACCTACACCATTTCAATTTATCTCACACAAACTGTCACCTCCAATAGAATTCATTAAAACAATGTTATAGCTATGGAATTAAATGCAATCTTCTAATTGGAATTTAATCTTATAACAGTAGTTGGTGGATTCTCTTTTTTAACTGACAAATGGAATAACTCATTAGTTTCTCTTACAGTTCTGCCTGAAGACTGTGAAAGTGAATTTGACATCAGGACTGGATTAGCCATCCACTACTGTGAAGTACTGGGGAGTGACACTGGGTGGGGGGCTGGAGTTCTTTCATCATCTTCAGAACTCCTCCTGCTGAGTATGGGCGGGAAAAGGGTGGATACTCTTGGTCTCACCAGTCCTGAATTACTGTATTACCAGCATATTCCATTACCTCCATGTAAATGTCATGTTAATTTCTGATCTTCATTAAGCCACACAATAGTTTCCACCTGGCCCCTAGCCAATTACCTATGGGGAAAATATTTAGCCAATCACATTACTTCTATTACATTAGAAACTGGAAAGAAATGCAAAATAAACATCTCAAAAATACTTCAGAGATAAAATGTAACTTGACAGTGTCTTCGCATGCTGGAGCCCAAGTCATACAATCTGGTAGGCAGCTGCCAGCACTCATAACTGCTTATTAAATCTCACCTTTCTTTATGGCATGAGTGAAGATCTGTATTTTTACCAATATTAGGCTCGTTGTTTTATGAAAGAGACCAAAATACTTAAGATCATTCACTCCAGCCTATAAAACATATTATGTAGTTTATTAAATTGTTAAAATTACTTTTCAAAGTCAAAATTTCAGGGACTGGAAGTTTAAGCACAACAAAGTGCTTGGCCTGCTGAGAGCTACCAACACAAAGCAGCTCAAAAGGAAAACCCACCAGCCGGTTTTCCTGTCCTAAAAACCTGCTACCTGTCCCCACCTCTTCCTGGAAGCTATACCATCACTGCCACCCCACCTCAAAACCAATGACAAAAAAATCCACAATCTTGAGTTTTATAAAAAAGCAAAAACTCCCAGGCAAAGAGTAGCTAGCCCGTTATCAAGTCCTGGGAAAAATTATTTTCCTTGTTCTACCTCTTCCTAGTGGTTTAATGCAAAGTATTTTATTATAAGAGTGAACAAAAGAGGAACTGTGGGCAAATAAGGAAAAACAAGTGGTAACAAAACAATGTCACATGATGCTCACACTCTTACACCAGACCCACCAGCAAGGCATACATATGGACAGTGCAACACCAAGGCACAGAATGAAAAATAAGCCAGCACACTTGCCGTCTGTAGTCAACTCTTCTCAGGAAAACTCTATGCAAATTCAGACTGTTATTATCACATTTATTAATAACACTGTGGTTATGTGACTATTACATATGCAGCAGACTTAGTCACTCTTCACTCTTGGGGTCTTGTGATGTGCATCAGACAGGTACCAATGTCAACTACAGCTTTATGCCAGGGAAGCGCTAACTCTCTGCTGGAGAATGGCAACATGGAGGAACCATGACACTAACAGAGACCTCAGGTGCTTGACCCATCTTTCTCTGTAGCCTGACCCCAAGTTAATTTGTTATGCAGGCATGCTTACCACCAACATAAATTAAATACATTACCTATTTTCTGAGTTTAAAACTTTGCCATAATGACCTATTTGTGCAAACCTTTATTGCACTGTTTCATCTCCTTGGATTTGATTGAGGTGAGTGGTTGTTCTGGCTGCTTAACCCTATGCCTGTGACCCTGTTCCACCATGAGGACACTTACCATGACATATATCACTCAGAATCAGAGTTTATTTAAAACCTAAAGACTCCAAATTATCAGCTGTAACAACTAACTGGTGCTTCTTTTGGTTATTCAATAAACTGTAAAGTTCTAAAAACCACAGGACTATGGGTACAATTTTGATAGTAGGGCTAAACTAGCTGTCAAATACTCAGTGCACACAGCCAAGTTACACATCATGGAGAAAGAGAATTACTCCTTTCAGTAAACCTGAAGGTGTGCTCAGAGGAGATGCAGGAAGGATGGAGAATCTGAACACGCTGCAGTTCACTGGGTTTCAGGGACCTCTACTTCTTACTGACAGTATAGTGAAAAGGCATTTATTATAGTCTGATAAACACAAAGCACTTCCATATTTATATAAACTGGTATTCTACTGGGACTAACAGTATATTTTTTTCAATTCAAAGGAGATAACATTCTCATAATAGTAGTTCGGATTAATTTTTCAAATAGTAGGTCTTATCCAATGAAATTAATTAATAAAAAAGTGAACCTAGTCTTCAATAAATCCATTCATGTGGTTCTGTTAAATTTCATATATCAATTTTATGAGAGTGAGATTAAGCCAGACTCTTTCAATACTAAAGACAGAGATGACAGGTAACCTCAAATCTGAGTTTGTTGCTATTTCAATACCTTCAGAATTCCAACCACTTCTATGAATTCTCAAATGTGCATATGAGATAGACCCAGGCTTTTTTCTCAACTCTACCTGGATTCTGGAAGATATGATTTTTCATAATATACGCTATCTGCTCACTAGTCTACAGACCATTCACAAAAGCCTGGCATAGCTGTGTAGCAATGGCAAAACCTCAAAAGAACTTCATAGATGAGAAAGTGGAAAGACTTGCCCAGGACCACCCAGTAAGATGGTCACAGTTCTCTAACACATCTAAAACCCCATGACTCTATCAACCATTTCTTTTCATTGTGGAATCCTTTCCACGTGTTACTGTTTACTACTTGCCTTACTTCTTGCCAGTGAAAGAAAGAATACTGTAAGGAACACAAAAAAAGACTTTTCCCCTCTATCTGTAGTCCAGCAGAGCTTACTGCAAAGGACAAGTAGTGAGATAAAGTGGCCTGTGTGAATTTCAGAGCCCACAGGGCTCTCTGCAGATCATGTCTGTAACATTTGGGCTAGCGGCTTCTCTAGGGCTCTTTTCTTTTTCATCCATAAAATGGGAAGGATTTGTCAAAATGAGCTCTAAATTGTAAAAATCTTTTAAAATATGGCCCAAATAGCTGAATGCATAACGAGATCTTAGCAGAAACACTTACCAGAAAAGCTTTATTAAACTGCCTGGGCTTCATTTCTCAATCTCTAAAATTGAGATAACATAGAAAGAATCAGTGATTGAGGAAAAAAGGAGCCCAGGGACTTTTAACCTCAAACTCAATGGGCTTCAGCAGCTCCATTTGTAAGGTGAGAGGACTTAACAGACAACTTCTAAGGCCTTGTCAGCCTCACGAACAGGACACTCTAGTCTAACTGCTTTATTTTAAAAATAGGAAATCAAAACAGAGACTAAGTTGCCCCATGTCAGGTGGCTAATAGATCTTCCTGTTTCCAGTATAGTACTGTTTCAACTTCACTTAATTTCCCTCCATTAATTTGAATCTGTCTCAAATACCAGTCCACTAAGACAAAGAAGAGGTTATGCCAATGGTTCTTCCCATTAAACGCCGTTCAATACAAACTTAAAACCAAATAATTTCCATGAGGTTGACTTCATTCTATGGCAAATCTACCACTGAATGAGGTCAGAGTGTTTACCCAAAAGACCTGGCCTCAGTGTATTATTGTCTCTGGTAAAAGCAAGTCACAATTGCTTGTTCGTTACTACTTAGGAGCCATCAATTTCTGAGGAGCATGACAGATGCATTCAAATACAGAAAACACATGTAACAGAAAGTCATCATCACGTTCCTTCTAACCTCTCCCTAAAAATTATAATAAATAAACTGATGAGGTAAACTATGCTCTTTAGTCTTTCTGAAAATCTTTGAGCACCTAAAGTTCCCAACCCTTTAGCTTTCTCAAGACTCCTACTCGTGTGGAAGGCTTGGGATGGGACCTTCTCAACTGAACAAACCAGATGTAAAACATCCCAAAACTCAAGATAGGTCATTATAGTCTTATTTCATGCTGGTTCACTTTATCTCCAAATGATACTCTTTCAACTGTGCATGTGGCTCATAATTTAGACACTCCACTCTTAAGAGCATGATTAAAAGAAACATGTAAGCAAAAAAACATTCTCCTGTGTCCTATGTGACATTTATAAATCCTCAGATCACTGTAGGGGTTATCCAAAAAGACTATAGCAGAAAACAATGACAGTTTGTCCTTCCTTTGAAAATGAGAATCTCTCAACCTCACTGCCATTGTTCTGATCAACTTAAGACTTTATCAGTTTCCTGCACTGTGTAGGATCCCTTCAGTTGACTTTTTGTCTTGAGAATTTTCAGATGAGTAATCATAAATGTTCACTCACCCTGTCAGCCAGCAGGCATCACATCCACCCATTCATAGTTGACAGCAAATCAGAGAAGGGATTGAAGCCCTCACCATTGCCCAAATGTTCTGTTTGGAAACTGGAATTGCCAGCAAAAGCTCCTGGAACACTGCAACACAACAATATTTTTTACACATAACTAAGATGTACCTTCTAAAACCACCACTTCCTTACATTTGAAAACAGCAAGACAGACATAGAATCTAGAGGTAGGGGAAAACACCTTTCAAAGGAGGAGATGTCAATATTAAGTGTGGTGCTGTAAAATAGGAACCAGAAATATTGTTTTGAAAGATATGTTTACCAATTACTTCAATACACACATTGAAAGGTTGTTGTTTATTGCAGACTTTGTGTCAAATATTTTACATATTCTGACATTACCAAAATATGTCCCATTATAAAATGTTCAAAACAGTAAGTTATTTTAGCTCAAATCTTACATGGATTAATATAGTGCCATTTTCTATTAATCAATTATTTTTTTCCAGAGGATGAAAAAACATAAAAGTATTAAATAATAATAAATTAAAATTATTTTTTAAATATAATGAACACCAAAACTAGTAAAAATAGGAACCATAATCATTTTTTCCTCCAAAATAATTCTAAAAATGCTTATGAATTACATAGGGAGAAAGACTTATGGAGATATTTCCATCAAGGGAGAACATACTATGTAAGTACAGGCATCAAAGTGAAGAAGCCTGAATTCTGAACCCAATACTATTAATAATCAATTGTGTGGCCCCAAGAAAGCCAATTAAACATCTCAGGATTCCAGTGTCTTCATTCATGGGGTTAGGTATTTACTAATGCTCCCAAGTCCCTTCAACCTTCCCAGCTTCTCTGTCATTTCTGGTAAATCATACGTATTTCAAATAGCCTAAGCTATCAGTTTCGGCTTTAAGCTTCTTGATTAAAATGATTTTTACCACAAATCACTCTTAGGCTGATCTGCCATCAACACCAAAGATGTGCTATGAGCAGAAGGTGTGCACATGCATGGAAGATGTCTCATGCTGTCACTAATGCGGAACCTGGTGAGCTGGCTCCCTCGGTGGCTGACAGCATCCCCTGAGTGCCCATGGAAGACTTCCATTCCTCTGCAGAGAGTACAGCTCCAACTCCCTTAGAAACCTGCCCTAATGTATTGTATTATAGATGAGTGTTTCTCAGACTTAAGTGTGTATAAGCATAACTTGGAGAGCTTTTAAAATACAGATTCTGCCTTGGCTAGTGTGGCTCAGTGGACTGAGCCCTGACCTGCAAACCAAATGGCTGCCAGTTTGACTTCCAGTCAGGGCACATGCCTGGGTTGCAGGCCAGGCCCCCAGTAGGTGGTTGCGTGAGAGGCAACCACACACTGATGTTTCTCTCCCTCTCTTTCTCCCTCCCTTCGCCTCTCTCTAAAAATAAGTTAATTAAAAAAAATAAAATAAGATTCCTAGGCCTCATACCCAAAGAGTCTGGTTCAGTTGTTCTGCAGTGTGGCCTGAGATTCCAAGGCACAGAGAGCTTCTCCAAAACTCTGAGCCACATAGCAAAAAAGAAATGGCCTGAGTTGGTTGCCATCTTTGGGATAAAATCCAAACTTCCTTCTATGACCTAGAAGGTTCTGCATAATCTAGCCACTTTCTGCTTTTCTGATGGCACCACTAGCCACCAGCCCAATCACCAATTCTAACACAGATACAGTGGCCTTCCTTCCATTTCAAGCAAGCTAAATGTTTTCCTGCCTCAGCACTGGTGCACTGCTTTTCCAGCTACTTATAATGCCACAAGCCTATTATTTACCCAACTAACACCTCATCACTGGGTCTTAGAGGCAAAAGCTACCTCAAGAAGGTTGACTTGTCTACTTACTTAAGCTAGGTCCCCAGTAACTCTCAATGACATCATCCTATTGCTTTTTCCAGAGCTCTTGTAATAATCAATAAACTTTTTAAAATCAATTATTCACTTGTATTTCTCACTAGAATATAAGCTCCACAATGTAAGGGAACCTCTCTATTTCAGTCATCACTATACTGCAAAACTTCATAGAAATGCCTCACTCACAGCAGGCACTCAATACAGGTTTACTAAGTCAACAAATCAACAATTGAAAGAATTAATTCTTCTGTGTCCTATAAAAACACAATCACCATTTATTAAAAACTCACTACATGCTGGATATTGTTTTAAGTATTTCACAACAGTTATTTCATTTAATTTTATTCTTACAACAAAGTTCTTAGCTCTTATAAGCTCAATATTGCAGTAAGAAAAGTGAGACACAGAAATTTTGAAATTTGCCCCAAGATCACACAGTAGCAGGGGCTTGCCTCTACAGAACATGTGTCATAAGAACTCAGTATTTTTCCAGTCAATACACTAATACAAAAATTCTGAGAGCTTACCTTGTACTAGACACCCTTCTGACTCAAGCTAGCTTCACTGAGTTTTGGCTGCAAGCCCTTGTGGAGGATACTTAACCTTTCTGACCCTTTTTCATTCATACAGGGAAAGCTAAGGGATCCATACTGACCAAGCAGATAAAGCAACTGAGCAAAGTAGGCCAGATGTGAGGCAGGTCTGAGGTATGAGGCAATGAGGAATGTGAAAAATGGGGAGACCTATGCTTTCTCAGCTGAGAGGGCAGCAGTACAATTCACAGGCCACATGAGAACACAGCCCAGGGGTTCCAGATCTTTCAAGCCTACAAATGAAGGTTGTAAACCAGATTATTTTGTGAAATTTCATAATTTTTCAAAGATAGGAGCTAATCTTTTAATAGTATACATTAGTGAGAGAGAGAAACCCTCAGCCAAATGATGATGAGGTCAGGTCCTGTCTCCAGGTCTGTGATTCCAGAGGCATGCAGCACAGAAAGGCTGGACAAGCAAGTACAGAGAAACACAGGAGGGGGTTGAGTGGGTGGAGGCTTTCTAGGGGAATTATCTTCAGCAAGTTTTGGAAGGAAATGGAAGATGAGGTGGAAAGGCATTCCATAAGATCAAAATATGGTATTCAAATGGCTTGGGAGTGGGTAGGGTAAATCATCCGAAAGAACAGCAGTGAGGACAAAGACCAGTGCTTTAATTTTCGTTCACATTGAAGGAGATGCCATTTCTAGCTAACACATAAAGTTTGTCAAACAATGCTCTAAGAGTATGAACATTAGTGCTATCTTGCTTGTTTTCCAAAAATGTTAAAAGTATCAAAAATAAAGGACAAACTACCATTGTGTTTTGCAGAATGTTTTTGTTTGTACTTGTGTTTTCTTGCAGGTCCAACAGACCCAGGACTGAATTCTATTTCCACCAAGCTCTGTAACTGTAACCAAAATACTATATAAACTATATTATAGTTTTTACATGTGTTTATAGTATACAATAAAGTGCACAGTATATACATACACATATACTATAATGCATGCATACATATATTTATATACTATAAAATATAACTTCTATAATTTAAACCAGAATACTATATAAACTATATATTCTATAGTTTTATACACTTAATATTTATACTATAAAATGTACATTATATACATACATATGTACTATAAAATACAAGTTCTATAATTCTAAAACTCTGAGCTTTAGAAATAAAAAATATAGCAATTAGAAGAAATTTTTAAATCACCAAAAGAGAAGATGGACATCCAAATAAATTATCCAGAACACTGCTCAAAGGCAAAAACTGTACCTGGAATTATATACTGAAAAAAACTATCCTTCAAAACAAGAATGCAACAAAGATCTTTTCAGGCAAACAGAAGTTTATTACCTCTACAAGGACATCCAGAAAAATGTATTTCAAGCCAAAATAAAGTGATTTTAGGAAGAACATTCTCAGATTTAAAAAGGAAAGTGGAGCCAAAATAATGGAGACCTTGTGAGTAAACAAAAAGTAAATGCATTATACTGATGTACAGATCTTAAAATTAAAAAAAAATAAAGTATGGCAACACCATCATTTGCACTCCCCACCCGCTCTCCCTGGCTCCCTACACACTGTGGCAGCATCCATCACCATGGCTCAGATGCAACCTAGGTGTGCTACTAGGGCTCGCCTGAAGTGCAGCTTCCTGCTACACAGTCCAGAGTCTCGACCAGGTCGAGAATCTGAATCAAGAATCTGAATCTGAATCTGGCCCAAGAATCTGAATTTCTACCAGATGACCCAGGTAATTCTGATGAAGGTGGGGCCTTGCCTCCAGTCTGGAGAGCGGCATTGCTCTTAACCACTTAGAGTCAGGAATCCAGTTGAGGGCCAGGAACCCAGCCCCAGGAAGTCCTTTGCTCCTTTCCACTTTGCCAGGGCAGCAGAGTCCCCAAGAACATCTTGGTTTAGGGGGTCAGCAATGACATGGCTTCAACCCTGAGAATCAGGAACTGCAATAAATTAAAAGCCCATTAAAATATCTTATAGGAAACCTTGAAGTGCTGAAACATTCATAGTGCCATACTCAATCTTTGAAAAGCCAGATTACCATCTTGGGAGTCCTTAGAAAGAATGAAACTTTCTTCCTTTTCAATTTACATATTTTTAAATGCATATATTCTCACAGTGGCTACCACACACGTTTGCAAAGTCCAGTGGCCATTCTAGGTCTAACCTTGGAGAAAGAAGCCTAGGATGCCACAGGGACCTGCCTTGTTTTTTAAAGAAACCTGTGGTTACAAAACTCCAGAAAAAAACAGGTGGAGGTAGCCACAAAACAACAGTGATATTTTCTTGTTTTGTTCTCCCCAGTTTATTTTTCCCTGAAGCAATCCTTGCTTGGTACAAAAGTCTGCCGGGAGCTGCAAAAAGCAGCTGTGGTTCCCTGAGGCCAAGACCTAGCAATCAAGTTGTTTCCCAAACACTGCCAGGCATCAGGGAAACAACAACATAAGAGGCAACATTTGCATCTGTTTTTCAAAAACAACCTCCAAAAGTCTGTGGCCTGCCTTGGAAAACTTGGACATTAAAGGCACAACTGCATGTTGGGTATTGGCCCCCAGGGTCCACATGTAATGCATTATTTCACTTCTTTTGCCAAATGCCTGTCTCCAAAAGGAAGGTTAGAGGTTTCCAGTTTCAAGCAGAAGACTGATATAGACAACATGCTAGTCACTGGTATTTCCAAGCAAGCTAATAGTGGTCATCCTAGCAAACTGACATCATTTGCTGACCCAGTGGTGTCTCTCAATTGTAAACAAACACCAGAACCTCAAAAGGACTTATAAAACACGGATTGCTGGAGCCCTCCCCCTACTGTCTAATTCAGTAGGTCCACAGTGGGGCCTGAGACTTTCTAGAGAGTTCCCAGGTGACCCTGGTACTGGTCCAAGCACCATGCTCTAAGAGACACTGCCCTAAAGCTGCATGCTTCTCAGCCATCCTGAAGCTCTGGGAACTCAACTCTCACCTTCCTCTCTCCTGTGGATTACCTGTGTAGCAGTGTCATGCCCAAACGAGGTCTTTCATTGCCTTCTCCAGATCCTTCATCCACCATCCCACCGCCCCCCCACCCCGTGCACTGAAAGGCTGCCCGTGCACACTTTGTCAATGGGTACCCTGTCCTCTGGCTTCCAGTAGAGAACCACCAATGGAGGCCTCATCTCAGGAGGTCAGAGAGGAGGGGTGTTTATCAGCAGGTGCCCTCCCTGCCAGGATACTGTAGGTTGACCAAGTCCCTCCAGGAGTGGCACAGCTCCTGCCCAGACAGCCCTCCCCACATAGCTACTTTCTCCAGGTTCCAGTAACCATGTCCTACCCTTCCCATGACCTTTCAGGCCTAGACGAGATAAAGGCCACCCATTTCCTGCAGGGACCCTGACACAAAATTTCACTGGATCACTGGTTTTACAATGCTAAGTTTGGCATTTTATATACCCATATAATACAAGTAGTTACATATATGTGTACATATACACAGGTATACACACATATATATGTACACCTTCACAGTATTTTTAATGAAGCTAATCAGATTAGTCTGAAAACCTGGGAGCCCCATGGCAAGGCCATGGCATATGGTCTGCACTGACATTACCTCAGGTCCCATGTGCCACAGAAAGAGTGGGCCTACTTTGTCTAATGGTTACACAACCTGATAGGAAGGAGAGCATTTGTGTGAGCTTCAATTCTTCTCTAGTTTACTAATGTGGTTTCCTTTGTTGCAAATGGCACCAAAATAGAAAGGGAACAGAAGTGGGTGGAGCAGACTCATCACTGTCTCCATGAGGAACTTTCTGACATTGCTGAGCCTGCTTCCCAAAGCACGTGGGCTGTGAGAAAAGGTGTGTTGTCAGCTCACAAATAAAATGCCAATCGGCGTCAATTAATAAGGTTTAGAAAACAAGAACAAATACTTCTGTTTTAAAAATAATAACCTCAACTGTCCCCTAAATAAGCATGTGTTTGAACAGCTAAGTTCTACAGTTCTAATAAAAATGGTCATCCAGATTTAACCAGCTGAGTCACTACACCAACAGCCATGGCTTCAGCAAACTCACTTGACTTCATTTAAGTTGCCTAGAACTAATAATCACTATCACTTTTACTTAACTTTCACTAGTAAGATTTCTTCCAACTCACCAGAGGACTTGTTGGTATCTATGTTCCAAGTTTTTGACTAAAGCCATTAATTAGAATACCTGGGGAATATGGTTCCTATGTAATTACTTTTCTAGTTCAACCAGAAACCTTCTGAGGCTCAACTAGAAATCTTCTTGATTTGTTTACTACTCTTTTTCACTAAAAATATTACCATTTCATTTAAAACTTGAAAGCTAGTCTTCTATTACATCTCTCTACCCACCTCCACTACCATCCCAAGAAGTAGCCCAGCTGCCTGAACCCTGTAATAAAATGAGTGATTTAACTGTAATGTAACCCCATCTTCAAGGATGAGATCACCATCGTCCTGCTGCCTCTGACCATCCCAGAATCCCATTTCCATGTTGAAAGAACTTCACTCATCCTTCACCTTGGCTCCCGTGCTCACCTTTTCACACTGCCCTCCATTACCAACATCATTAAAAATCTAGAGACTTTACATTTTCCTTAAACATGCCCTTTTCAGCTATTTTGAAAGCCATCTACAGGACATCCCTTGACTTCAATCAAAGACGGAAGAACTGGCCCCTCTTCAATTCCCTGTCTTAGAGCCAAGTTATTGCTCTGCTAACAGCCCACCTTACCTGTCTCTCTCCATCATGATTCCTCCATCCTTCAAAACCCTTCCTTTGGTGACCACATGTGAAAGGACTCTGCTCCCAGCCCAGCCATGTGGCCTTTACCGCCTCTATAGCATTCTCAGATATCTTAGTATCTGGTTCACAACTTCTGTCTAGATCCCTCAGTGTGGCCTCTTCTGTTAACCTCAGTAGCCATGAAGATGGTCCTTCCAAAAGCCTGGCCAATGCTTATCCAGGCCTAGAGCTCAAAAACCTTTTGTTGCTGAATGAGTGAATGCACACTTGTTTTACTTAATTCCTGACCCTAGAGGCATCCAATCCATTTGAGGAGCAGTGCGGAAGCACAGGCTGTGGAACAGGCTACTTGTGTCCCACCCTGGCTATGCCACTTCCTAACTGCACATGGCCAAGTTCCTCTGTTTCTGAAAATGGGGATATTTGCCCATACATGGTAAGGGCTCATCAAGTACTAACTAATTAATGACTACTACTCATTCCATACATGAGGGCATGGCCAAAACTTGGATCTCAACATCCTTTACAACTTGTCCACCTTTGAGACCTTGAATTCTAAAATTCACTAACAACCTATCATTGAGCCACCTCTCACTCGGTCATTTCTCTTGAATTTGTTTGTGGGCTGCATTGAGCCAAGCCATCATAACCTCAGGTCCATAACTGCCCTTCACCACGTGCACAATCCGTCATCCCATTGCTGAACTCCCTCCCTCCCTTTTACATCATCTAAGGCTCAAACCACAATACCCAGTACCCCAAAAACCCCTGCATCACTCAGTGTGCCCTTGTATTTTCTACAGACTTCCTGTTTGAGCTATTTGGTTCCTTAACCAGAGTGAGCTGGGTGAGGTAGGGGTTGGGTATGATTCACATTCTTGTATCGTGGGTGTCTACACTATAGTGCCTGGGACACTGAAGGTCATTATGTGTGATGTCAATGTGCAGTGCTTTCAGTGAGCCAAAAAGATTTCCCATAAGCCTACTTGACACCTAATCTATGACAACTTGCTGTTTAACTTAATCATGGGAATTCTGAGCTCAATTTTACAAAATATGAACCTTCCATTCCCACTGGCAAAGTGGGCCAAGCTAAGTGAGTGGAGCTTGCATAAGGCAGCCAGCTGCTGGCAGGGCACGTGGCAGCCCTGTCCCAGAGGCCCAGGGACCCTCAATAGCTCCCTGGAAGATCAGTCAAGTGAACAGAGAACTGACTGCCATCTGCGCTCTTTATAAGGCTTCTGTGGTAAACATGTTTACTTTCTTTTCATTGGCTGGGCTTATCACGATTGAGTATTTTGTTTTGAGTCTTGCTATAGAAACATGTTTGCTTCGAGGGGAGAGATTTTTTGATAGCTAGCACATTTGTTTTTCATACTTTTAAATCCAAAACATATTTTTCAAAGCCCCTGGTAAACAATCAAGGTGATAAACAAATTATATTATTTCACCTTCACACAACAGAGGTGATCTCTATGTACCTGTGCAAAAGCTTGAACTGGGCTGTGGGTGACCAAGGTTCTATTGAATGAGAACAAGAATGACAATCATATAATGTTTCTAACAAGAAAACATTACAATAGCAGGCTCTGCAGAAGAAGGAGAAGAGAGAATCCATGCCTCAGTTTCCCTTGTAGTAACATTCTGTGAGAAGCCTGCAGCAATCACACCAAAGGCCATCTTGCTAATGTATGGGTATCCATATTTTCTATGAAAAGTTAAAGTTACATAACCAGCATACATAGCTGATGGGGGTGGGAAATAAAACAACTTTTCAAAGAATGAAGAAACCAACCAGGTCAAATATTAACTGCAATTCTTTTGAGACTTGTTCTCTGTGGTGATTTTTGCCTGATTTATAGTTAAGAAAAAGGTAGTGGTTTCAACTGTAAAAAAGAAAATTCATCCATTACTGGAAAAGGAAAAAAAATAAGAGTTAGAAGGGGTATAAATTAAAAAAACAACAACTTTTGAGAAAACCAACAGTCTTAAAGTAGGATTTCAAAGTGTTATTTACAACAGTCACTCTGTGGGTGAGACTTCATGTGGTCCCAACCCAGTTGGGCCAAATCTAGAAAATTCTGTGTACCAGTATTCTAACTAGAAGCAAACATCATTCTACCACAAGCATGAGAGGTTAATTACAAATTACTTAAAGGAATAAAAACATAAAGGCCAAATTCCACCCCATTCTCAAATCATCATCTAAGGCTGCACTCAAATTAAAGAAGTAAAAACCCAACAACAACAAAGTTAAGATTGTGGTATTATAATAACATAAACATCCTCATTTAATACACATTATTGTTTCATCATGTATGGCACTGTGGGGCATGGGAGGATGTCATTAGAAGGCATAGTAACCCCATACAGCACCTTATCCACCCTTCAAGATGGATGATGACAAGAGCACACAGACATCAGAGAACAAACACACTTAATACACCTCTTTTCCAAAGTTATATGCACTGCAGGGATATGCTGGACAGGGGTTCAGGAGGAGGGGCAAAAGGCATTTTGAAACAGCAGCTATCCCCAACATTCTGTCTCTCCAATCAAGAGGTAATATCAAAATAAATAGCTCCATGGGTAGTTTTTAGCAGAAGCAGAAAGGCTGGGGATGATAAACTCAGCAGGAAGAGCAGACCTCTTCCCAACTTTGCCAACAACTGTTTGAGATCTTCTGCAAGTCACTGAGCTTCTCAGAGTGGTGTTTTCTTTCTATAAATGGACATATTTTTTAACAGTATCGTATTGCAATATTTCAAACTCATATCAAAAACACCACTTCAGGGGGAAACTGACAATTCTGGCTCTATAATGCAATACAATCAATACAATATCTGCAGTACTTTTGAACAACCCACAAAGGCATCTAAAGCTCCCACAACTTAGGAGCAGAAATGGAATTTCAAGTTAATGTAATATTGGCCAGTGACTAGTCATCAAGCATACTTTAGCTTTTAGTTGTGTGAGCAGACAGCTGACTCAGTAGGGAAATGGTTACCCAACCAGCCATGCCCACCTGACCCATTGCCTCAGAGTAATTTGTCTTCAATCTTAAAAACCAAAAATGACTAATGAAATGACTGAAGAACTTCCAGGCAATTCTTACAAAGTTAAAAAAATCACACCAGCAAGTAGATAAGAAGAAAATGATCAGACTCTGAATAGTCCAATGTCTGCTGTCTACATTTTCCTGTGAAAAAGAGGGAGCACATTCTGGTGGTGGGACAACATGGTTTGGAAATGCCTCCAGAGACCAAGAGAAGAGCCGATGATTCAGACCTAATCATCAAGGAAAAGTGTCAAAGAGTCAAAGTGGTGAAATGTCTGTTGTAACTACAAGAAAAGAAGGAACACACTGGCCTTTCAACCTGGTGTTCAACAAAGGGGGAGAGGCCTTTGGATGTTCTCCTGAGGACATCTAGTTCTGAGACCAGCAAGTGTGCATGGAGCCTTAACCATGAGCCTGGCCCTTTGTCATGAGCATTTTCATCCAGTCTCTTATAAATCTTCCAACAACAGCATGAGGAAGGACTGCTGTATCACAGTTAGTGAGTGACAGAGTCACAAGTACCTGAAAGCCAAGTCTCCTCCCTTGACACCAAGTATTACCAGTAGCACCCTTCCAACTCCTCAAACTGGAAATGTGAGAAGTTTTGAAGAAGCTCCCAAGAAAAAGCCCAAATGGGCACACAAGAGTCAGATCTATTGGGAGCCCCACACCACTTCCCAGAGTCTAAAGCCCTTGGCCTCTTGCTTATAGTTAAGCAAATTCTGGGAAGGAAGGCAAGCAAAAAGCCCAGTGAGCCGGGGTAGTGCACCTGGAAGTCACGCAGGACACCCCACTGAGGAAGGTGAAGCACCCTGCAGGCAGCTGTCTATGAAATAGGGATGCTTTTCATTCCTCTGCCCATCTCCTCTCTGCCCATTTCTCTGATTCACAACCTAGGCACTGTCCTCACCTCTCCTCCCTCCCTCTGCTCTGCAGGAATGTGGCCTGTGTAAAGTCTCCAGTAGATCCCTTAAATTAAATTCTGTCAAACAATTCTTGAGTCCCACTCTGATTAACTGTGGTACACATGTTCAGAAGTTTGGGGTCATCTCCCTCGTATGGGAAGTTAAAGAATAATACATGATTTAAGTAATATTTCAAGACAACAATGAGAGCCAAGTCATGGAGAGTAATGAGTAATTCTGAGATGAATTTGATAGTCAGTAACTGCTGCAAAGTTCAAGAGCACTCCCACAAACAGATCTCAGATTGCAATTTTGCACTGAGTTCTAGTTCCAGTCTGCTTGGTCCAGGGCATCAGAATTTGGCTGCCTAAAGTCCAATTCTGGCTATGACACTTAAGGACCACATTATTCAATCTCTCTGGGTCTCAGTTTCCTCAGTTGCCACAGCTGGTTTGAGGATTAAGTGGGATAATGCATGCAAGCCTCAAACGTGTAAATGCTGTTATTCTATCTCCTGGTAGATCTCCATCCTGTTTCCATGGCCCCATAGTACCACCTGAATCCTCACACCTACCTCTACACTGGCTTCCTCTCCCCACTTCCCTATCTGCCAAAGCCACAGCTTCTAATCCAACAACCTAGACACCCTGCTGGGTTACACTCTGTCCTTCCCGCTTGGCCTCCAAGCAGGTTCCTTCACCATGTTTCCATCCCCTCACCCCAGGACAAGAGCAGAAACCTGAGAGCACACATGGATTTAACTCCCAACACTGCCACGAAGTAGACTAATTTGTGATTTTGGATACACTGCATAACTTCCCTAAACCTCTGTTTCTGCATTTATAAAATTGGGCTAAAAAGAGTCCCCAGGAATCCCCACCTCAGTGTGTTGCTGTGAAGATTACATTACATGGCTGAGAACACTGCACACAACACCTGGCCCACAGCAAGGGCTCCATGTAGGAGAGCTTCTGCCCTCATGTTCTCCTGGAACACACAACTAACTGAACATCAGTGTCCCACTGGTCTCTCCTCTCCCAACTCTGGAGAGTTGCTGCTTTCTTTTTGTGATACCAGATTTGGGTCAGTGACCCACAGAGTATAATTATGTCCCACTTTTCCTTTTGTGTCCATCAATCTAATATAACCAAGTTTCACAAACAGAAATGGGCACTCTCATACATGGCCAGCTGCAGGGTGAGCTGGCAAAGCCTTTGCTGGGGATAATTTGGCACTGCTTCAACAGCCTTAAAAACATGCATTGCTGTTCACCCCTTGCTATTTGGAACTGATCCTAATGGAATAGTAACTACTGAGGAAAACTCAGCTACAAAGCTTAAAAGAAACACATTACAGCATTGTCTATGGCATATAAAAACTAGGAAAAATAAATGTCCAATGAAAACTAAGCACATTATAATTCATACCAATGGTGAAGTACTATGCAGTCATTAAAAAGGGTTGTAAAAATAAACATGAACAAAGAAGGAAACATGATTCCCAAATCATACTGGCACACCAAATGTTTGTTGACTAATATGTTGTAAGTAACAAAGCTGTGTCATAAAAACTGCTTTTGACAGTTATGACATATACACACTGTGTGCCAGTCGCTGCTAGAAGAGAGCACATATTATATACCCTGGGCTACTGCAAACTCCAATGAATGAAGCTTTATTTATTTCTTGTCCCCATTTTAAATACAGAAAATGCAGACAGAAATAAATTAAATAACTTGTCTAAAGTCACGGAAAGGAAAGCTACAATTTAAAGCAAGCTTTATTCCAAAGTGCTCACTCTTTTCTAACTAATGCTGATGTTTGTAAAAAGTATTAGTATATTTATAGTTACAGTAAGTATATTTTCATAGGAAAAAGAAAGGCAGTCAGAAAAACATCAGCAATAATTCTCTCTAGAGGGAGAGATTATAGATAAATTTTATTTAATTTTGCTTTGGTTTTAGTTTTTTTTTTTTACACTTATCATAAATAACTTTTGTAATAAGGGAAAAAGGAACAACTTTTTTTCTGTTTTAAAAACCCAATGTCAAGCACACTCTTCCTCCTCCCCTTCTTTCTCTGTGACAGCTGTGGATGCTGGGCCAGCACTGCCCAGGTGCGAGGTGAGCATCATCTGGGTGCGGCAGTACCAGTGCTGGCAACACAGCTCAGGACCGATGTCTGTGTGTGTGCAGAACACAGACTGGGCTCACACACAGTTAGGGCTCCGGAACATCAGTGACTATTGTGTGACATCGCCACCACGTTTTAGAGCCTCCCTCTGGAAATGGGCCCAAAACATAGGTCTAAGATGGTGTGTCCCAATACTTTTTAACTGATAGTAATAATAGATCCAACAATCACCTCCTGTACCCAGCTCCCAGGGCTGGCACAGCAACAACGCAGACAGGCTGAGAGTTTCATTACCTGGCTCTGAAATCCCATGGGTACCACTTAATTTCCTAGCATTAGCCTCCTCACTTACAAAACGGAGCTAACAACAGCTCCTACCTCATAGGATTATGGTGTCCAACCTACTGTGATTTTTCAGTAAACATTAGCATTCCACTTGCCACATGAATTTCATCTATATATAGGTTTTCTTCCCTTTAAAGGGTTTCTTGCTCTCATTTTCCATATTGAATCATTTTACGGAATAAACTTTTCAACTGACCTACCACCTCCTTTGCATTCTGATTTGCTCCTGCATTCATTTGCCAGGGCTCCCCACAGTATTTCAGATTAGGTTGTTTAAACAACCTAAGAAATCTAGAAATCTTGAGACCAACGTATCTGCAGGGTTGATTTCTTCTGAGGTCCCTTTCCTTGGCTCTCTTCTCCCTGTGTCCTCACATGGTCTTCCCTTAGTGCCTGTCTGTGCCTTTTTCTCCTCTTCTTAGGAGGATACCTTTCACATTGGATTAGGACCTATCCTAACAACCTAATTTTAATTTAATTACCCCTATAAAGAGCCTATCTCCAAATATAGTCACATTTTGAGGTACTAGAGGGTTAGGATTTCAACATATGAAATTTGGCAGGGAATATAATTCAGCTCATAGGAGCTCCCACACCCCAGAAGTACAGAACAGATCTCAAATTAAGAATCAGCTGACCTTGGGCCTTGGAGGCCTAAGAGGGTTCTGTTCCTGTGGAAGATACTGGCATCCAGGTATAGTCAGATGGTTGGGTTTCCTCCTAGACAGCCTATGTCACTCACCCATTATTGTAGGTTACCCAGCTCCCCAGACCCCAGCTCTACCCAGAATGCCAATGGCTACTAAGTAAAATGTTCAACAAAGCTTTGGCCAGTCAGTCAGCAGACCCAGCTATTGTTCACATGTTTGTCAAAGATAGGATGGTAAGTGTTCATTCCTGGCATCAACTCCCTAATTGAGCTTGTGAAATAAACATAAACCACAGTTAAAGGCCATTTTAAAAAATCAGTACATGCTTCATTAAAACAAATTTTGAAAAAAACACATAAAACAGACTTCCTTAAACCACAGAATATAATTTACAAAGTGCAATATCTAAGATACAGCTTTTACATTTTTTTAAAAAACTATTATTAAACACCCCATTATGTAAGACAGTGACATATATTTCCACTCTGTACATCCATTAAAATACTTCATCGGAGCCTCACAATATTTGGCAGTTTTTTCCCTTTGGTGATAATAAAAGGCTTTTCTTTCCATTAAATATCTAAATTAAGTCAAACAGTGTATGTTAAATAAGCCCATAAGTCCTTTTGCATGATGCAATGAAGTCTTGAAATGCTTATCTACTGAGCACTCTGACTTAGAGGCCAGTGGTTTATGTCCCCTGCAGAGCCTAGAGACCCTGCTGGCTTGGCCAGACTGTGAAAATAAGCTTCAAATGACCAAATACAACTTCAACTTTAAAAGTAGGAACCAGACCAGACACAACAAACCACAGAGTAGTCGCCTCACTTGTCATAATTCATGTGTGTGGAATTCAACTGTAAAAGCATTCACAGAGTGTTAACTTTCTTCCATCAGGGCATTCCACGTGGAATGTCAGATTCTGAAAAGCTGCTGATAAGCCACTCCTGATTACAAGACTACAACTTGTAGCATTAACCAAAAAATACTTATCCTAACCCCCAAAAGCTTTTCTGTGCCATCCAACCCTAAACAATGCAGGGAAGTGCCAACATTTTTATATATCCAGGTTATAAAAATATGTATGTTACTGGGAACCTTGTATGAACACCAGGCTTCTTTTTAATTTTTCAGTTAGTTTCCATTTCTACATTATTCTCTATTTTGACAGCCTACATAATGATCACTTATAGGAATCTTTCTGTGAAAAACAATTTTATCACAGTTCAATAACTAAAAAATATAATTCTCATAGACTGTAAGAACACAAGCTTAATTAATGTGTGTGTGTAAACCTTGAACCATGCATGTATATATAAATATACATCATATGTAATAATACAATTAGTACATCTTTTCTGGAAGTAAATTAATCTTAACACAGGGGCCTAAGCTTCAGGTCAGAACTGGAGGAAAAACCAGCAATAATAATGATAATGGCTGTCATTAATTCAACATTTGCTATGTACCAGGAACAGTGTCCAGCCCTTGACATACGTTTTTTTCATTTGGCTGCTCACAACAATGTTCTAATGTAGGAATGACTCACCAGTGAGAAAACTGTGGCTCAGAGATGTTAAGTAAGCTGCTCGGGTCACATAGCAATTAAGTGGAGGAACCAGGATTTGAATCTAGTTCAAACTGTACTATATTGCCTCCCAGTGGTGCATTAAAGACAGGATATAAGACATGTCTAAGGGTAGGGTCATATACCTGGCCTCCACATGACCTCTTATTTTGGATAGAGACAGGCAACACAGCCTACGCTCCATCTCAGAGGAGCCAAGAGCAGCCAAGCAAACAATGTACAAAGCCAAGCCAGCTACATCCTCCTTCTCCAGGAGGCACAGAGAGAAAAAAATCCCTACCCCAAAATGAATCCCTAACCTTCCTCAACTGTTACCTTACTGTTTTGTTACCAAAAGCATCATGAAAGTTTCTAGTCTAGCTTGTCTTTGTTGAGAAATACTCAAGGAGCACATCTTTAAATTAGGAACCAAGAGAAGTCTTCTCCTTTCCAGAATGCAATCCCACTTTTCCTGGGTGATGAAAGATGGGTAAAAGGATGAAAGAAGCATATTTTATTCATTTTCTGAGCAAACACCTCTCCAAACTGGAGCTGCTCACTGTCCAGTAGAGCAGAAGAACAGGATGGGAATCAGCCAGTTAGTATTCCAGTTTCCACTCTGCCCCATATCGGGGCCCCCAGTCAGCTTCTCCCACAGTCAGGGTAAAGAAGATTTTCTCCAGGTCTGTATGTAGCTCAAGCTCTCTGTACCTCTGAGGTCTTTCTTGGAGTGCATGCAACAAGCACCACAGCCCTGCAAAGCTCAAGAGCTAATGCCTAACACCAAGTCTGACATCATCTTAAAGAGCTAAACCAAAAGTCTCCTTAACAGGGAGCACCTGGAATCAGCAGCCCACAGGAGGATCCCTGAATAACCAGTAGGTCAGTTTCACAGTAACATGAAAACAACGTGACCTGGCAACAGTTGCCAGGCAGTTCCAGCTCCCCCTGCAATCCCAGCTTAACCCACACCTCTTTCCTCAACTGCAAATTTGAGTACCTACTTGCCTCCACCAAATGTCCTCTGGGATGTCTAAATATCTTGGACTCAACAGGTCCAGAACTTGACATGCCCCCTGAAATGGGCTCCACAGACAGCCTTCCCCATCACAATTCAAGGCAATCACATCCTCCTAGTCACACTCAGGCCAATCATCTTTGGCTGAATCCTGACTCACATGTTCCCATTAGGAAATTCCATGGAAACTGCCTTCAAAGTAGATCTAAAATCTGATCACTGCTCCCCATCTTCATACCAAGTTCCTGATCACCTTGTCTTGGCTACCATCACCTTGTCTTGGATTGCTGTACAAGCTGCATAACAGAGCCCCTTATCCTCACCCCCATTCCCACCCATGGTCTATTCACAACACAGCAAGAATCCTGTTAAAGTTTAAATCAGCTGAGTACCTCCACTGGCACTAGGACACTCAGGTACAAGGCAAGTCTTTAATGGCAAGGTCCCAGTTAGTACTCAGAGCCCATCTCCCCACACCCCTCCTGGGTCACTGCTATAGTCACATTACCCCCAAATGTCCCTCAACCATGTAGGGCATACCCTGCAACAAAGGTCCTTTGCATTCAACTATTCCCTCTGCCTGGAATCATCTACTTTCTTCAAGTCTTCACTCAAATAGCACCTTTAAAGGTGCTAATGCCCATTACCTGGCTTTCTCTACCTTGCACACACCTTCTAACATACTAATGTACTTAATATGTCTATCTCCATCCCTTGTATCTCTCCAGAATATGAGCATCCACAGGGATAAGGATTTGTTTTGTTCACTGATTTTTTTCCCATTCTCAGAACTATGCCAGGTACAAAAAAGGCACTTAATAAAAATCTGCCGAACAAACTATTGAATGAATGAATGAACCCAGAATAGTGGCTATTCTGAGAAGGCTCCCTGTCCCACAGGGCAGGGTGTGTTGTCTTTGCCTCCCAGATGCAAGGAGGAAAACAGACATGTCCACACATAGCAAAGCCCTGGCACAGATGCCACACTCTACATCCTGTGCATGGTACAGACCACATGAATGGCTCTGCTCACTGCCCACCAGTCTGGCCCCAACCTCAGAACCCATCTCACTCATACCAGCTCTCTATCCTCCTTCCTGTACTGTCCTACTCCACTCACTAACAAGATGCCAGCCCTAAGACAAGAAAAACATAGTCCAAACATGTAAAACTAAGTGAATCAAAATGAAGTAGGCCCACAGAAGACAACATCAAAGAAAAAATTTTAATTACTGATTTTTCTGGAAGTCAAAATTTTATTTCCACAGCATAAAGACAACCACACTGTCTATTGCACTTCCAAGTTTTATTTTAACTCAAAAAGTTCTCAAGAACTATAGGACAGGGAATCATTCGCTTTGGTACAAGCTGGCATCTCTAGATCAACTTGTAATATCAGTCCTTTTAGTTGAACATATAAACAAGGTTTTAGTATTCATGCCACCTATCTCCTACCTCTGTATCTAGCCCAAACCCTCTGCAGAGTGTGGTCTGCAAAGTTTCTGTGGACCAACACGTCCATTTGTTTTTGAGCCTTCAGTTCCCATCTCCAGTGCCACCTTATTCCACTTGTTATTTTACACTCACATGTGATTAAATTTAAAAGAAACATTCTGCTAAATGGCATATGCATTTCCCTTTGATCAAAATTTACACAGCAAAGAAACACTGCGTATTTATACAGCTGAGCTCCCTTTAAGTCACTGGAATTGTGCTTGCAAAGTAAGAGTAATTTTCAAGCTTTTATTAGTTACTACAATGATCAGAGATAGAAGTCATCCAAATGCCTTTGCCAGAGCCAGTCTCACACTACTTCAAAGTCCCATTGTGAAATTAAAGAGGTCAGCGAAAAGAGGGTAAGAGGAGAAAGCAGAAGGGGACTCTCTTGTGCTGTGAGGCTACAGAAGACAAAAATATGTGACATGGGAAAGAGCAACTATTAATGTCAGTGCTACCAAGCTCACCACAACTACAATAGTGACACCCATGGATGTATCACTAAGAAAATTTGCCAAAAAAGTAACAAAAACCCTCATCTTTTTAAGAAAGGAACAAGAGGTCAGACCTGTGTATCTCACCTTCAGAAATGATTTTGTCTACACCCAAGAGAATAGATTAGAAGAATCCCTAATGTATTCATTTGGAATTCTATAACATATTTTGTTAATTAAATGTTCATAAACACAATCTTATAAAAGAGACATGACAACTAAATACAATGCATAATCCTCAACTCCTCCTGGACTGGGGAAAATAATGGCAATAAAAGACTTTACTGGAACATGACAAAAGTAGACATTGATGAATTCTCTGTGTGTGTGTGTGTGTGTGTGTGAGAGAGAGAGAGAGAGAGAGAGAGAGGGAGAGAGGGAGGGAGAGAGAATATGTCTGAGAAAGAGCAGTAGAGAGTTAGGGACAAAGGCAATGATAGACAAATGGAGACAAGTATAAATAACTGAAGAACCTGACTAATAGGTATATGGAAATTCCTTATACTGGTCTTGCAACTTTTGTATAAGTTTGAAATTATATTAAAATAAAAATGAACTCATACTTTATATCCTAATCTCACTCCTGAAATATATTATCTTGGTCATTTCTAGGAAAATGAAAGAAATTAACCAGAATAAGGTGCATTCCTCTGTTCATGAATTCATTTAGTTGCTCAACAAATGTTTGCAAAGCACCTCCCCACTGTAAAGCATGGCTTGCTTGTCATAGCTGACTGTGTCCTTTCTGTTTCATCCCCTCAGAATTCCAAATATCTACTCTGCTGGTATGAGAAAAAGATGGCCTCTCAATTTAGAAATGAGGTTTCCCATGCTAGCTAGTACTGAGAAAATAATCAATTTTAAAAAAAAAATTAAGATTTTGGGCAAAAATTAAAATCTTTTCCACTAAGATCAGGAACAAGACAAGGCTGTCCACTTTCACCACTTCTATTCAATATAGTACTGGAAGTTTTAGCCACAGCAATCAGACAAGAAAAAGAAATAAAAGGCATCCAAATCGGAAAGGAGGAAACAAAACTGTCACTGTTTGCAGGTGACATGATAGTATACATAGAAAATCCTATAGACTGTACCAAAAAACTGCTTGACCTAATAAATGAATTTGGCAAAACAGAGGGATACAAAGTCAATATCCAGAAATCAAAGGCATTTCTGTACACCAACAATGAAACAGCAGAAGCAGAGATCAAGGAAAAAATCCCATTTGAAACAGTAAAAAGAAAAATAAAATATCTAGGAATAAACCTAACCAAAGAGGTAAAAGACCTGTATTCAGAAAACTACACAACACTGAAGAAAGAAATCAAGGAAGACACAAACGAATGAAAATATACACCGTGTTCATGGATTGGAAGAATTAATATCATCAAAATGTCCATACTACCCAAAGCAATTTACACATTCAATTCAATTCCTATTAAAGTACCAATGGCATATTTCACAGACATAGAACAAACACTTCAAAAATTTATATGGAATTATAAACGACCCCGAATAGCTGCTGCAATTTTGAGAAAGAAGAGTAAAGTAGGAGGGATCACAATACCCAACACTAAACTATACTACAAGGCCACTGTAATCAAAACAGCCTGGTACTGGCATAAAAACAGGCACATAGGCCAATGGAACAGAACAGAGAGCCCAGAAATAAGCCCAAGTCTCTATGGTCAATTAATATTTGACAAAGGAGGCAGCAACATAAAATGGAGTAAAAATAGCCTCTTCAACAAATGATGTTGGGAGAGCTGGACAAAAAAATGAAACTTGAGCACCAACTTACATCGTATACAAAAATAAATTCAAGGTGGATAAAAGACTTAAATATAAACTGTGACACCATTAAAGTCCTAGAGGAGAACGTAGGTAGGAAAATCTCAGATATTTCACGCAGAAACTTTTTTACTGACTTGTCCCCTAGAGCAAGGGACATAAAGGAAAGAATAAACAGACGGGACCTTATCAAAATTAAAAGCTTCTGCACAGCTAAAGAAAACAATATCAAAATTAAAAGAGAACCAACTGTATGGGAAAACATATTTGCCAATGATACCTCAGACAAGGGTTTAATCTCCAAAATATATAAAGAACTTACAAGACTTCACTCTAAGAAGACAAGGAATCCAATTAAAAAGTGGGCAAAGGACTTGAACAGGCACTTCTCCAAGGAGGACATACAGAAAATCCAAAGACACATGAAACGATGTTCAATATCGCTAGCTATCAGAGAGATGCATATCAAAACCACAATGAGATACCACTTCACACCAGACACAATGGCCATCATAAACAAGGCAACAAACAACAAGTGTTGGAGAGGTTGTGGAGAAAAGGGATCCCTAGTGCACTGCTGGTGGGACTGCAGACTGGTACAACCACTATGGAAAGCAGTATGGAACTTCCTCAGAAAACTAAAAATGGGTCTGCCTTTTGACCCTGCCATTCCACTGCTGGGACTCTATCCTAAGAATACTAAAACACCAATTCAAAAGAACCTATGCATCCCAATGTTCATAGCAGCACAATTTACAATAGCTAGATGCTGGAAGCAACCAAGATGCCCATCAGTAAATGAATGGATCAAAAAACTATGGTACATTTACACAATGGAATTCTATGCAGCAGAAAGAAAAAAGGAGCTCCTACCCTTTGCAACAGCGTGGATGGAGCTGGAAAACATTATGCTAAGCGAAACAAGCCAGGCAGTGAAAAACAAATACCATATGATCTCACCTTTAACAGGAACCTAAATAACAAAACAAAGAAACAAGCAAAATATAACCAAAGACACTGAAATAGAGGCCAGGCTGACACTGCCCACAGAAGAGAGTAGAGGGAATTTAAGGGGACAGTGGGAAGGTTTCACAGGAACAAACTTAAAGGACACATGGTCATAAACTAAGGGGAGGGTGGTAATGAGAGGGAAGTGGGGAGGGGTGGGAGGGGTACTGGATTGGGAGTAAAAAGGAGAAAACTGTATTTGAACAATAATTAAAATAAAATAAAATAAAAAATTTTAAGATTTTATTTGTTTTGAGAAAGAGGGGAAGAGAGAGAGAAAGAAAGGGAGAGAAACATGCATTAAAGAGAGAAACATCAATAGGCTACTTCTTGCACACGCCATGACAAGGACTGAACCTGAAATCTAGGCATGTGCCCTGACAGGGAATCAAACTGGAAACCCTTTGATTTACAGTACAACACCCTACTGAATAAGCTACACCAGTCAGGCACTAACCCATTTTATTGTTTATTTATTTATTTATTTAAGATTTTATTTATTTATTTTTAAAGAGGGATGGGAGGGAGAAAGAGAGAGAGAGAGAAACATCAATGTGCAGTTGCATGGGGCCATAGCCTGAAACCCAGGCATGTGCCCTCACTGGGAATTGAACCTGCGATGCTTTGGTTCGCAGCCCGCGCTCAATCCACTGAGCTATGCCAGCCAGGGCATCTAACCCATTTTTAAATACAGTGTTTTAAGTAGTCAGAAAGGAGAATCTAAACACTACTCTTACTTTCACTAAAAATATTAACTGACCCTGAAGGTGATCTACCCTTCCCCACTAAAAAATAGACATAGATGTGCAAAATACAGATGACCACAACACAGTGCAAGTTCAAGTCCATACAGACTCAAGCATCGAAGAGAAGACACTAACCAAATGTTTTCCACAGATGGGACATGCTGTCTAGTCATCTGTGACATAAATTCAATATATAACAATGTGGGAATGCATTTCTCTACCACCACCCAGGGGCTTCTTGGTTTAGCAACCAAACTGGCAACAGGGATTATTATCAAGTAGTATCTATACCATTTTATTAACTGTCAGGGAAACACACAACTACTATAATATTGTCAGTGAAATGATGCTTATTTTCCTACAACTGTAGTAACCTGGCCAATCAAATCAAGATTTTTAATCTGCTCAGTCCCAGAGAACAACCAGCATTACACAAACACTGACCTAATGGTCCTACTTCTCTCCTGTCCACATCAGGGAGAACAAAGGTGTTTTCTTATACAAACTACTGGCATAGCAACCTGTGTGGCTCCAATTCTAGTGTCTCCACTTAGTTAGCTGCATTATCTTGAACAAGCTACTTAAGGTCTCTAGGCCTCAGCTTCGTCAACTGTAAAATGGGAGAATGATCTCAGCACATTACTGCAAAGATAAATGACATCACTAGGTAAAGTGTTTGGAGTTACAGTTGTCTGCACTGAATGGCAGTTTCATCTTACCGCTGGTGTGTAAGTGGCAAAAGCCATTAGGTACACTAGTTAATACCTCAGAACTTCATATCCACTCAATAACCAGCTATTTCAGAAATGCTACAAAGGCACACTAGAATGATAAACCCTCCACAGTGAAAAACTCTCAGCTAACCCTCGTAGTGAACAACTACTTGGGGAAATCAGAGAGAATCTTGCTGAACATTTTACAGTCTTGTTGCTGTTGTTATTCTGCATTTTATCTAAATATTTATATGCATTTCTCTAAGAAACTTAAAACCAATAGCCAGCTGGACCACATTACCTATCAGATCACTGTCAGCAACAAGATTCCCTAACTCCAAATTTCTACCTTTGTTAGGCAAACAGAATTCTTCTACAGATGGGAAAACTGAGCTTCCAGGTCCATCACCCTAAAACCTTCCCACTCTTATATGCACCAAAATGTGCTAAATACTGTGAAAGATAAGAATGTATAGAAAACGCTATCCCTGCCCTCTAGCAATTGTAAACCAGTTCCACAAGAGCACATAAATTTGTAAGTTAACTATTGGGCCTCTTTTCTTCTTGGACATTTTTCATTTGTCTAATTGGAACATTTGTGCAAGTGATGCACATCATTTCTAGGGCTGGTTCATAAAATTTCACTTACATGTTTTCCCTTGCTCTTTTTAATTTTTCCAAACCTTTAACGCACGCAGAATATGGCAGAACCATAATAAGAC
The DNA here is from genome assembly GCF_004126475.2 of Phyllostomus discolor. Lineage (NCBI taxonomy): Eukaryota > Metazoa > Chordata > Mammalia > Chiroptera > Phyllostomidae > Phyllostomus > Phyllostomus discolor. The sequence goes on from NC_040909.2 coordinate 65,889,754, forward strand.
AGAGGATGAAGGTGCCTAAATCAATGCTTGGAAGGGAGGCCCTGAAAATCAGAAGGAAAACATCTATTGCATTTATTTGTTTCAGCAGCTGGCATTACCTTAGCAAATATACCTTCCTTCCCTCTGTGACCTTATAATCAATCTCACCACCATTTATTGACATTATACTAAGGGCTGGGCTCTCTGCAAACAATCAAGGGACCAATGAGGAGAAAGAACTGTCAGGGTTTGTGTGTCTATGACAGTCATGACATAATATGGGACAGGAGAGTAAGCAGAGGTGTATGTGGAAGGCTGGGCTACAAAGAGGTAAATAAGTTCTTGAAGAGACCTACGATAACCCAGAAACACAGAAGAGCCTTATGGCTTAGATGTCACATTCCAGACTTTCCTCTCCACTGTGCAGACCACTGCCCCTAACCTCTATAAATCTCCTCCTAAGCCTGGTGCCAGGGCACAGCATCTCCCAACTTTCTGCTAATTAAAGTTAGAGCTCTCTTGAGAAGTCACAGACCTTACTGTAGGACCCATCTCTATTCATTCATCCTCCTTTCTGGGTTATCCATCATCATTTTCCCATATTTTCTCTGGTTTCATGGAGCAAATCCTCACATTCATTGCATTTGGGACAATTTTAATTCTATTCTTTGGCTTAAAAACTAAAATACTTAGTCTTTGTAACACCTCAAAAAACAAGTCAAAAGCTCAATTCTCCCCCAAACTGTAAAACCAAGAATGATACTAGGGAATAAGTGCTTTAAATTACAAAATGAGCATTTGCTGCTGAATCTCTGTAAGGGTGCCAACCAGCTCCACTGGGATATGAGCAAATGCTTTGTTCTCTCTGGTGTCTGAAATACTTTCCCATAAATGTGGTGGCCGGGCCCTGCCAAATAACAACATCTTCTATAAAGGAGCCTGCGTTAAATGCAGTAAACATGTCAAAACATTCCCAGGACTTAGTTTTCCAACTAATAACCAGCTAGTTGACTTGGCAATCTTTTGATTTAACATTACAATTAAATAAACATCTACTATCAAGTAGAGGGGGAAAAAGCAACAAAACAAAGGACAAAGAGGAAGAAAGCAGGGAAGAAAGCACATTGTTTCCACTGCCCCCCCCCCCACACACACCATTCCCAATTAACTTCGTCTCTCCAATGATCCTGAGACAGTTTTTCATCTTATTACGAGTGTCTGGAACACAGAACATGTTCTCTCCTAACCCATAAATAAACCACTCACAGACTTCTGTTTGCCTCATCAATTTCTACACCTTTCTGAAAAATAAGTCATTTTATATCCCTTTGCAATGATGGCAAAGAGTTCGCATTTTTGAAAAACATATATGCATTTCTAAGCATATGTGCAGGGTGACTTCCCAGCATGAAACTGACTGAGTGAGCCCTGTAAGTGTTCCGATCCCAAAGGGGAAGGAAAGCCCAGCTTATGAGACCACAGCAATCCATGCAGGGTTGTATCACATGCAAACTTCTTGGCAGTTCATTAGAAATAGTCCCCGTCTATCACTAAGGTTAAACTTGAGGACATCTTTACAAGGATATAAGAGGGCCTTTCCCCCACATTTCCCAGAGCAGCAATGAAATGCTATTCCAGTTGGCCTAAACATGTCAGCAAGAGACTGCTCTCGAAAAAATGGCCTCATACCTAAAATATTCTAGCAAAGGAAGGAATAAGCTATCCCTCAAATGATAAAAAACAGTGTAAATCAGAAACCTGTCAGTCTTTTGCCCCCACTTAGCCTCTAGGAACCAAAACAGATTGGCATTGGTAAGTAAATTGAAATTTAAATAACGTGTATTATTTATTTCTCGAAAGCAACTAAGGTGAACTCACAAGGCATAATGAACAATGACAGTGGCCATCAGAGAATAAAGAAATGACGTGACTGCCACCTATACCAAGCAAAAAGCACGCAAATGACAATAGAAAGAAAAACACTCTGGGTAAGAAATGAAGCCCATTTCCTACCCCTCACTGCACTCCACAATCTCCTGGTGCAGCCACTGTACCAGCACCATGCACATTTGGGGAAGGGGCCACCTTCTGTGCAGAAAATAAAGAAGGACAAGGGCAATCAGAATACAGGTCGGGGTTGTGTGGGGAGGCAGCAAAGGAAGTCTACTGAAAGGGACAGAGAATATCAGGGATGGCTACATACCTGGAACTGTCACCTAAAGTGGGAAGAGGAAGGTGTTGGGGCTGAGGATCTGATGTGGGTCTAAACTGCAAACTGATAACCCAAAGCCCAATGGGGTCCAAGGATGTGTTGTGCTTTGGGCAGACTACAAAGACTGTACTTTTATTTTCTTTCCAACATCAAGACTAAACACTTTTTATTTAAGATTTTTGGTTCTTCTGGAAGATACAGGACAGGGGATCTGGCCACATCAAAGTAACATTTCTTCCTCACCAACAATGCAATGAGGCTGAACCCCCACACACCCCATTTTAGCTGTATGCTTGCCCCTCCAACTACTGAGTTTTTATCTCCCCTTCTAGGAAGAGGGAATTGCATAAGCAAAAGCCTAAAGTTCTTTATAGCATATCACTAATGGCCCAAAAAGCTCAGTCTTGGCTCCAAAACATGAAACTTTTTATAAAGCCCTTCGACTTAGTACATTTTCAAATATTTTTGCTTGAAAGCCACAGAACATCTGAGCAGCAAGAAATGATGCCAACATTACTACTACAAAGGGCAGATAACAAAACCAAAATAAAAAAATGCCATCCATAAACATCCCAAACACCACACACCAGCAACTGCAAGCAAATCCTTGGGCCTGGCAAGAATTCTGAGAGAGACACTGGTACCAGAAACGCTGATCTCCCAACAGGCAGCTGTCCAACCACAGAGAAAAGGGTCCCTGGGCTCATCTGTCCATGTTGGCACAACCAATCTACAGAAACTCCTGTTTCTGAAATATTCATATCTCTCAGGGTAAACTCTAGTTTGTTTAAAAAGAGAGAGATAAATGTAAAAGACAGAAAATACCACCGGACTGTTTTTCCTGTGACAGTGTTTTCCAGAAGAGGCTAGGAAATTGGGAAACTTAGTAAGTCAGAGGCAGAGAGACAAAAAGAAACCAGGATCTAGACTGAGAAAGGCTCAAGTTTCAATTCTGAATCAGCTATGTGACCATGAGCAAGGTCACAACCCTGAGACGGAAAAGACATTGACCATGGCCCATATTGGTTAAGAACAATTTATACAAAGTGCTTCACATAAAGCAGGTAGAATGAGAGAGCTTTAAGAATGATACCATGACCCAGGATCTTCTGGGGCCAATGTCTCCTCCTGTCAATCATCCCATGCACTGGTATAAATTCATCAAAACACTATGCACAGATATTATATAAAAAGAAAGGCAACCTGTCACTTGGGCCTACCTGTTATACACATCAGTGTGTGAATCAGCACAAGAGAAGGTGTGATGTCACAGGCGGGACTGGGCCTACAGTGAAGTTGAGAAAGACACTGGCATATCTCTTCCTTGTGGTTTTCCTTTATATGTCCATAGGTTTTATATTCCACTTCATAATATTCTTATGAGTCACAGTGTTTGCCTATTTAATTCTCCTAAATTCAACTATATGAGCTGAGCAGAAAGAGAAGGGAGGTCAGGATGTGACCTTACTTGGAAGCAGGGTCAGGATGTTTTTGGTTAAGACAGGGTCATACTGGAGTAGGCTGTGCTTATAAAAGGGGAAATTTGGACACAGACACGCACACAGGGAGAATGTGTGTGGAGATAATGGCAGAGATCAGGAGATGCTTCTACAAGCCAAGGAATGGGAATGATTGCCTGCCAAACAGTAGGAGCTAAGAGAGAAGGCAGATTCTCCCTCAGCCTCAGAAGGAGAACCCACCTTGTCAACACCCTGATCTTGGACTTCTGGCTTCAGGACTGGGAAACAATAAGTTGCTGTTGTTTAAGCTGAGGGAGGCAGAGAAGAAGGAAATGGGGCAGGTGGAAGAGGGCAGAGGTGGTGACTTCAGCAATGAGTTCAGAAGGGCCACCATATTATACCAAGAGCCGTGCTCTCCTCTATGGGATGATTCCTGTCCCCACTGCTGCCAGGAAAACAACAGGTACATCAAGGAGAATTACTGGCATTCTTCATCCACTGCCTTGACTAAAACCAGCTAATGAAGGAGACAAAGAACATCAACCGTGGGAATTTCTACTTAGGAGACCCAGAGTTTGCCACCCCAAAATACACCTCTTGAGGATATTAGTTATTTTAAGCAGGTTATTTTTAAGAAACAAAAGATGGTTCCAAGGTGGCTCTGGAGTAGCTGGAAGCTCCCATCCACTTGCTCCCAGCCCTGGACTGGTATTGATTCTAAACACTACAGAGCAATCAACTTGAGAAACTAGTTGAAATGTAGCTGATCTGAAAGAGTATAACCAAGAAGCACAGAAGAAGCCAGGAGGAGCAGAGGTGTAGACAGGGTGAGCACCATCATGTATATGCAGAAGCTGAGAAGCCAGAGATACTGCCACTGCAAAACTCTCCCCGCCCCCCCATGCAGGGATCTCCCAACCCAGAGCAACAAAGACAAAAAGGGGAGGACACATAGCATTGGGCAGTGGGAATCAGTCAGGGATTCTGTCCACCTGGGAGACTAGGATTGCACCATTCCAGGGAAGGAGCGCTCCTAGTATTACAACACTAGCCTGGGAAGTTCACTCTGGTCTATGGCTGCTGGAGAGGACACACCACCATGCTCATTGGTGGAAAAGTCTGCTTGTTACACCCAGCAGTGAGTTTAAGGGGCCCTCTATTCTCTGAAAAGGTTTTGGGGACACAGCTGGTCAGTGACTAAACTGCGTGGTTTGGGAAAAAGGATCAATCTCACCCACTTTGAGAGCATGGAGGTGTGGCTCTCCCCCTACCTGCTAAACTGCTCAGTCCTGCTGGGTTCCTCAGCAAAGGGAAATAGCACAGGGCTGGGATTTTCTATCTGCCCTTCTCCAACTGGCAGTGCAGGCAAGCCAGACTTTCAGCCCATTTGGAGGAGCTGGAAATTGACTGCACCCTGCTGTGACCAGCCACATGGAAAGATCAAGAGTGCCTGGTAGGACTGATTTTAGGCTTGGTCCACTGGTGTAGGGGAGCCAGAGGACCACACAGAGCTAGGCTTTGGGGACTATTTCTCCTGGGAAGGTGTCTGTCTAGGAGTAAAATAGGCAAGCGTTGAACTCTGAGGCTACATTGTGGGACAGCAGATATGAGCTCCCCTGCAAGTTCAGTCCGTGATGCTTGGGAAGGAGAGAAGTGCCCTCCCCCATCATACAGGTTACAGCAAATACCACCAAATGGGAGACTCACTGAATCAGCTCTCCTAAGTCTCGGATGCCCCCACTGAATGCAGTTCCATGGAGGAAAGAACAGCTCAGAGCAGGAACATTCAGAGTGCAACACCAATAGCAGACCCGACCTCTGGACTCTAGAGGCCCTCTCTGCCAGACTACTAGGGGCTCTGCCCTGCCTAGGTCAGAGAAAATATACAAGACACATTCAGACCTGTAGCTTGGGTGCAGGGGAATATACCTACCATCTTCTGTGAAGTCTGAATGGCACCTCCCCCTCATGGGAGATCCAGTGGCCTCATCCTCCCTATTTTGCCACAGGCTCTTTCAGAGACTGAGACTTTTCAGTGACTAATCCTGACAACCAGTTGGCAGTGGCAGGCAATGCAGATTCTGGGGTGCCTTGAGATGTCTGCTGATCTACCGCTGGGCCCTGTGCTGGTAAAAGCCAGCCTTGGTGCACAGCTTGATTTTTCCATGCATAGCCGAACCCAATGGAGGAAGCCAAAAACAATGAATTGCTTGTAGCTTCAGACAGGTTGCCAAGAGCTAGGCATGGACAGTGTCTGACACTGGCTTGCACCAGAGAACCTCACAGGAGGCCTAGAACTGGCACATCAAGTGGTCATCTTCAGACAAGATTAGAGAAACATCCAACAAGCTTCACAAACAGTACATCCAAAAGGAGATCACAGCAGGCCCTAAACTCTGCTAAGACGAACTCTACTTTTTTCTTTTATATTATTTTCCTTCCTATTTCATTTTTTTCTCTTCTTGTTCTTTTTCTTTTGTATTTCTTATTTCTCTTTCCTTTTCTTTTTCTACTTTTCTTTTTTCCTTTATTCTTTTTTTCCATTTTTCCTTTCCCACTCTTTGTTTTTGTTTTCTTCCTTCATTCCCTTCATATTATTTTTCTCTTTGCTTTTTTCTCGTCTTATTATTTTATTGTCTTTTATTTTTTATCTTTCCTAATTCTTTTTTGGTGTTGTTTTTCTTATTATTGTTTTTTTTTTGTTTTCACATTTTTTTTTCTTATTTGTTTTGTCTTGTTTTGTTCTGTCAGCACTATATGACAGCTTACACAATGTGGTCGGGATTGAACTTCTCAAGTCAGCCAGATTGAGGGTCAATTCCACCCACAAATGGGCCAACAGCAATCAAGACTCAATAACAACAGGATGGCCCACATACCCCACACAAAAGACATTCTTAGAATATCCAGCTCAGAAGATCAAGGTGAGGGCACAATTGGATCCAACAAGATAACTACTACATAAGGTGACCCCACAAAAACTGGGAGTAATAACAGTCTATCTAATACATCTAATACATAGAAACAAGCACAAAGAGACAGCTAAAATGGCGAGACAAACAAGCCCCAAATGAAAGAACAGGCAGAATCTCCATAAAAAGAGCTAAAAGAAACAATAGCAAGAAATTTATCAGACATAGAGTTCAAAGTAGTATTTATCAAGAAAAGTAGTGAGAATTACGAGGAACTTAGCAGGAACTACAATAACGTGAAAAAGAACATAGAAACCACAAATAAGAACCAAATGAAAATTAAGAGTATCATATTTGACATAAAAAAAAACACTGGCCCTTGTCAGGTGGCTCGGTTGGTTGGAGCATCGTCCCATACATGAAAAACACGAAGGTTCGACTTCCTGGTCACGGTATATAACCAGATTGAGAGTTTGATCCCTGGTTAGGGTGCATAAGGGAAGCTACTGATTGGTGCGATGTTTTTCTCTCCCCTCATTTTTTTCTCTCTAAAATCAGTAAGCATACCCTCAAGTGGGGATCTTTTTTAAAGAATAAACTAGAGAAAAAGGATCAAGGAGCTCTCCTCTTGAGAGATGGCCGTGCCATCCATTTTCCTCCACAGGACTCAGTAGTTCATGTGAATTTGTCTCTTTTCATCCATAATGCCATGGACACTGTGGGCTGCTGTCCACATCACAAAATGAAACATAAAAACACCCACATCATAGGGGCACCAAAAGGAGATGTAAGTGAGCAAGGGATAGAGAACCTGTTTCAAGAAATGATAACAAGAAACTTTCCTGAACTGGTAAAGGGAAAACTCACACAAGTTCAGGAAGCACAGAGTCCCTATCAAGATGAACCCAAAGAGACCCAAACCAGAACACATCATAATTAAAATGGCAAAGTTTAAAGACAAAGACAGAATTTGAAGGTACCAAGAAAAAACAGTTAGTTACCTACAAGGGCATACCCATTAGAATGTCATCTGATTTCTCAACAGAAACAGTTCGGGCCAGAAGGAGCTGGCATGAAGTATTCAAAGTAATGAAAAGAAAGAACCTGAAACCAAGGCAAGTCTCTGCAGCAAGGCTACCTTTTAAAACTGAAGGCAAAATAAAGAGCTTTCCAGAACCCCATCCCCCCTCAAAAAAAGGTTTAAGAAGCGCATTACCACCAAAATGGCATTGCAAAAAATGTTAAAGGGACTGCTTTAAGAGGAAGAAGAAGCAGAGAGGGGAGCATAGGTAAAAAAAAAAGTGGCAATAATAAAGTACCTATCAATATTAACCTTAAATGTCAATGGATTAAATGCTCCAATCAAAAGACATAGAACACCTGAATGGATATGAAAATATGGCCCATATACATGCTGTTGACAAGACACCCACCTCAGAACAAAAGATTTACACAGGCTGAAAGTGAAGGATGGAAAATATATTCCATGCAAATGCAAACAAAAAAGCTAGGGTAGCAATACTTTTATCTGACAAAATAGACTTCAAAACAAAGGCCATAACAAGAAACAAAGAAGGGCACTAAATAATACTAAAGAGAATAATCCAACAAGAGGATATAACCCTGGTAAACATACATATACCCAATAGAGGAGCAACTAATATATTAACAAAACTGTTGGTGGACTTTAAGGGAGGTATCTACAGCAAAGCAGTCATAGTAGGGACTTTAACACCCCACTGTCATCACTAGACTTTCCAGACAAACAAATCAACAAGGACACAGCAACGTTACACAACAGTCTAGGCCAGATGGATTTAACTGATATTTAGAGAACATTTGATGTCATGTCTTAGGACATAACATAAGTCTTGCAAAATTTAGGAATACTGAAATCATATCAAGCATCTTCTCAGATCACATGGAATGAAACTAGAAATCAAATGCAATAAAAAACCCCTCAAAAACATTCAAACACATGGAAGCTAAAGAGCATGTTATTAAATAAACAATGAATGGGTTACTGATGAAATCAAGAAAGAAATAAAAAATTACCTAGACCCCTTCCAGGGTGGCTCAGTTGGTTGGAATATTGTCCCATGCATCAAAACGTCACAGTTTTGATCACTGGTTGGGGCACATATTGGAGGCACCTGATCAATGTTTCTCTCTCACATCAATGTCTGTCTGTCAGTCTCTCTCTCTCTCTCTCTCTCTCACACACACACACACACACACACACACTTCCTCTCTGAAATCAATAAGCATATTGTCAGATGAGGATTTAAAAAATGTTTTTTAATTACCTAGACACAAATGAAAATGAACACACAAGAACAAAAACTCTATGGGACACAGTGAAAACAGTCCTAAGAGGGAAGTTCATGGCAGTACAGGTCTACCTCAAAAAGCAAGAAAAATCTCAAATAAACAATCTAACCCTACATCTCAAACAACTAGAAAAAGAACAGCAAGAAAAGCTTAGAGTAAGTAGAAGAAAGGACACAATAAAGATCAAAGTGAAAATAAATGGCATAGAGACTACAAAAGAAGATACAAAAAAATCAATGAACCTAAGAGCTGATTCTTTGAAAAGATAAACAAGATTGATGAACCTTTAGCCAGACCCATCAAGAAACAGAGAAGACCCGAATAAATAAGAAATGAAGGAAGTGAAGTAACAACAGCCATCACAGAAATACAAAGGAGTACAAGAATATACTATGAACTTTATGCCAACAAATTGGACAACCTGAGCTAAATGGACAAATTAGAAACATATACTCTTCCAAAATGGATTCGAGAAGGGTCAGTAAACCTGAATTGACTTATAACTAATGAAATTAAAGCAGTAATCAAAAATCTCTCAGCAAACAAAAGTCCTGGACTGGATGGTTTCAGAGGTAAATTTTACCAAACATTTAAAGAAAAACTAACACCTACCCTCCTCACCTATTCCAAAAAATTCAACAGGAGGGAGGACTTCCAACCTGTTTTCACAAGGCCAGTATTATTCTAATTCCAAAACCAGATAAAGACACTACAAAGCAAGAAAAATATGGGTCAATATCCCTGATGAACTTAAATGCTAAAATTCTCAACAAAATATTAGCAAATTGAACCCAGCAATACATTAAGAAAACCATGACCAATTGGGATTTTTCCAGGAATGCAAGGATGGTACAATATTTGCAGCAAATCAATAAATGTGATACATCACATAAACAAAATGAAAGGCAAAAATTACATGATCAATAGATAAAGAAAAACATTTTATAAAATCAAGTATATATTTATGATAAAAACTCTCAGCAAAGTGGGAATAGAGGACTCATACTCAACATACTAAAGGTCATATATGAAAACCCTACAGCCAACAGCATCCTCAGTGGGGAGAAACTAAAATCATTCTCCTTAAGATCAGGAACAAGATGAGAGATGTCAGCTTTCACCTCTTTTGTTCAACATAGTACTGGAAGTCCTAACCATGGCAATCAGATAAGAAGAAATAACAGGCACCCAAATTTGAAAGGAGGAAATAAAACTGTCATTATTCACAGATGACATGACATGGTGCAAAGAAAACTGTAACAACTCCACCAAAAACCTACTAGATCTGATAGATAAATTTGGCAAAGTAACAAGATACAAAATTAATATCCAGAAATCAGTGGCATTATTAAACACTGATACTGAATTAGCAGGAAGAGAAACTAAGAAAACAATCTCATTTATTATTGCAACAACAAAAAAATAAGGTACCTAGGAATAAATTTAACAAAGGAGGCAAAGTATCTGTATTCAGAAAACTATAGGATATTGAAAAAAAATAGAGGGGACTTCCAACCAAGATGGAGATGTAGGTAGACACACTTTGCCTTCACCCACAAACAAAAACAGGACAACAACACATTTATAAACAAAAAACAACCAGAACTGACAGAAAATCAAACTGTATGGAAGTCCAACAACCAAAAAATTCAAGAACAAACATTCATATAGACTGCTAGGAAGGGTGGAGAGGATTCATAGCAAGGTGGAGGCTAGAGGACTGGGGTGGACAAGGTGGTCCCACATTTGCGTGTAGATAAACTGGGAGGAATAACTAGGGAATGAGACAGACTGAGCAACCTTGGGTTCCAGTGCGGGTAAATAAAGCCTCAAGACCTCTGGCTGAAGGAAACCTACGAGGGGTGAGGTGGCGGAAGAAACTCCCAGCCTCACAGGATAATTCATTGGAGAGACCCACAGGGTCCTCGAACATATACAAAACCACCCACCCAGGAATCAGCAGCAGAGGGGCCCAATTTGATTCTGGATAATGGAAAAAGTGACTGAAAGCTGGCTGAGAGCTGAGGAAGTGCCACTGTTCCCTCTTGGACTTCTTAACCACATATAGCACCACAACCCAGTGAAGTGGGTTGCCCTGCCCCTGGCGAATACCTAAGGCTTTGCCCCTTATTATGTAACTGGCTCATGAAAACAAGAAAATACGGCCCAAGTGAAAGAACAGATCAAAGCTCCAGAAAAAAATTACAACTAAGCGATTAAGAGACAGCCAACCTATCAGATGCACAGTTCAAAACACTGGTAATCAAGATGGTCACAAAAATGGTTAAGTATGGTTGCAAATAGAGGAAAAAGTGAAGGCTATGAAAAATGAAATGAAGGAAAATGTACAAGGAACCAAAAGTGATGGGAAGGAAACCAGGATTCAAATCAATGGTTTGGAAAAGGAAGAAATAAACAGTCAACCAGAACAGAATGAAGAAACAGGAATTCAAAAAAAATGAGGAAAAGCTTAGGAACCTCTGGGACAACTTCAAACATTCCAACATCCGAATCATAGGGGTGTCAGAAGGAGAAGAGGAAGAGCAAGAAATGAAAAACTTATTTGAAAAATAGTGAAGGAGAATTTCCCCAATCTGACAAAGGAAAGAGACTTTCAGGAAGTCCAGGACGCTCAGAGAGTCCCAAAGAACCTGGGCCCAAAGAAGCACACACCAAGGCACATCATAATTATATTACCCAAGGTTAAAGATAAGGAGAGACAGAATCTTAAAAGAAGCAAGAGAAAAGGAGACAGTTAACCACAAAGGAGTTCCTATAAGGCTATCAGCTGATTTCTCAAAAGAAACCTTGCAGACAAGAAGGGGCTGGAAAGAAGTATTCCAAGTCATGAAAGCCAAGGACCGACATCCAAGATTACTCTATCCAGCAAAGCTTTCATTTAGAATGGAAGGTCAGAAAAAGTTCTTCCCAAATAAAGTCAAGTTAAAGAGTTCATCATCATCAAGCCCAGGCATAAACTCATCTTCATTGGGGGCCACATCAGTCTCACAGTTGTCCTCAGAGGGTTGCAATAATTTTCAGACTGTATAAATCTAACTACTCCTTAACCGTTAAGGAATTGAAATTACATTCGGCCCTCTGAAGGCAAGCACAAGGCTGATGTGGCCCCTGGTGAAAATGCGTTTGACACGCCTGATCAAGACCTGATTATATGAAATGTTAAAGGGACTTGTTTAAGAAAATGAAGATCAAAAATATGAACAGTAAAATGACACCAACAACTACCAACAACCAAACCTAAAAAAAATGACAAAATAAGCAAACAACCAGAATAGAAACAGAATCACAGAAATGGGATCATATGGAGGGTTATCAGCAGGGGAGGGGGAGGAAGAGAAATGTAGAAAATGAATAGGGAATAAGTAGCATAAGTGGTAGGTAGAAAATACACAAGTGGTGGGGTTAAGAATAGTATAGGAAATATAGAAGCCAAAGACCTTCTATGTACAACCCATGGACATAAACTAAAGAGGGGAGAATGTGGGTGGGAGGGGGTGTGCAGGGCATAAGGGAATAAAGTGGGGAAATGGGACAAATGTAATAGCATAATCAAAATATGTTTTTAAAAGGACAGAAAGAAATAGAGGAAGATACAAACAAGTTAAAGCATATACTGTATCCATGGACTGGAAGAATTAACATCATTAAACTGCCCATAAATCCCAAAGCAATCTACAGATTCAATACAATTCCTATTAAAGTACCAAGGGCACATTTCACAGATCTAGAACAAATATTCCAAAAATTTATATAGAACCAAAAAAGACCCCAAGTAGCATCATCAATCTAGAGGAAGAAGAACAAAGTAGGAGGGATCACAATACCCAATATCAAACTATACTACAAAACCATTATAATCAACAGTCTGGTACTGACACAAGAACAGTCATATAGATCAATGGAGCAGAACAGAGAGCCCAGAAATAAACCCATGGCTTCATGATCTTTAATATTTGACAAAGGAGGAAAGAGCATACAATGGAGTAAAGATAGTTTCTTCAATAAATGGTGTTAGAAAATTTAGACAGGTACATGCAAAAAAAGAAATGAAACTAGACCACCAACTTATACCATACACAAGAATAAACTCAAAATGGATAAAAAAAACTTAAATGTAAGTCACAAAACCATAAAAATCCTAGAAAAAAAACAGGGACTAAAATCTCAGACATCTCATGTAGCAAAATTTTTGTCCATGTATCTCCAAAGGCAAGGGAAACAAAGGAAAGAATAAACAAATGGGACTACATCAAACTAAAAAGCTTCTGCACAGCAAAAGAAATCACTAACAAAATGAAAAGGGAACCCACAATATGGGAGAACATATTTCCCATGATAAATCTGATAAGGGGTTAATTTCCAAAATATTGAAAGTACTTATACAACTCAATACCAGGAAGAGAAACGATCCAATTTAAAAAAATGGGAAAAGAACTTCTGACCAAGATGGAGGTGTAGGTAGACACACTGTGCCTTCTCGCACAACCAAAATAAGGACAAGAATTTAGAAACAAAATAAGAACCATAACTGACAGAAAATTGAACTGTATGAAAGTCCAACAACCAACAAATTGAAATACACACATTCATCCAGACCGGTAGGGGGAGCGGAGTTGGGCAGCAAGGCAGAGAGGGGTCGCAGCAAAAAAAAGTTGCGGCTGGCAGACCCTGGGCACGCAGGAGGCAGCTGGTGGAGCCAGGTGCGCAAGACAGCAGAGGGTGGAACCTGGGCAAGCAAGTGGTAGCTAGCGGACCCCAGGCATGGGATGGCAGCAGGCAGACCCATCGAGGTGGCAATTGTGCAGCAGGGCACAGCATGCAAGGCTAACCAGGCAGTCCCACATTTGTATAAAGATAACCAGGTGAAACTGGGGAACTAGACAGACTGCTCAACCCAGGGCCCCAGAGTGGGTAAACAGAGCCTCAAAACACCAACTGAAAACACCTGTGGGGGTTGACGTGCCAGGAGAGACTCCCAGCCTCACAGGAGTGTTCGTTGGAGAAACCCACAGGTTCCTAGAACGTACACAAGTCCACCCACATGGAAATCAGCACCAGAAGGGCCCAGTTTGTTTGGGGGAAGCAGCAGAAGGGACTGAAATCTGACAGAGTGGAGCAAATGCCATTGTTCCCTCTCTGACCCCTCCCCCACATACAGCTTCACAACCCAGCCACTGGGTTGCCCCACCCAGGTGAACACCTAAGGCTCCACCCCTCATATGTAACAGGTCTGTCAAGATAAAAACAAAATGGCCTAAATGGAAGAACAGATCAAAGCCACAGAACAAATACAACTAAGCGACAAAAAGATAGCCAGCCTATCAGATGCACAGTTCAAAGCACTACTGATCAGGATACTCACAGAATTGGCTGAATCTGGTCACAAATTAGATGAAAAAATGAAGGCTATGCTAAGTGAAGTGAAGGAAAATGCACAGGGAACCAATAGTGATGGGAAGAAAACTGGAACTCAAATCAATGGAGTAGACCAAAAGGAAGAAACAAACAACCAAACAGAAAAGAATGAAGAAACGAGAATTCAAAAAAAATAAGGAGAAGCTTAGGAACCTCCAGGACACCTTTAAACTTTCCAACATCCAAATTATAGGGGTACCAGAAGGGGAAGAGGAAGAGCAACAAGTGGAAAAGTTATTTGAACAAATAATAAAGGAGAACTTCCCCATTCTGGCAAAGGAAATAGACTTCCAGGAAGTCCAGGAAGCTCAGAGAGTTCCAAAGAACTTGGATCCAAGGAGGAACACACTAAGGCACATCATAAATTACAAGATAAAAATGAAGGAGAGAATCCTAGAAGCAGTAAGAGATAAGGAGACAGTTACCTAACAAAGGAGTTCCCATAAGACTGTCAGCTGATTTCTCAAAACAGACCTTGCAGGCAAGAAGAGGCTGGAAAGAAGTATTCCAAGTCATGAAAAGCAAGGACCTACATCCAAGATTGCTCTATCTAGCAAAGCTTTCATTTAGAATGGAAGGGCATATAAAGTGCTTCTCAGATAAGGTAAAGTTAAAGGAGTTCATCATCACCAAGCCTTATTACATGAAATGTTAACAGGACTTATCTAAGAAAAAGAAAATAAAAAACATGTATAGTAAAATGACAGCAAACTCACAATTATTAACAACCACACCTAAAACAAAAACAGAAACAAACTAAGCAAACAACTAGAACAGGAACAGAACCACAGAAATGGAGATCACATGGAGGGTTAGCAACAGGGGAGTGGGAGGAGAAGAGAGGGGGGAAAGTTATGGAGAATAAGTAGCATAGATGGTAGGTAGAAAATAGGGGGAGGGCAAGAATAGTATGGGAAATGTAGAAGCTAAAGAACTTATGACACATGGACATGAACTAAAGGAGGGAAGTGGGTGGGAGAGTGTGTGCAGGGTGGAGGGGAATGAAGGGGGGGTAATGGAACAACTGTAATAACATAACCAATAAAATATATTTTTAAAAAATGGGAAAAGACCTGAATAGACACTCTCCAAAGAAGACATACGGATAGCCAGTAGACTTATGAAAAAATGCTCAACGTCACTCACTAATCTTCAGAGAGGTGCAGATTAAATCTACAATGAAGTATCACTTCATACCTGCCAAAAGAGCTACCATAAATAAATCAACAGCCATCGCTGGTGTGGCTCAATTGGTTGGAGCACCATCCCACAACCAAAGGGTTGTGGGTTTGAACCTCAGTTAGGGCACATACCTAGGTTGTGAGTTTGATTCCTGGTCCAGGCACGAGCACATGCAACCCCCAGTCCAGATGCATATGATCCCTGGTCAAGGCACTGATTCCCAGTCTAGGCACGTATGCGAGGCAATCAATTGATGCCTCTCTCTCACATCAGTGTTTCTCTTTCTCCCTTCCTCTCTCTGAAAACAATGAGAAAAAGTTTCCTTGTGTGAGGCTAAAAGAAAAGTAAAGAAATAAATCAACAAACAGGTACTGGCAAGGATATGGAGAAAGGAAAGCTTAGGGCACCGTTGGTGGGATTGCAGACTGGTACAGCCAAAGTGGAAAACAGTATGGATGGTCCTCAAAAAATTAAAAACGAAACTGCCTTTTGACCCAGCAATCCCACTTCTGGAAATGCACCCTAAGAATCCCAAAACACCAATCATAAAGAATATGTGCATCCCTATGTTCATAGTAGCATTACTTACAATAGTCAAGATCTGGAAAACAGTCCAAGTGCCTATCAGTAGATGAGTGGATAAAAAAGCTGTGGTACATTTACACAATGGAATAGTACACAGCTGCAAAAAAGAGGAAACACTTATCCTTGGCAACAGCATGGATAGACCTGCAGATTATTATGCTAAGTAAAATAAGCCAGTCATGGAAAGACAAATGCCATATGATCTCGCTTATATGTGGACTCTAATGAACAAAATAAATTGATGAACAAAACAGAACCACAGGCATAGATACATGGAACAGACTGACAGATCTCAGAGAGGAGGGAGGGTGGGGGGACTCGATAAAAGAAGATGAAGAGATTAGCCAAAGAACATAGATGCATAGCCCATGGACACAGACAATAGTGTGGTGAAGGCCAGGGGAGGGAAAAGGGAGCTGGGTGGAGGTAAGCAAAGGCGGGAGAAATGGAGGACATCTATAATAGTGTCAATAATAAAAAAAAGAGACACAAGACTCAGAAAGAACCTTTAATCTTCCCCCTAACTGCCTAAAAGGAATTAAGTTAGAGGCACAGCAGGTCCTCCAGGAAGAGAGCTATCATCATAGATAACTGTGTTTAATATGAACTAGTGTGAAATAGGCTAGTTGCAAAGAGGAACTCGGCAAGGCCTGTTTGATCAATGTCCTCCCTGTGTCCTATTGTTAATGATGGCCCAGCAAACATGTTTCTACCAAACATCTGTTTTTCCATCTCCATGTAAATTGCCTTCCTCCCCTTTGAAGTCCCAAAACACTTCATACAAAGTTCCTTCTTAGCTCAAAATGGCAAATAAACCTTGACTGTCCTAGGGTCTCATGTTTTTTATGGAACCCCTGTATGGACATATGTTATAAACTTCGGACATTTTCTCCTGTTACTCTCTCATGTTGATTTGATTATTAGAAGAACTTAGAAAGGTGGAAGGGAAATCATTGCTTCCTCCCCACAGCACTACAGTGAGATGAGGCTTGAACAGTAAGGGGAGTGGGGGACAAAAAAAAACAAAAAAACCTGAAGTTTGAGCACTGCAAACTTAGTATATGTGAGAGAGGAGCTCAGGAGAGTATTTCAAACTAAACTCTATTTCCCACCAAACACAAGATTAATTTAAAGATATAAAATGATTACATATTGCAGGGAAAAAAGCACTAGAGGAACTGTAGCAAACAGATGTTCTAGATCATGGTTTTCATCCTTTTCTGCATTTGGGTTCTATGGTACAATCCTCTATTCTTAAAACAAATTATCTTTTTCCTTAAATTAACTGGTTCTGGTTTCTGCTATTTGCAAGCCAAAAACACTTTTCTTCACTGAAATATTAAGAGTGTACAGCTATCTCTGGGTAGCAGGATCAAGGACAGTTCTTATTTGCTCCATGTACCTTATTTACATTTTCTAAACCACCTACCATGACTTCTCTTTTTTTTAAACATATATCTTACTTGAATCTATGTCAGAAGTGCTCAAAGTTTCTTAGTTTATAGCATTCTTGGTGTTTCAGCAATTTTTCACAGCACTCCTCTCCCCCAAACCCTCACCAAAGAAAGTACTAACAATTTTATTAGTTAGTTAGGTCCAAACAACTATCATCAGCCCTAACAACTTCATAGCTATTGTGGGGGAAATTAAAAGGCAAATATTTTTATTTCATTCTGGAACAATACAATATTTACTAATAGGACATACATGCCTGTTGCCTATGCACAGTTTCTCAAACCTAGAAATCATATTGGACAACTGCCACCCTTGTGTTCTGTTCCATGTTGATTTTCCAGGTAGTAAGTTTACTTTTTACCTTGGCAGCTGCCCAAAACCCAGCTATGCAAAATATGACACTATCAATAGGAATATAACACAATCTAACAGTAAAACTGAATAACCGAATGGTCTGCACAGTGTCAGATAGACACTGCATATTTCCCTCCAGCCCCTGTGAATTTGTAGCCCAGCATACCCCGGCACACAGTATGGAAACTGCCTCTCTGTATGTTCATCAGGTATAGCTGTATATGCATTTCTTTGGATTTTACTAACCCTTTCCACACTAGCAAAAGGAAGGTTTTTCACATTAAGCCAAGAAGGGTACAAATTTTTTGGCAAACAATCCACTCTGGTGTTTAATGATACTACCCTTAGTTCACAAAGAACTGGCCCATAAAGAAAGTTTAAATAAAACAGCACAGATAACTGCAACTCAGAGAAAAGCAATTTACCTACCTTTGAGGTAAACAACAACCCTTAAATTTTAGCAGCTAAAACTTTCTTTCTCAAGCAAATTATATGTAAATATTTTAACATTAGATTAATAAGAAGATGTCAATATATTATTTTGAGTAATACATTCCAAACAGTAGGAAAAGTAACTTAATTTTTCTTGTTAACATGAGTATTTTATTTCAGGGTGACTGCCAGAGTCACCTTGGATGACATTCCAAACTCACTACTTGTTGACATTTATAATTGTATGTTTTCATTTGTTTTTGTTTGTTCCAGTTGTACTTTTCCATGTAAGCATTTGTAGAAAATCCATTGTATGAACTGGTCAAGAGCAAGATAAAGAGATAAAGCATGGATACAGTCAGGGCAGGCCCTAAAAGGACTCAGATGTGACTGAATTGTGAGTTTGAGCTGGATTAAATCATCTTTCAAACTTAATTCCTTCCCTTGCCCCAATTTAATGATCCTGTTAACTCACAGCTTGGGCACCGCAGCAAGGAACTCAGAAAGCTAAGAGATAAGTAGCTAACTTGGATTACTTAACTCACAGATTACAGGGAATGTGTCCATGTAACTTTGGGGGCTGGAGGGAATTTATAATGTTACCAATAACAAACAGCAATACCAAATAACACTGTGATATGAAATAACAAACAGTAAAAAACCAAACACAGGAAACAATCTCAATTCTGTCTAGCCAGAAACAATTGTTTAAAAGAGAATGAATGCAACTCCCATCAAGTTCTCCATGAGGCCAGAGAGGCCTGGTCTGCTCTGTCCTAACTTGGCTGAGTTTCTACAGGAGTTATTTTAACTTTCTAGCAAATGCAAATACATTTTTTAAAAATGTAAGCCAATTAAGACACAAGTGTTTAAAGACACAAGCAGTAATTACAAATGTATTATTCATACCTAATTTACAAGATGAACTTCGTTCCGTAAAATATTAAACTGTTTATATGCAGGCTGGGAAGACAATTTTCAAACTGTTCATGTTCTTCTCTAAAGCAACGACTATTAGCAATCCAAAGGTTCTGGCCAACTTACAGTGTGGGCAACGCTGCAATCAGACAGTGTTTGACCTCAAGATATCTACTTGACCCCAAAGAAACACAGACTCGCCTGCTATAAAATCCTAAACAATGGGGCAGACAAGGTCACAAGGTCAAATAGAGTATTAACAGGTCACTGTGCAGCCCACTTGGGAGCAATTACTTCCAGTCATGGCTAAGTGGACACTTGATTGAATACCACTAAGACAGCTCACATCCCATGGATAACAATCCTCACAGCGATTAAGAATTAAAGCCCCCATGATTCAGCCTTTATTACTCAAATGAACCTAACTCTTCCATAAAAACTCCTGGTATATGCCTGACGCAAGGTCTAAATTGAAATGCCACCTCATTAAACAATAATATCTCATTTTATCTAAATGAATTTTCATGAAAGTGAGCCACACAGCTCAGGAATTTTTAAAATGAATTATCACAAGTAATACATAATTTCACCAAAACTAGGGCAGAAAAAATAGCTTTAGGAATAAAAGGAAACATCAATGTTGAATGAAACACCTATTTTTGTGTGGCTAAAGACAGCAGGAAAGAATATTGGCCACTACAAAACAATGGTAACATATTTTAAGGAAATCCCTAATTTTTGCTAATGTCTGCTAAAAACAAACTGTCGATCACTCATGAAACTTTTAAATAAAATACAAAACTCAGGTCCTCTTTCTAAATTAATTGGATATGGGGCCATAGGAGGTCATATTATTTCTTAAAATATATTTTATTGATTATGCTATTAAAAGTTGTCCCAATTTTTCCTCCTTTATCCCTCTCCACCTGGTACCCCCATTCCCTCTGGCAATACCTTCCCCTTTAGGTCATGTCCATGGGTCATGCATGTAATTTCTTTGGCTTCTCTATATCCTATGCTGTTTTTAACATTCCCCTGCCTCTTCTGTTCCTACCAATTTGTACTTCTTAATCCCTGCACCTGTATGCCCCATTCTTCCCCTTCCCCCTCTCAACTGGTAACCATACAAATGATCTGTCTGTGATTCTGTTTCTGTTCTGCTGTTTGCTCAGTTTGCTTTTTAGAGTCAATTGTTGATAGCTGTGAATTTATTGGTATTTTAATGTTGATAGTTTTGATCTTCTTTTTCTTAAATAAGTCCCTTTAACTTTTCCTATATAATAATGGGTCAGTGATGATGAACTCCTGTAGCTTTACCTTGTCTGGGAAGCACTTCATCTGGCCTTCAATTCTAAACGATGTCTTTATTGCCTAGAGTAATCTAAGTTGTACGTCCTTGCTTTTCATCACATTGAATACTTCTTACCAGTCCCTTCTAGCCTGCAAAGTTTCTTTTGAGAAACCAGCTGACACTCTTATGGGCACTCCTTTGTAGGTGTGGGCACTGCTTTTCTCTTGCTGCTTTTAAGATTCTCTCTTTAACCTTTGGCATTTTAATTAAGATGTGTCTTGGTATAGCCTTCTTTGCATCCACCTCGTTTGGGACTCTCTGTGCTTCCTGGGCTTGCATGTCTATTTCCTTCACCAAATTTTCTTTCATTACTTTTTCAAATCAGTTTTCAATTTCTTATTATTTCTCTTCTCCTTCTGGAACCCCTATGACTGAAATGTTGGTACATTTTTGTCCCACAGCCTCCTTATTGTATCCTTATTTTTAAAAAACTATTTTTCTTCTTGCTGTTCTGATTTTTCTTTCTTTTTTTGTATTCCAAATCATTGATTTGATTCTCGGCTTCATCCACTCCAGTGTTGATTCCCTGAATTTTTTTATTTTACTTAGTGTAACCTTTATTTCTGTCTGGGTCTTTTTTATGCTGTTGAAGTACCCAATGAGTTCCTTGAGCATCCTAATAACCAGCATTTTGAACTCTGTATCTGATAGATTGCTCATCCCCATTTTGTTTAGTTCTTTTCCTGGAGTCTTATTCTATTCTTTCATTTGGGCCATATTATTTGTGTCTTCATTTTGTCAGCCTCCCTGTGTTTGTTTCTATGTATTAGGTAGAGCTATTTGGACTCCCTGTCTTAGTAACATGGCCTAATATAGAAAAGCACCCCTAAGTTGCATGGAGCAGAGGCTTAGATAATCACCAGGGTGGGGCAACCCACGTGAACTAGGTTAATGGAGTCTCCAATATGGTGTTGCCATTCTGTGACTCTGTGCGGGGGAAGACTCAGAAAAGGGACAATGGCCGCTGCTGCCTGGCTGCTGGAGTTTTGCCTGGGAGGAAGCTGTCCCTCAGCACCTGTCCTGATTCCAGACACCAGTTTCTCCCTGTACGCCACTGGTGCCCTTCAAGCTGCTGCTCCAGTGCTTGAGGCCAGAGGGAGTGAGTCTGTGTAAGTCCTAAGTTCACTGCAGACACTTTAAGAGGAGATGCCTGAGAATCCCTCAGTTTCTTCCACTACCCCAGCCACCACTGGTTTTTATAGCCAGAAGTTATGGGAACTTACCTTCCCAGCACTGGAACCGTGTGCTGGGAGGCCTTACGTGGGACTGGGTTCCCTCACTCATGAGATATCTCTCCCAATTTTTATCCACACCACATGGGTGTGGGGCTGCTTGTGACACATCTCCATGTCTCTGCCCCTCCTACCTGAATGAATATGACTTCTTTAATTCCTTGGTTGTCAGACTTCTATACAGCTCAATGTTCTTGATGATTCTGGGTGATAGTTGTTTTGTAGTTTAGTTGTACTTTTTGCTGTGGTTGTGCAAGGAAGTGTGCTGTGTTTTCTTACACCTCCATCTTGACCAGAAGTCTCTTAAATGATGGTCACATACATCCACTTTGAGCACCCTGGACCACAGTCAAGGCCATGAACAGAGGAAAATGAGGCAGACCCTCCAATTCAAAACCTGCTGGGGCCCTTGTATTTGTCTGTATCAGTACCTTCTACTTATGCCAAGTGATGTTTTCCAACTACAATGATAAATGTAGTTTCTTTACGATGTAAAATGATTTACCTTTTAAAAAATCAAGTAATTGCTAAGATGTTATGAGATAACAAACTCCAACTACTGGTCGTACTCAGTGTCAGTCAACACAATGATCAAAGTTAGGCTAGTACTGATACATGACTTAAAATTGTATGACCAGCCTTTCCTCTGGGCTGATCGGTTGGATCCACAAATATGTACATGAAGTAAAAACCTAGAGTTTGGGCCCCAGTGTGTCCCTAACAACAAGGTGAACATTCTCTGCCAGGGAAGTCTTGAAAACAAGGTCAACAGATATAAACTACCTTTTTTGAAATGTGCACAGAAATAGTCTAAATAAAAACTACATATCTTATAGAGGCCTGTAAGGAAGAAAAACTGGGGGGAGGGGAAATTATAAGGAAATCCCATCCAAAGAAGAAATGGGCTCTAAGAAGCAAATTAATCATTTTAATCAATGTTTATTAAAAAGCACTCCCTATGCAATTTACATGAGCTACAGAACTATGGAAACTCACCTCTAGGGAGAAGTAGCCCAGCAAGGCCTGGTGAGCAGAAGGCATCATAGGCAACATTTATTAAAAAGGCTCCTCCTTTTCTAGGCTGATGCGGACAGGGGCCAGGGCCTGACAAGAAGAGTGGAGGCAGGCTCTCAGACCCTCCTCACCCCTCAGCCAGGCACATTCATGTAATGAACAACCCAATTATACACCAGAGCAGCCTGTCACAACAGTAGCAGGTGATATATGGCTACTGGGCAACTTTCCACCAACAAAGATTTATTAAATTAACAATCACTAATGATTCTCCAAATATCATTAAGAAGACAGCTAGTCTGAAATTAAGACACAGTCCCTGCCTTCCAGAAGATCACTCTTACCCAACAGACTGGAAAGAATCCTGTTTTGAAGACTGGCTCCCAAGTTAAGTGGCCCTCATCAAATCCTTGACAAACAAAGACCTTTAATGTCTACATCCATACTGTAGATTCCACTAGATGAACTCATAAAAAATAGATTGTGCTAAAAGCTATAAACAAAGCTTCATATAGAACAGGTCTCAAGTCCAACCCCATCAACTGCCATCCCTGGCTAACATAAAAGGAATAAAATAGGAATCAGGTTGCTCTACTCTTCTCAGAAGCTAAGAAGAAACAAGACCCCACCACAGTATAATTAAATATTAAGTTTTGTTTTCTTTTTGTTTTTTCACAAGAGGATAATCCATGTAACAGGATGGAAAACAAACAGAAAAAAAGCATGCTTGTGTTATGTTAGATCATTCTGTAAGAAAGGATACAAAATGTAAGCCAAGGGACAGCCCATTTTTTAAGTCTCAAAAATAATCTTTTTAAGTTCATCCTGTACTACCTATACTATGATTTTAAATAAATTTGTTTCCTTTTAATTTAAAGCTTGTCACATTCATTTGCTCACCATCCCATTTTTTCTTAGCTTACCAAAGGCAGTTCTGCCATAATGATACAAAGTTTGGGTCATTCAAAGAGAAAGACCATGGTATTTTTCAGGACTTTGAGAGGCCAGAAAAAAAAAAACAAAGGAAAAAAGACTTTGTATATAGATTTTGTTTTAAATACACACCTAAAAATGCAAATCCCCAACAATGAAGGCACTATTGTGGTTACTTTTTGTCTTTATAAAAACATGTTTGTACTTTCACCTCCCAGCACCTGTACAGTGTACAATAAAAACAACTCTAGTAAATTGCTGACAAACAGGTAATACAAGTAGAAAGAATTCCCTAACTTTCAAACCGTCAGGTCAGGGGAAAAGAAAAAGCTGAAGTAAAAGATGTCCCCAAAGTTATCTGGCAAACACACTCTCCCAAAAAGAATGTGAAGTGCATAGCAAAACAGATACACACTAATTTGAATGCCTAATTATGTACCACCCAAATAGACTTATTGACTTCTACAGGGCTGTGACTGCCATCAAGCAAACTCAGAGAAATAATAAATAATGTCTGACTTTCTAATGTCCTCAAAAATTATGCACAATATCAAAATATATGGACCACTGGCATTCCACTTCAATATTGTCAGGGAACACACAGGTCACAGATTGATGTGTAGTTAGTGACTCAGACTCACCCTGATTTTCAGTACAATTTGAAGAAACAGTTAACAAAATTACAAGGGATTGACCACTTGAATAAAAAAAAGAGGAATATGGTGAGCAGACATACAAAATGAGTGGTTTTTATGATAGCTTATCTAACAGAAACAGGAATGTATAAGTTCACAGAATTTAAAAAGTCAAAATTTTGGCCTGAAGGTGGGGAGTATAGTCATGAAAGAATGGCAAAAAAAGAGGTCTTCACAAGCTGTTTTCTAAGAAAGTCTTCAAGTGTTCAGTATCTTCAACAAATGGTGACTGTGAAATATTTAACATCCAAGAGGGCTAAGCCAAGAAACATTCCTGGTTTCAAAAGACAATGCCATATAAGGCAAAACTCTACCCCAAGACTAATTATAAGACATAACTTAGATTTTAATACAGGAGACGTTTCTGAATGACAAAAGAAAACCAAAAACCAAACCTCTCAACAGCAGATTCTGCAACTCGGCCAGGTGGGAACTGACTCTTCTTGCTCTTAGCCTAATGATTTGGGTTGTGTGCTGAGGTGCCTTTACAAAAAAATGTTTAGTATGAGAATCAAATTAAGATTTTCATCCTTAATTACTAGAGCCTGTTAGTACATGTCAATACTTCATGTGCACATTACCTGAAACACTATTCTCTTCCCATTCATATTCAAATCCAAGACTGAAAGAAGTACAGAGTGGGTGTTACCTTATGCAAATCTCTCTGGTCCTCTGGAAACTCCATTCAACCCCTTATCTAGAGGGGCACTGTCAGACCAGAGGCAATTTCTCACAAGCTCAGTCCTCACTATGCTGCACATTTGTGTACTAAGCCCTTTGCAAGCATTATTTCATTTAACTATCATGACAATACAAGGAAGGTGTGCTAACTATTGTACAACATGAAAAGTAAGGTTAAGTAATTCAGCAAAAACGTGCTGTATGTTAGCAGGATTAGGATTTAAACTAAGGGCCATGTGAGTCCATGCTATATGTAAGGGTGAGTCAAACACTCAAGAAAAGCCCACCATCCAGGAAGGGAGAAGGAGAAAGGACTAAGCCAACTTATACTTATTTGACCATTCTGTTCCCAAACTGGACCCCCATCTTAGAAATCAATTATGACTTTTTAACTGAGACTTCCCTACAGCACAATTTAAATAGCCCCGCTGAAACCCATTCTTCGCTTCCTTGTGTTTAACTCTTGAGTTCAGGTGTGAATCCAACCATTGTTCTTTATTTTTACTATCTCTACCTCTAAGGAGGAGCACACATAAACAAATGTAATTTCTTCCAGGCCCAGAGATCAGTGCAATCCTCAGATAAAGGAGAAGATAGCTATTCAAACCAAGGCTTATAATTCAACTCCTGGGTTCCAAGATGATGGGGTTTACAAAGTGATGGCTTCCCAGGGTCACCTGGGAAGCGCCTGCCCCTTAGCCACCAGCCCCAGCACCTGCCTGGCCGGCAGCTCTCAGCAAGGAGCCACTGAGCTACCGCTTGACTCTGGCCACAGAGGAGAGCTACTGCTGTTCTAAGAGAAGAGGTTGGACCCCTCATCAGGAAGGGCTCACAGCAATGCATTTCCACTCCACCCTAGTTTAAACAATGGAGGTCTGCTTAAAAAACAACTTGGTAAAAAGATAGAAAGAAGGGGGAAAAAAGAAAAAAAGAGAAAAGGAGGGAGGGAGACTAGCCTCCCATGTGAGGAGAGAGGGGTATGTAATAGTCCATCCTCTCAAGGAAATCTTCCATTTTTCTTACTTCCCTACCTAACTGCAGGGTTATCTTTAGGGTGATCACTTAGGAGGGAAGTGATTTATCAGATTGAGAGGTGAAGGTAACAATCTTCAAAGGTGTGTGGGATGGACCAACAAGTTGAAACCCACAGGAATGGGCTTGACTGGTAATATGTGTGTAGGTAAATGGATAGATCCTTCAACCCCGGTGTCCTGTAGACCCAGTATTTTATATGACTCTACCTTAGGATGTAAGTCAATGGAGGACACATGAAATTTACAGCAGAACTATGTGCTTTGTGTATCTTACGTTCAGAACACTACTGATACAGAAGGACTCATTTATGTGCTTTCCACATGCTCAATTCTACCTTCCCTTTTATTTAATTTCATGAAGTCTCGGGTCCTATAGGATTCCACAGAATTTACAGGCAGCTACCTTTTATCCCCTCTCTTGCAAAGCTCCCTTTCCCATGCCTATCCAAAACTGTAAAGAAACTTATTAATGCAGCTACTCAAACATCAGGAAGTGGATGGTCCCACAACCAAATCTGCTCCTTGGATGCCTAGCCTCTTACAATGTTTTTCACCTAAAAACTGTTCACAAGACAGGTAGGTCCTAGCTGAAGGATTTTTGAAGATACTAATTTGGTGACAATCTGAGTTTTCTTAAGGTAGAACATTTAAAAGTACACTTACAAGAGCAACTTACTTACTAATTAACATTGCCAAAATCTCCTTCCAATCCTACCCCACTGTGCCTAAAGATCAAAAGAAGGTGGGGCACTTATTCTTCCTTTTACGAAATTTGGCAAGAAAAGTAAAGGGAAGCTACTCCTCTGCTTTCTCCACCCACCCTGCCCTTGTCTTCCACATGGAAAGAACATAAAGTGCCTTAAGCAACAACTACACTGACCACTCTGCCACGTTACTAGCAATAACTTCATGATGTGTATGTATTTAAGCATAAATTTTTGAGGGAGAGAGTAAGAAGTACTGAGGTACACATACCTCATCCTTTAAAGAAAGAAAAATGAGTCATATCTAAACAATTCAAATCAAAGCACAGGACTGTGGCTATATATTTTGCTTGTATAGCCACAAATAAAGAATTTGGAATCTGCCATAAGGTTATCATATAAGTTTTAAGAAACAAAATATTTTCAATTTTCTTAATATTAAAAAAAGATTGTTTAAATGTTTCACAACTGTTAATTAGGCAAAATACATTCTAAAGGTATGTATTTCTATCAGCACTTTCAAATGCACCCCCTTTCCCAAGTCTTTAATTTTACAGAATGATTTTTTAAATGTTTTTTTCAAGGGACAATAGCATGTGTTGGGAAGATAGGCAAAACACCTTCCAGACAAATTTTCAGCTTAGTCTTATTATTTATTTTTAATGAATAATGGAAGTCTTCAGCTAATGTGAAGGGGTTCTTCAGAAAGTTTCAAGAATTATAAAAAATAATATCAGAACACAAAATTTCTTACTTAGAACTCACCCTGTTTAAAATGGATTGAAAGTGGTTCAAACCATTTCGAATAGAGAAAAAGCCCTAAATCTCAGTGCCATTCTAAGGCCATGTGTTCCAAAGACTAAAGAAAATTATTATTTATTGCTAGGATTAGAAAGCTTATGTTAAAAGTAGCTGAAACAGCTCAACAGCTTTCTCTTTTTTATATTTATTTATTTACTTTTTACTGTTCAAGTACAGTTGTCTCTATTCCCCCCCACCCCAGCCATCCTCCTCCCACCCTTGATCCCACTCCCCCTCGGTTTTGTCCACGTGTCCTTTATAGTTCCTCCTGAAAACCCTTCCTCCACTTTTGCCATTACCTCCTCCCACCTCCCCTCTGGTTACTGTCAGTTTTCAGTTTATTCTTAATTTCAAAGTATCTGGTTATACTTTGCTCACTTGTTTGTTTTGTTGATTAGGTTCTACTTATAGGTGAGATCATATGGTAT
This sequence comes from Phyllostomus discolor, assembly GCF_004126475.2. NCBI lineage: Eukaryota > Metazoa > Chordata > Mammalia > Chiroptera > Phyllostomidae > Phyllostomus > Phyllostomus discolor. The sequence continues at coordinate 65,917,883 of NC_040909.2, forward strand.
TTGTCTGTCACCACCTGGCTTATTTCACTTAGCATAATGTTCTCCAGTTATATCCATGCTGTTGCAAAGAGTTGGAAATCCTTCTTTCTTTCTGCTGTGCAGTATTCCATAGTATAAATGTACCACAGTTTTTCCATCCATTCATTTACTGATGGGCACTTAGGTTGTTTCCAGCATCTGACTATTGTCAATTGTGCTGCTATGAACACTGGGGTGCATAGGTTCTTTCGGATTCGTGTTTCAGGGTTCTTAGTGTATAATCCCAGCAGTGGAATTGCTGGGTCAAAAGGCAGTTGCTTTTTAATTTGATAAGATCCCATTTGTTTATTCATTCTTTTATGTCCCTTGCTTTAGGGGACATATCAGTGAAGATGTTGCTGCATGGAATATCTGAGATTTTCCTTCCAATGTTTTTCTCTAGGACTTTTATGGTATCACAACTTATATTTAAGTCTTTTATCCACCTTGAATTTATTTTTGTGTATGGTATAAGTTGGTGATCAAGTTTCATTTTTTTGTATGTACCTGCCCAGATCTCCCAACACCATTTGTTAAGGAGGCTATTTTTACTCCATGTTATGCTTCTGCCCCCTCTGTCAAATATTAATTGACCATAGAGACTTGGGTTTATTTCTGGGTTCTCTGTTCTGTTCCATTGGTCTATGTGTCTGTTCTTACGCCAGTACCAGGCTGTTCTAACTGCAGTGGCCTTGTAATACAGTTTGATACCAGGTGTTTTGATCTTTTGTACTTTGTTCTTTCTCAAAATTGCTGTGGCTAGTCAGGGTCTTTCACGGTTTCATATAAATTTTTGAAATGTTTGTTCTATGTCTGTGAAATATGTCATTGCTACTTTAATAGGGATTTCATTGAATCCCTATGCATTGCTTTGGGTAGTATGGGCATTTTGATAACGTTAATCCTTCCAGTCAATGTACATAGTACACGTTGCCATTTGTTTGTGTCTTCCTTAATGTCTTTCTTCAGTGTTGTGTAGTTTTCTGAGTACAGGTCTTTTACCTCCTTGGTTAGGTTTATTCCTAGATACTTTATTTTTCTTGTTGCTACAGTAAATAATATTTTTTCCTGATTTCTGTTTCTGATATTTCATTGCTGGTGTACAAAAAAGCCTTTGATTTCTGAATATTAACTTTGTATCTTGCTATTTTGCCAAATTCACTTATTAGTCTAAGAGTTTCTTGGTGCACTCTACAGGAATTTCTATGCACACTCTCATGTCATCTGCAAACTAACTGTTTTCCTTCCTCCTTTCCAATTTGGATGCCTTTTCTTTCTTTTTCTTGTCTGACTGCTATGGCTGGGACTTGCAATACTATGTAAAATAGAAGTGGTAGAAACAGACATCCTTGTGTTGTTTCTGATCTTAGTGGGAAAGCTTTTAGTTTTTTTCCCATTGAGTATGATGTTTACTGTAGGTCTCTTGTATATGGCCTTTAACATGTTGAGGAATGCTTCCTCTGTCCCTACTTGGCTGAGTGTTCTTATCATAAATGGGTGTTATGCCTTGTCAAATGCTTTTTCCCCACCTATTGATATGATCATGTGATTTTTGTCTTTCGTTTTATTTTTGTTATATGTTTATTGATTTATGAATACTGTACCATACTTGTATCCCTTGATCATACTTGATCATGGTGTATGATCTTTTTAATATATTGCTAGATGGGGTTTGCTAATAGTTTGTCAAGGATTTTAGCATCTATGTTCATCAGCAATATTGGCCTGAATATGGTTTTCTGTCTTTGTTATGTCTTTATCTGGGTTTGGGATTAGGATGAAGCTGGCTTCATAAAAAGAGTTTGGGAGTCTTCCATCTTCTTGAATTTTTTGGAATAGTCTGTGAAGGATGGGGGTTGGCTCTTCCTGAAATGCTTTATAAAATTCTCCTGTGAAACCATCTGGTCCAGGGTTTTCTGTACCAGGGGTGGTTTTGATTACTGCTTCAATTTCATCAGCTATTATTGGTCTGTTAGGCTTTCTTTCTCCTTCCTCTTTATTCGTTTTGGAAGATTATATTTTCCTGAAGTTGTCCATTTCACCTAAGTTTTCAAAATTTCTAGACATATATTTCATGCAATCCTTACAATAATTTCTTACAACCCTTTGTATTTCTATGGTTTCAGCTGTAATCTCTCCTCTTTCATTTCTGATTGTCTTTATTTGGATCTTCTCTTTTTTTCTTGATGAGTCAGCTTAAAGGCTTGTTGATTTTGCTTATCTTCTCAAAGAACCAGCTCCAGGATTCCTTGATCCTTAGAATTGTGCTTTTAGTCTCTATGTCATTTAATTCTGTTTTGATCTTGGTTATTTCCTTCCTTCTACTTGCTCTGGGCTGTCTTTGTTGTTGTTCCTCGAGTTCTTGTAGACGTAGGGTTAGGTTGTTTGTTTGAAATGTTTCTATCTTTTTTAGGTAGGCCTGTATGGCTATGAACTTCCCTCTGAGGAATGCCTTTGCTGTGTCCCATTAGTTTTGGATTGTTGTGAGTCCATTTCCATTTGTTTCCAGACACTTTTTGATTTCCTCCTTAATCTCATTCTTGACCCATTTAATGTTTAATAGCATCCTATTCAATCTCCATGATTTTGAGTATTTTGAATTTTTATCCTTGGGGTTGGTTTGTAGTTTCAGTCCCTCATGGTCAGAGAAAATGCTTGACATGATTTCAATTTTCTCGAATTTGTTGAGGCTTGTTTTGTGTCCTATCATGTGGTATATCTTTGCAAATGTACCATGTGCATTTGAAAAGAATGCGTATTTTGTTTCTTTGGGGTGAAAGGTTCTATATATATCGATTAAGTCCATTTAATCTAGGACATTGTTCAATGCCACAATATTTTTATTGATATTTTGTTTGGAACCCTATCCATTTTTTGACAGTGGTGTGTTGAAATATCCTACTATGCTGTCAATACCTTTCTTGAAGGCCTCCAAGATTTTCTTTATGTATTTGGGTGCTCCTATGTTGGGTGCATATATATTTACAATGTTTATGTCTTCTTGATGGATTCTTCCCTTGAATATTAGAAGTGTCCTTCTGGGTCTCTTTTTGTGGCCTTTGTTTTGAAGTCTATATTGTCTGATATGACAAAATAGGGTACTGCTACCCTGGCTTTTTTTTTTCCTTTCCACTTGCTTGGGATATTTTTTTTCCTAACCCTTCACTTTCAGTCTGTGTAGGGCTTTTGTTTTGAAGTGTGTGTCTTGGAGGCAGCATGTATGTGAATCATGATTTCTTATCCATTCAGCTACTCTATGTCTCTTGATTGGAGCCTTCAATCCATTTACATTTAAGGTTATTGTTGATAGGTACCTATTCATTGCCATTTTACTTCCTTTGTACCTGTGTTCCTCTCTCACTGTTTTTCTTCCTTTTCTCCTTTTCTTATAGCCTTCTTTTTAGCATATCTTGCAGTGCTGGTTTGATGCAAGTTTATTGTTTCAGCTTCTTTTGTCTGGGAAACTCCTTATTTGGCCTTCCATTTTAATTGAGAGCCTTGATGGGTAGAGTAGCCTTGGTGGCAGGCCTTTGGTTTTCATTACTTGGATTATTTCTTGCCATTCTCTTCTAGCTTGGAGCATTTCCACTGAGAAGTCAGCTGCTAGCCTTATTGGGGCTCTGTTGTATGTTACTTCCTGTTTCTCCCTTGTTGCCTTTAAGATTCTCTCTTTGTCTTAGAATTTTTCCATTTTAATTATGATGTGTCTTAACGTGGGCTCTTTGGATTCCTCTTGATTGGAATGCTCTGTGTTTCCTGGATTTGTGTGACTTTTTCTCTCATCAAATTAGGGAAATTTTCCATCATTACTTTTTCAAACAGGGTTTCTATCCCTTGCTCTTTTTCTTCTTCTTGAATCCCTATTATACAGATATTATTAGATTCCATGTTGTCCTGCATTTCTCTTAACACGTCTTCATTCTTTCTGAGTCTTTTTTCCCTTTTCTTGCTCTTTCTGGGAGTTTTCTTCTACCTTGTCCTCCAGCTCACTGATTTGATGCTCTCCTTCATGTAGCCTGTTTTTGATTCCTTCTACTGTATTCTTCAATTCAGAAATTATATTCTTCATTTCTTGTAGTTCTTGTTGATGATTTCTATCTCATTTTTCATGTTAATATAGTTGTGTTGTGAGTTCATTGTCGTTTCCCTGTAGTTTTTGGTAATTCTCTGTAAACTCACTGAGCTTCCTTATAACAATTGCTTTGATCTCAATATCTGATACCTGACTTGCCTCTATTTCATTTAGCATTCTGACGCTTTCTCCTCTCCTTTCATTTGGGGATTCTTTGTCTTCTCATTGTTTGTGAGACTCTTCTTGTTAGCCTCTGCTCTCAAATCCATCTCTTCTGACTCTCTGAGTTTGTGGTGTGAACTTCTATGGTAAGAGACCTGCGAGATTCAGTGGTGCAGTCTCCTTGATCTCCTGAACTTGCTGTTCTTGGGCATCATTTATATTGGCTCTTTGAATGTATTTGCATTTTGATTGTTGTTGGGTGCTTCTTTGGTGGGTCTTTCCCTACAACTGGTTTACTGAGGGTCACTCCACCCACCATGTCTTGTGTGCTGTGGTATAGATGCAGACAGGTTGGGCTGAAGCAGGTTCTTCTGTCTGCCAGTGGTTGTAAGACCTCTCTCTCACTGTTGTTCAGTTGTTTGTTCTGGGTAATTTTTCCACAGTTTAGTTTAGTTGTAATTCCAGCCTGGTCCTGGGAGTAGGTTAGTGTGGCTTCCACTCACTTCTCCACCATCTTCTTTTACTATCTGTTGGTGGTTCTTTTTTGGTAGGTTCTCTTTTCCAGTAGGTATATTGGTGTTCACAGCTCCCATCTGGCTGAGGTAGCGCCAGAGGGAAAGACCCTATCCATTCTGTTCCTCACATGGGTGCTGGTGGGACTCCACTCTCAACAGCTTTCTCTTAAAGGTAGCAATTCTCATACTTCACAGTAGTATAAACTCACCATCTGGTTTGCTTCATTAAAAATGTAAATCCTAGGCTCTAACTCTTGAGAATCACATAGAGCCAGTGTGGATGAGGTCAAAAGCTACATTTTGCCTTGAGTTCAGTAGGTTAGAGTGTTGTCTGATATGTAAGGATTGCAGGTTTGATCCCTGGTCAGTCAGGGCACATACAAGAATCAACTGATAATGCATAAATAAGGGAAACAAGTCAATCTTTCTTTCCCTTTGTCTCTCTCTCTGTCTCCCCTACCCTATATCCCTTCCTTCCTTTCTCTGTCTCTAATTGAAGGAGGAGGAGGAGAAGGAAGAGGAAGAGAAGGAGAAGAAGGAAGAAAGAAGAAGAAGAAAGAAGCAGCAGCATTTGAGACCCTGTTCAGGGTCTCACCAGAGACAGTTACCAGACTGCAACTGTCATTTTTATAGGTTGTGGTTTTATATCATTATTTATTCTATGTCTTGGAGTGGGGAGTGTCAAGCCTAAATTAAAAGTATGAACATTTCCTGAATGTAGCTGACAACTCTGAGTCAGAGCTGACTGGGCTGGGAACAGGCACATGACCCAAGCTGGGCCAATTAAATGCTTCAAATTCTTCCTCAATGAAGATACAGTAAAATCATATTGTATATAAGTTTAATACCAAGGCAACCACCCTGGAGGAAGAGCAGGGTAAAGAAAGTATGTTTATTGAGTGGAAATTATGAACAAATGCCTAGGAGCAAAAGGAGCTAAAAATCTCCTGCTCCCTTATGCCCCTTATGTCTTTGTTCCCACATGCCTCAGACTATGAGCATCTCTCCTCACTGACCAGTAATTTTCAGGACTTTCAAAGGAAATTTTAACTATGTGCAATTTCCACCTGATCCTGACTTCATACCCTACCTTCAGGTGAACTGCAATTTCACTAGACAAGGACAGCAGGTCCACTGAGAACTTAAGACCTGCAGGTTGTGGCCTGAGAAGCAGAGAGTGAGTCTGCAGAGGGGACAGTGCAAAGTGGACGTATAGTGAGAAACAAAGAAATGAAAGGATGCCGAGTCCTAATGATTCTACTTCTTGGCTCTTCTCCCTTCAGGGATAAGTGTGCACCCTAGGGTTACCCCACAGTATGTTTTTAATAACCACCATGCCTCCCCCTCCCTCTCTTCTGCTTATCTGTTAGCTACCTGCAATACCAAGACTCCTGGCAAAAACACTAAGTATTCAGAACTAAATATGACAGAATTCTTCTCCTCCAGATCTCAGGGACCAACAGCAACCCTTTTGGGGCCATGATGAGGGCCATCTGCACACTGTCAGCCTGCAGAAGAGAAAAACAGCACATAGCCAAGACAGGGACAGGAGAAAAGTGACACCGAGAGCAAGTGCCTTGTTCCCTGAAGGATGCTTGTTTCCAGCTCCTCCCATATATTCCACGTGTCCATATAGACACAACTCTAAATCATTTCAACAAATCCCCCTTTTCCTCTCTTCCTTATAACCAAAAAATGTCTCCAAGTATCATTCTAAAAATATTTTAGAGCAAAGAAGGAAAGTTGCTGGAGTCTTAGTAATTCCCTTGTGACCCAGAAACTGCTAAAGAGTGTACCTCACCCACTGTAAGTTACTATTCATCACACAATGCTGAGACAGTCAGTGTCTTTTCCTCCAACAATCAGATATCCCTGGCCACTAGTGACAGTCTTCTTCGATACACTCTGATTTTCTGTACTTACACAGTGCAACCCCTCAGCATGGAAACAGCACTGAAGTCAGAAGGACTCTTTTCTCAACCACATTATGAGTCATAAACAAAGAGCTAACGTTAATCATTTAAGTCCCTCTAAACCAGTCTTTTCTTTCTTCTTCCTTTTGTTTATTCATTAAATTGACTGATTGATTGATTGGAGTTGTTGCTCCATCCTGGAAGGGCACAAAAAACATAGCTTCTAGAGAAAAATCCCTTCATGTAAAGTGGGGGTTTTTGAGAAATGACCCAGATCCTGGCAGAGGCCCCACCCCAACTCCTGTGGGAGTAGTTCTGTGGTCCCATTTAATATGTTCTTGATATGTCAGGGTACAAACCCAGAGTGAGAATGGAGCAGAAGATGCTCTACATACAACACCCATGTTCTTCTATTTCACCAACAGCAGCACATGTTCATATAAGTATGATGGTCATGCCAAGAAAGGAAAGTCACTTACTTCCCCACAGCCTCTGCCTCCTGCCCACCTGAGTCATGGAAAGACCATGACCCTGAATGACAGATGTAGGGTGGGAAAGGCAAGCCCAGCACACAGTGAGTGACAGAAAATGCAAGGCACCAAAGTGTTTCAGCTGACCTGGAGTCCTGAGTTCTAGGTACTCCATTAAACAAAGAGGCCCTAAAAAAACAGAGAAGAGGGTTTCCATGGATCACAGCCAACCAGCCTGATGAAAGACAGGTGACAAGGGAAGCACAGCAGCCAGCAAAGTGGACTCAGGTCCAGTTGCACTTCAGGTCTGAGACATCACCTTCCCAGAAGGGAGTCATGAGGTAAGTCTGAAGGGAGGTAAGGTAGTGATAGGACTTTCCTGAAGCCCAGTGTGGTGCTGGCTCAGCAAGCCCGAAAAGAACACAGGGAGAGAGTAAGTCTCTACCCAGAGTCACTGCAGGACACAGGAGACCTGAGGGCACCAGGGTACCCCTGTCAGTCAGAGAAGCAGGAAGTGGCTCATGGCTAGGGTCTCACTGCCAGGCTGATAGACCAGCAGGAAGATAATGCACAGTGGTCTAAGACCAAACAGGGTCAAGGCCCAGACGCACATGTGATTTGCTTGCTTCAGCTTCTGAAACTCTCAAGTGTTTCATTTGTAAAAGGGGGGGGGGGGGGGGGAGAATAATACATCCCTTGCAAGGCTGTAAAAATGCACTTAAAGTTTTTAGTATGACAGCCTAAGGGAGGCCTACAAAATACCGGCCCAAAGGCAGGATCCCTCTCAGTCTTTTTTTTTTTTAGTCTGCTAGCTAGGAATAATTTTTACATTCTTACATAGTTGGGAAAAAAATAAAAATAATAGTGAATCAAGTTTTACTGGAACACCACCACACCTGTGCATTTACACACTGTCTGTGACCAAGTTCAAGAACTTAGAAGGCCGAGACACTGTACAGTTTGCAAAGTCTGAGACACTATTGGCCTTCCTGGAAACATGTGCCAACCCTGCAGTAGGTGACAGAAACCAATGCGTAACCATGGGCTGTGCCTCATCTTGTACAAAAGGAGATTCAGCAGACAAGCAGGGAAATCTTTTTTGAAATATAATGCACATATTGTAAAATTCACCCTTTTTTTAAAGATTTATTTATTCTTAGAGAGGGAAGGGAGGGAGAACGAGAGAGAGAGAGAAACATCAATGTGCGGTTGCTGGGGGCCGTGGCCTGCAACCAGGCATGTGCCCTGACTGGGAATCAAACCTTCGACACTTTGGTTTGCAGAAAATTCACCCTTTTAAGTTGCACATTTAAATGACTTTTTAGTCTATTCAGAGATATCAAACCATCATCACAATCTAAGTTTAGATTCTTACCACCTCAAAAGAAACCGTTGCCATTAGCAGTCACTCCCTATCCCTGCCTCTCCCCAGTCACACACAACCACTAACCGAATTTGTTTCCATGGATTTGCCAATTCTGGACATTTCATTGAAATAGAATTGTAGAATATATCACCTCTTGTATCAATTTCTTTCATTTGACATCATATTTTCAAGGTTCTTCCATGTTGTAGCCTGTGTCAATGCTTCAATGCTTTTTATAGCTGAATACTAGCCCATGGTATATTCAGAGCAAATTTTATTTATTCATCAGTTCATGGACATTTGGGTGGTTTCCACTTTAGATTATTATCAATAATTTTCCTACGGACACCAATGTATATGTTTTTGTGTAGGCATGATTTCATTCCTCTTGGGTACATGCTGAGTAGAATTGCTGGGTTACATGGTAACTGTTTAAACATCTGAGAAACTTCCAAACCTTTTTCCAGAATGGTTGAACTGTTTTACACTCCCACCAGCAACTTACAAGGGTTCCAATTTATACACATCTTCACCAACATATGTTATTGTCTTTTTACGATAGCTAAGTGTCTGCAAAGTGGGATATCATTGTGATTTTTTTCATTTGCCTAGTGATTAATGATGTTGAGCATCTTTACATGTGTTTATTGGCCATTGGTATACTTTCTTTAGATAAATAACATACATACCTTTTGCCCACCTTTTAATTGGGTTAGCTTTTTGTTGTTGAATTATAAGAGTTCTTTATATATATTGGATATTAGCCCCTTACCATATATATGGCTTGCAAATATTTTCTCCCATTCTGTGGGCTTCCTTTTCACTTCTTTGATAGTACCCTTTGAAGAACAAAAGCTTTTCATTTTGATGAAGTCCAATTTATCTATTTTCTTTTGTTGCTCATGCCTTTTGTGTCATATGTAAGAAATCACAGCCTAATCCAAGGTGATAACGAATCACTCTTACGACTTCTTCTATAAGTTTTATATGTTTGGCTCTTACATTTAGGTATTTGATGTGTATGTTGTGAAGTAGTGGTCTAACTTTGTTTTTTTACACATGGATATTTCTGTTGTCCCTGTACCATTTGTTGAAAAGACTATGCTTTCCCCACTGGATTGGATTGGCACCCTTGTTGCAAAACCAACTGACCACAAGTATGAAGATTTATTTCTGGACTCCCAATTCTATTCCACTGATCTATATGTCTATCCTTATTCTAGTATCATACTTTCTTAATTATTGTAGTTTCATAGTAGGTTTTAAAATCACGAAGTTTAATCATCAAACTTTGTTCATTTGTTTTGCAAAAGCATCTGGGCTATCCTGGACAACCTGCAGTGCTATATGACTTTTAGGATCAAACTGTTAATTTCTACAAAAAAAAGACACCTGGGATTTTGATAGCTTTGAGTCTGTAGATCAATTTGGAGAACACTGCCATCATAACAATATTAAGTCTTTTAGTCTATGAACACAGAGTATCTTTTCATTTAGTCAGGTATTCTTGAATGTATTTAAACAATGTTTTGTAGTTTCAGCATATAAGTTTTATACCTCTTTAATTAAAACTTTTCCTAAGTAATTTTTGTTGTTACTGTAACTGGGATTCTTTGACATCTCTTATTATAAATTTTAACTTGGAGCTGTAGCGAGACAACTGGTGGCTGTGCAAGATACCAGAACCAAAACCTAAAAGAAAACGAAGATTAAAATAAGCTGGCTTTCAAGGAGATATAATGGGCTGAGATTCATGCCAGACTTTGGACCTCAAGCCCCTCTGTGGTCAAGCACAGTGTCTGCCTAGTTTGTCCTACACACCCAGCATATAGTAGGTACCCAGGGAATACTTGTTGAATGATTATTGTTCTCAACACCAGCAGAAAGGATTTAATCTATATCATCTATTTCAGGCAAGAAATATGCCCATAAGTATTCTTTTCTTCAGGCTACAGGTTGGTTCTAATGGTGTGGATTACAGATATTACCGACTATAATGGGGCAAAATATTCACATGCAAGAAAACACCTTTGGTGAAGACTCCCTGCTAGCTGACAAGTTCCCCTTAAGCTTTTCCAGCTAAACAGTTGAAAATGTCACTGGGAGGGAAGAAAATAGGGGTTAGTAAATATAAGTAGCAGAGGAAGCACTAAGCATTTTACAAACAGCACTGGTCCTCTTGACAACAATGTAAAAAATATATAATGACACCCAAAGGTAAACAAAGAGTGTGCAAAAGGTGCCAGGTAGGTAAGGAAAAGTTGAACTCTAGACTAAATATGATATTTATCACTACTCTAGCTTTCCTTTCTTTTCAAAGACAGGGATAATCAATTAAAGTAGTATGAATTCACTAAGGACATTGTTATGATGTGTTGTGCTGGCACCATGTCAACTGTCTCAGGTACATAATCTCATTAACTTCATGTGACAATGCTGAGGCAAGTACTATTACTATCATCATTTTCAGAGAGAACAGGGGCCTACAGATGCTAGGATAACTCCTAAGACTTTATATCTCCCAACTGCATAACTGGCATTTAAGCCCAGGTTATAACTTCAAAATGTGCACAGTATGGGAGATTGTATACATACACATATAAGTACATACTGTGTACACTAACAAGCGTAGCAAATATCTAATACCCTGATATAAATACTAATTATAATGCCCTCATATTAATTACTAATTGGATTCCAAACATAAATCAAAGTTTGGAAAGAGACAACTATTGTTACTCTTTGAAGCCAACAAATTGAAGGTATGTGAAATCCATAACAAAAAGGTTGCAAATACTTTGCCATTAAAACCACACATATCATGAAACCTTAGATCATGTTGTTTTCTACAATGCTGGGTTTGAGTCCTAGATCTGTCTCAAACCTGATATAGAACTAAGGAAATGTCCCTTGTCATACTAAATTGCCCTGCCCTAATCTGCAAGGCCATGGCCAATTTTAAAATTCTAAAATACTTCGAAGCTTCCACTTATTAAGTTATCAACTTTCCTTACATACATATTTACACCATTATCAAACCCACTGGTCAATTATAGCCTGAGTTAACATGGAAAACTAGTGGGCATATTTAAGAGTGCCCTTGATCAGAAAACCATTTCTTAAGTAAAGAAAAAAGAAGGGTGTGGGGGTAGGGTGGAGAGATTGGCTTTGATAAAGTGCATCTTGAGCCCTTTGTCTCCTGGCTGCTCCATAACCTAAATCATTTCCTTGCTTTCACATAGTAAATTTTCTGCTAGATGTCTAGATATGCTGGAGATCAGGTTACAGTGTGAAGGACAAAAGATAAAAACAATCTGCATACTTCCATCTGGCTCTTCAGAGCATACAGTGCAGAGACTTGCAATGTGAGGAGAGAAGCAAGCTACTCTCGCTGCACAACAGATACCGCAAAATGTCACAGAAACAAATCTTTCAAGAGAATCAGAGATGCTGGAATGTGTAATTAACCAAAATTTACTCTGAGAGAATTTTTCTTTAAAAGTAAGACCTGGATACTTAACATAATGTTGTCTCCACTACAAGTGGATGAAAAGTTGACAACAGAACAATGTATTAGATAGTCCATACTGTAGAGCTGCTATTCTTACTGTGATCGAATGACTCCTGTTTTTTAAAAAAAACTTATTTATTTATTATTAACAGTCCTACTCTTTAGAATTCAAAAGTCAACACTTGAGGTTTGACTCTTGTCAAACTATTCCTTCACCACATGGCACTGAGCCATGCAAGATGGATTTTCAATATGAAAGAAACCAGAAGGTCCAATACAAACACAGGCTTTCCCATATATAAAATTTAAGGAAAGCCAGGGTCTGTGCAGAAAACATTAAACTGGTTTGTATATCAAAATCATGAGGTTTAAGCAGAAATACAGCATTAAAATAAATTTACAAAATGGCTCAACAATGAACATTTTCCTCCATGAAAAAACAACACCCCTAATGTTTTTCACATGGCACATAAATTTTACAATACCTACAGGAATATTTTCATTGGTTAAACCAACACCATAGGTCTTTTTAGCTCTTAAGCATATTATGATTCCTGCCTTTTATAGCATTTTTGTTGTTGTTTGCACCCAATGTAATAAGCTTTTGAGAACAAGAAATAAACCACAATAAAAAGAAAAAAGAACTACCCTCTATAACTGCAACTTTCATGAGAAGGGGGGAAGTGATTCAAATCTAGTTTTTATAGCTGCTATCTTGATGCAATTAGTGTAAAATAATTGTCTGCACAGGCCAAAGAAGAGGCTAAGTTGAGGCACTTGAATGCATTCCCGAAAATTATTTCCCTGCTGCTCCCTGCAGCCTGGTGCAGCAGATGTTGGCTGTTAAGCCACGCAGACGACACAGTTCATGACTTTTCTAAGACGGCTGTGTGCCACATCTGCAATTGATGAAATGGGGAACAGAAGTGTGGCAGACACACAGCGGAGAGTGTGAGTGAGGCAGGCAGGCGCGGGCTGGCCTAAAAATAGACACATTCGCACTCCTCCACCCTGCACATCCAACCTCATAAAGCTGGTCCTGCCTGTCCTATTATGGAGTCAGCCCGTGGCAGACACTCTGCACCCAATTCGGGCTGCCGATAGTGCATGGCAGGCAGGAGTGGAGGCAGGCAGGCTGTGCAGCATCCTCAAACTGCAGCCTCGCCTCCGAGCCTCGGTATGACTGGGCTATGGGCCAAGTTCAGCTGGGCCCCCAGAGAAAGGCAATGCTTGTGTTTAGACCGCACAATACTGACATAACAGTAACAGATTTACATATGCAAAACTGTGAAGCAACAGGCATTCCCCCTCAATTGACCCACAGCTTGTAGTGTCTGCCGAGTTATCCCCGCTTCAGCTCTGTAACCAAGTGGGCGGCATTCGAATACCATCTGGGTACCACTTATTGAAAACTGGCAGTCATTCTGTAATAGGCAAGCTGGCAATAAGAGGGAAGGGAATAAATTGCATCATTTAGTTAACATCCACTTGCTCTGCGGCTGTTAAAAACTCATGACTGAATAATAATTTGGTTATTTCTTTTGCCAGAAACTGCTGTCAGCCAAATTGTACTACACATGCTGCAGAAGTCGACTTGCAAAATTTTCACTTGAAAAAGAAATTGAGGAGGATTAGGCTGACATGGGCACCTATCTCTGGTTGTGAACAGTGGAGACTCCTGCTGCATTATTCCTCCACGTCCTCCAAGTGTCCTGCCAGCCCAAACGTGGTCAACACCAAACCCTCGTTAGCTACCGGCCATGCTTAGACACAGTGCCAAGCTGAGATGTGCAGTAATGCCCCTAAGGAGCTCAGGCTCAAGTGTGTGTGACAAGTGAAGTCTATGTGGCTCACAGTTGACCATGGTAGCAAATGTGGCCAGGCAAGGTTTATCTTAAAGTTGGTATCACCTAGTAGTCTCTGCCTCCAAACCAACTGAGTAAGCATGACTACAAAAATCCCAAGTGCTACGTGCCCATGTCCCCCTAATTCTGTGCCTGGAGCACTTAAGACTGCATCATTTTGTTCTGGTTTACTCAAGTGCTTCAATATGACTAACAAAGAGAGTGCCAGAAACCTTACAGCACCACATAGAGGTATAAGTACACCTCAGTAAAAATTTGTGTGCCTGAAATAGTTCTCTTTTGGATATATCTGTAAAGATATGAAATAATTTTCTCATTTACTATAATATATACTGTGTGTGTACAGATCACATATATATATTTATATTTATATCTTTTTAAACTGCTATAACATTGGTCACTCAACACATATTCAGCCTTAACTTTCCTAAAAGACTTACAAATGGAAAAGATATAAGTAAAATATATATTTACATCATTTAGAGGTTGTAATGACAATGGAGACTTCTATCTCAGCCTTGATTTTCCTAAGACTAAAAAATACTTCTTCAGCCTTGATTTTCCTAGAAGACTAAGGAAAGTGAAGAAATGGAAAGACAAAAAAACAAAATTAGAACATGTAAAGGAAAAAGCAACAAAGACAAGGCATGCAAGTCCTACAAGCGGATACAGTTCAATCAAATAAAAAAGTGGGAAATGCGAGCATTTGTAGTGATGTTAATGGCAAGAATACACGTTTATAAAACCCAAACCTGTGGCTCTCCTTACTTCTGCATCTGAGAAGGAAAGGCTTAACAAGTTTTCAAAGCCCAAAGCTTAAAACTGAAGACTATTCCATAAGTGGGAGGTCCTTCTGAAGATAATGCAGCCAGCCATTTGTACATTAAAACAGGCAGCATCCAATAATGGAGGAGGAAAGAAAAGGAAGACAAGACCAAATGGTTGCGTATTTTATAAACCACAACATTTCTAAGTCAATACATGTTTAAGTGAAACTCTGGTAATAGTTATTTTCAAGGGAATGAGATAGACAAGAAAGATAACAGAGGTTTGTTCCCCCCACCTTTTCAGTTTACGACTGTAATCTTACCTTGCTCTAAACAGCTTACAAAGGAAAGACTAAGTCACTTCTTTATCTAGAGATATCAACGGATAGCAAAACTATAAAGTAATTGGCTGAATTTGCTCTCTGAAAAGATGAGAAGGAAAACTGTATTTCCAAGTTGCTCAAAGTATAATAAGTTTGTTAAAAGAAAGCAAAATAGTTATTTCATTCACACATATGCACACATATCAAATGTACGTGCATGTGTGGCCACACACATACACCAATAAAATCAGCACGCTGTCATGGGAATATCTTCATCAGAGGGTCAGGAGAACTAGTTTTCACCAAAGCTTTTTCTAGGTGTGCAACCTTGGGCAAGTCACAATTTTTCTGGGCTGAATTTTCTTGTCTTGAAAAACAGTGATATATAAACAAAGGCAGCACTAGCATTCCCCAAATCTGAGCAAAGTAACAATTTCCTAACAGCTCCTGATTTACTGCACATTTATCATTACAAAATGTGAATCCTTCCTATGAAAACAAAAGAATCCAAGTTACGCAGGATTTCAAAATCGCTTTCATTTTACTTTGCAAATTACAGTTAAGGTAAATATTGCTGAGGTTCTGTTTGTTTTTAAAAATACACATGTTGAAGGACTGAACTGCCTTATGTGAATATTTATCTTCCCGAACATTATATGTTCCTCAGCATTTGTTTAAAATTCAAAAAGTTTTCAGTAACTGAAAGATTTCTATTTAATATGCAATTTCTTAATAAATAACCAAAATACAATATTAACTTATGTAGCCCATCATTCTGGCAATAGGCAGGAACCAAGGATTAAAAAATCTAAAGAACCTACAACCCAAATATGATTTTATCCATCCTAAGATTTTGGAAAATAGTACATTCCTAGAAAGCATATTTTTAAGCTACTGTCAGGTCCATTTCTCATTGCTGCATATTTAAAAGTGATCGTTGTTTCCTTGTTGGTTTTCACTGTTTTATTCCTCCAAAGCTCTCCTACCAATGAACCACAGCAGTTTTCCCTAAATCACTTTAAATGTTGCATATATCCAGGCGAAAGCCCAAATTCTAACTGACATCAGCATTTTCCAGTTGGCCTTAATAAATCTACTGTCTTCAGAAGTGGAGCCAGTGCAAGACCCTGAGTCGGCAGAGTTTGTGTGTGAGGGTGTTTCCCAGGAATGGTTAGGAATCTGTGCTGATCCACATAGCACCTCACATAACAACTTCCCTCTCCCACATCCAACTGCATGCATTCATAAGCCAGCTGGCGAGGGTGAGCAGTCAGTGGCCAGGAAAGAGAGGGAGGGTATCTGGTCCAGGAGAAGCAGAAACTCCCACTTTGGCCTCATTAGCAAGAGAGTTAGGCAGCCAAGACTAAAGTTAACATTAGCCAAATACACCTGGGTGACCTTGTAAAAAATGAAGATTTGCTCATTAACTGAGCTTAGAAAGGTGTGACCTACAAACCTGAAGAGCTATTTCAGGTCCTTAATGGTACCAATTCTGTGATCAGGTTACAAATTCCATGTGGTTCTTTATCAAGTCACTTTAAAGAGACTTTCGGTATTGGACAGTAAGCCCTTTGCCATGTCAGTCACCCACACCCACACACACACACACACACACACAGGCCACTTCTATGATGTAGGCTCTCTGTAGGCTATGATGTAGGTGGAAAAGAGTCCATCCACCAAAATATAAGTTAACCTTCTAGCCTAGGTGCACATTACCTGAGTTCCCATACACAGACACCAGACACCCTAAGGTGACCAGACACCCTAAGTCAATGAGGTACACACCTGACACCTCCCCTTGTGAAAATGCCACCCCTGTCCACCCAGACAGCACAGACAGGGGCTTCCAGCCTCTGCAGCCCACTCTATACACAGCCGAAGTGATGGCGATTCATCCTTCAAGGTGTACTGATACTCTAATAAAGCCAAGTGCTGGCTCATTCTTCCAGCTTCCCACTGAAAATAAAATTTCAGGATACATTTTCATTATAATCTCAGGAGAAGAAGGAAATAAGAGAGGGAGGAAAGAGAGAAAGAGAGGTCAAGAAGCTCCCCCATGAAAAAGAGTGAGAGAGATGCTAAGGAATGAAACTACTTGTCATGAAGACAAAACAAATTACAAAATCCAGAAATAAACACTCAGGGCTGAATTCCAACAAAACTGGTCTTTGCTGTCAGTTTTAGGAAATAAAATTCTTATCAGAGGTATAAAGGTTCAGGGAAATTTAATATATTTGGACTTTACATAAACTAAAAATCACAAGTTTCTAAAACAATTCAGATTAAGCCACATTCCTTCCTCTCAGGCAGTTTAGAATGCTGACCCTTCCCCTGCATTCTGACACTGTGAGGATTCCAAATCTGCAGCCAAAATATGACCAGTGCAACTCCAGCAGTGGCTCAGGGCACAGGGGTGCAGGATGCAGGGAGCATTTCTGGAAACCCAAGGAAAACATTCCTTTGTGAGGAAAGCAGCTGCTGGCAAGTGGACAAACATTCAAGGCCTATCCAGGTGTATGGCTGGGGCAGGGTGCACCCAGGTCAACACCCTTTTAAGTTGCTCTGAACATCACAGAGGTAGACCAGTTAGTTGGCAAGGGCCACTTAGAGCCACAATTAAGGGGCAACACAAGTATTTTCTTCAAAAGACAAGCTGGTGGTCCTGGGACTTGAGCAGAGATGAATATGAATTAAAGACAGAAAAGCTCTTGTGGAGAATTATCTCTGGACACAATTACCCAACAATTCCCTTCAACCAAACACCTGGTTAGCTGCTTATCAGTAGTAACTCTTTAAGCCCTCTAGCACATTCCAGCGAGGTCCAGATAGAGAGTGAGGACAGCTGCTGGACTTTTCAACCTTTGAGTGTCATCATCACTTCCCGTATGTACAAGTCTTCTGGCAACACAGATTGGAGGCCCTGCTGTATATACATCTATACTGGCAGGAAGAAAAGACCTAAGGTTTCTTCCTCAAATCAGAAAAAGCCTCTTCAACCAAATCATCTGACCAGTCTCAGGGGAGGGGCCAGTACAAAAAGCCAATTTCATAAGAGACCAAAGGGCAGCTTGGAAAAGTGAACAGCACGGGAAGATGAGGCAACTCCCCAGTTCATCTTCCACAGGACCCCTGGATGGCAGGCAAATCACTCTATCATGAAAAGAGAAATTTCAGCATGGAGGGCACACCCACATGCAAATACACATCTGGAAAGGTGGATGACTTGCAGATTGTTTTAAACCACTGATCACCACCAGTAGTGAAGATGGTTTAAAAAGTGGCCCTACTTAAACTAAAGGCTAATGTTAGTGAAGACTGAATAACAATGGGTACAAGATCCTACTTATAGTCTAAAACTAAAATACCACAGAGACACACACATTGTAAGATTTCATGTTGAGAACATAAAATTATTTTTCTCCCAAATAGCGTCACAAAAGTAAAAGACTGTAATAATTCAACTGTGTTTATGCCTCTCTCCACCAAGTCTCCCTTTTATTTATTCCTCCCTCTCTATGCCCTATTCTCCTCAACCTGGATTTGCCTTTGAGTGAGCCATAAGAAATGATACAGAAGTAAAAAAAAAAAAGACAAAGCTAGTACTAATAATAATCACTTTATTTACTCAGCACGTGCTATGCAAAAAGTCTGAAGTGTTGTATTTATATTGTATTGACTCATTTAATCAAAACAAGAACCTAGTGAGGTAAATGATCCTGTTTTATAGATTTAGAAACTAAAACAGAGTGCTTAAATATGATCCAAGGTCACGCAGCTGGTAAAAGGCAGGGTGGCAATTCAAACCCAGGTACACTAAGCACTACACTATACTGCCTCAAGTAGGTATTAACCAAAGAAATTAATTTTTTACTCTTAGCTAAGGATCCACAGGTTGGTTAAATATAGATTTTCAACTTAATTTTAACTTCATGAGATTTATGCACTGGTTTTATGTGTGATGCAACTCAACTCTTAGCCACACACTACTTTCTGACGCTTACAGCTAACAATTGAAAGAATGACAGACTATACTCTCCTATCTGATGTGTGTTCTGTAGCAACAACTCAGTCACTGTTATTTTGTCTCATCTCTAACTTCTGTACTAATTAAAAACACATTTTGTTAGATTCCAAAACAAATACACTGCATAGTCTATATACAGAATATTGTATTTCACAGGTTAGGTATAATAATGGGAATGAACTCCCTTCTCAACTTTGACTATAACTCTGAAACTTGAAGTGAACTGAAACCTGTGAAAGCCTTTCAAGATGTTAGAAATAGTAACTCGTATTAAAGAATACCCCAGTTCTGAAACCTGCTCCCCTCCAAAATACTCTGTCAAAATTTTAATTCTTTGTGATAAATTTAGAACACACCTTCCTACAATTTGAAGTTAAGCATATATCAAAAGATTTTTAAAGATCACTTTTAGCTTTAAAATCATACTACAAATGTAATACAAGTCCATTTTATAAAAGTGTTTCAAACAACATAGCATGAGTAAATCAAAAGCCCCTCCCTCCGCCTCCCATCTCCAGCCCTTAACACAGTTTATTCTCCAGAATCAGCCAAAACATTAGTGTCAGTAATGGGCAAAGTCATAGCTCTCTCATATCCCAATTACCGGGCACCCGCCAAAACAAAATGATTATAAATCACAGAGCAAACCAGTTGAGAGAACAAACCCTTGAACTACATTTTGTAGGCTGAATCCCATCCATTTACCTTACCTGCTGTTTGACACTGAGTTAATAAATAATTTAATCACTGTGTGCCTCGGTTTCCACCTCTGTAAAGTGAGGATAGCAGCAGTACTTCCTTACTTGAATCATGGTAGAGAAGTAAATAAATTACATGAGCTAATAGTTATAAAACAATTAGATGTGTTGGGCACAAAAAGTTCTATTTAGTTATCATTATATATTCTAAATAAATTAATACCCAGTGAATAAAAAGCAAAACCATAGAAAACATGTGCCTACAACTGTGTAGGCAATTTAATTTGTAGAAAAAACAAACAATTGTAAACACAGGAAAATACATTGTTTCTATAAATCCACAAGTATCCCCCTTATGGAAACAAAAACTGTTTTTATTAATCTAGCTTGGCTGTACTTTGGGTTCAGACTGTAATGACCAGCCCCACATTGGGGGACTAGATCAAGAAGTACATTTGGGACTTCCAGGCAAGACGGTGATATAGGTAAACTCAGCTTGCCTCCTTGAACAACCACAGCAACAAGTACAACTAGACTACAAAACTATCACTCAGAATCATCAGAAAATTAAATTGTATGAAAGTCCAACAACCAAGGAATTAAAGAAGTTACATTCATCCAGATGGGTAGGAGGGGCAGAGGCCCAGAGCTGGCCGAGAGGCAGGGAAAGGCAGAGACACAGAACAGGCAGTCCCACAACCACATGTGGTGGATAAAAATCAGGAGGAATACCTGGGAAGCAAGAGATCCTAGCCTCAAACCAGACCACCCGGCCCAGGTTTCCAGTGCCAGGAAAATAAGACTCCATAACCTCTGGCTATAAAAACTAGTGGGGGTTGGGACAGCAGAAGAAACTGAGGGAATCTCAAGTGTCTCCTCTTAAAGGGTCCGCAGTGGACTTAGGACTTACACAGACTTCCTCTCTCTGGACTCCAGCACTGGGGCAGCAGCTGGAAGGGCACCAATAGCATACATGGAGAAACTGAAGACTCTGGCGTCGGGGTGACAGAGGACAGCTTTCTCCTTTAACAAAACTCCAGAGGCCATGCAGTGGCATGGTCCCCTTTCTGAGCCCTCCCCAACGCAGGGCTACAGAGCTGCAACACCATGTCTGAGACTCCAACAACCTGGTTCACATGGGTTGCCCTGCCTGAGCAATTACCTAAGGCTCCATCCCATCCAACTTACAGGCGTACTTTTCTACCTTAAGCCATGCTACTAAGACAGAGAGTCAAATCAGCTCTACCTAATACACAGAAACAAACACTGGAAGGCTGCCAAATTGAGGAGACAAAGAAATATGGCCCAAATGAAAGAACAGAAAAATCCCAGGAAAAGAACTAAATGAAGTGGAGATAACCAACCTATCAGATGCAGCGTTCAAAATGCTGATTATCAGGATGCTCAAAGAAATCATTGGGTACTACAACAGCATAAAAAACACCCAGGCAGAAATTAAGGTTACATTAATTTCTATAAAAGAAATTTACAGAAATCTGACCTTCTGAAAAAGACCAGAACTATGAACATTAAATTTGCAATAAATTCACAACTATCAACAATTCAATCTAAAAAACAAATTAAGCAAATAAACAACAGAAAGAAAATCATAGATATGGAGATCATTTGGAGGATTATCAGCTGGTAAGAGGAAGATGGAAAATGAGGGAAAAGGTGTAGGGATTAAGGAGTACAAATTGGTAGGTACAGAATAGACAGGGGGATGTTCACAACAGTATAGGCAACAGAATAGCCAAAGAACTTACATGCATGACCCACAGACATGAACTAAGGGGGGGACTACCAGAGGGCATGGGTGTACCAGGTGGAGGGGGGCAAAGGGAGGAAAACTGGGACAAGTGTAATAGCATAATCAATAAAGTACATTAAAAAAAGAAGTGCATTTGTTTAGCTATCCGTATTCAGTGTATTTACCCTAGCGCACAGTTGGTAAATGCAGCAGGCTTGCTATACGACTGTAACTTGGAGACTGTCAAATAGAATGCACTTTCTTCATGGCTTCTGACTACAAAGGACAAGCCACTACTGTCAGGGTTTCTTCCTGGACTTCAGAGCCTTGGATTTTTCTTGAGACAATTTATATAACAAAAATTCATTCTCACTTCAAAAATATTACTAACAATAACTGGGAAAGCTGTTTTCTCTAATATTTATGCACTTCAGGATGACATTCTGAGAATAATGCCTGAAATGGATGCTTGAACACTGAATTTGGTGTACATGTTCTAGCTGTGACTCTCAAAGGACTAAATACAATTTTTTTCCAAAGGAAACAATTGCTACAGCATAAAACTATCAAATGCTATCCACAAAAAGAAAGTTCTATAAAATGTCAAGATATTTGTAAGAGTAGAGTGTGCTATAAAACAAAATGACATAAATTATAGGATCTTTTTATTTGTTGATTCTGAACACAATATATATCTATCTTTCCCCCAAAATATTTCTGGGATTATTCAAATACAAGGGTAAGAGATAGAGAATTATTTTCCTCTTTGGTGAAGGGCATTTCCCCGGCCAAAAGAACACCTTCGAAGCATAACAAATCCAAAGTAATAAATGTGGCAATGGCTTGGACAGACTGATGACAAAGGTTACAGCTGCAATTCACAGGCATAATGTTTTCAGATTTCTCAAGTCACATTTTAGATTCAATATATACATCTCTGAACGTGATGAGGAAACAGCTATTTTGAGTTTCCGCCTGGGCAGTGTAGAGAATACAGTTCACAGCTAGAATCTGGATATTTAGATAAGGACCTAAGCTTAGGATTCTACCCCAAGTTCCCCCTTTGCTTTTCCTGAGGCCCCTTTTATAATAACCACATAACACTCAGCCCTGAAAAGTTAGTGACCTCTGCTCTGTCCCAGCTGCCTTGTAAGTAACAGGTGCTTCTACCCTGTCCTATATCTGCTGCTCACTGCTGACTCAGACAAGAGGTCTGCCCTTCTCCTGGCTAACTGCACTCCCCCTCCACCTCTACAGATTTGGGGGAATCTGTAGGTAATAAATCTTGTGACTTTAATTCCTTTGTGTGAGTGTATTAAAATTGCACCTTCGATTCAACAACCCTGGGGTTTCACTTCCTGAAGATGGGAGGTCAGATGCTGAGGGAGCTCCTGTCGACCCCATGTGCATTAGTAAAATGCCAATCTTTGTGTGAAGAATCTGTGGACATACACAGAAATAAGACAAAAAGGAAAAATGATATATGATTATCTATGAGATATTAAATGTTTTTTGTTTTTTGAAATATAACAACAATAATAAAAACATAAGCCCTAATGAGAGTTCAACAAGTGATAAATAGAAATGTGTGTACATAAATATTGAACTATCTACATAACGAATAAGACTACAGGACAGAAATACCTTTCTTTTCCAGATACAGACATATAACTACAAAATTTCCACAAGAAACAAATAGGAATACTTGAGTAAAAACAAAAATTAAACTATTTTCCTGAATGGACAGAAATAAATTATTTTGAGGGGAGATTATTTTGAATTTCAATCAAAATACAAAAGGAAATAATTATTAACAGAAAATCAAAAGATGATTTAGAAAAACTAAAAAACAAAATAGCAAATAAAAAATTTTTCAAGTGTAATAAGGACTATGAAATATTTTTTAATAATTAAAATAGCATGGAAATGGCAATAAACTAGGCAAAAAATCAATGAAAATAAATTATAATATTGATGATAGTTATAATTAGTTAATATGTGCTTATTACATGTGAAATGTTTTACTTTTAGAATTCCCAAATAATTTATCATGCTAACTTAGATTCTTTTGTAATTAATTAACAGCAACACAAGCAGAATCATTTTCTTAGCTGATGTTCCTGTACTTAAACTTTTAATCAATTTCCTGGCTAAAATTGTTGCTTTTACTGCATCACCAATAAGTGAAAAATCACCAATTTTCTGAAAAAAGTGTTGGTCTTAATATTTTTGTTATTTTCATCAAATTGCCTGTAATATTCTTCAAAATTGTATTTTATGATTAGTAAGTTGAATTCCTGACACTTCCAAATTTCAGTACCTCTGTTCCATAATATCATTGAGAAAATACATTCTCTATGGGCACTAAAGCACCTGTGAGCTAGCATAAATTCCACTAAATTGAGGATATTCCCCATTTTATTATTTTGTATTGATATGTGTAATTATTTAACCCAAATTATCTTGACAGACCATTTCTTAGCTCTATTCTAAGTATCTTTCTTTGACAAATATTTTTACAAACAAAACTCATTAAATAAGTAAGTTTGCTTTATAATTCCTTCAAATGTTTGCAGAAATTTAGATGCTTTGAAATTGCAAGCCTCATCAATTTCTTCTCTGTACAGAACTCACATCACCTAATTTAAAATAGACACTCCAACTCCCATTGGAGAAATACTACACAGTATGGTCAAAGAATTTTAAAATTAAACTTGTTTACTTTTTGTGCTCCTATTATTTAATTAGTTCAGTTATTCCTTTGCCTTTGCAAGGATAAAATTATAATGTTCCATTCGTAATTTTTCCCTAGTAATTAAAATTTGCTAACAGTCTCCCCAAAAGTTGTATATGTGTGCACTCCATTCTTTGAGTTATTAATATTTCCAGCTGATTTTATACAAAATGCAACCAAAAGTTAGAGCAACTCATTCACAAAAGTTTAATACCATCATGGAAAACACATGTTAATCTGCAAAATAGCATTTCAAAGTCTCAAACAATTCTAAAATATAATTGATGACTAAAGTATTTGGATCCAATATTAGCCTCAACAAAAAATTCAGTAATTTCATTAGTTATGTATATATAAACATATTTATAAATGTGAGTTTAAGCGGTAGATATTTCTATTGGGACATGATGATGAACTATGGGTCCACAACAATTACTTCCAAAGACATATTTTTTCCATACTTTATCCAATAAAAAGTTTTTCCCTATGTTCTCCACCAAAATTCATATTTATATTAGCACAAAAACAATTTCATCTGCAATGTCAAACTTTTTCACAAAACGTATGTCAACTGTAACAGTGTAAGATGTTTTACCTTCAACAGAAAGAAATTCCAAGAGCTTTATTTTGGTTTTATGAATTGGATACAGAAAAAATAGTTATTACTGGAATCAACTGGATTGATTTCTACTTGAAGCATCCAGTGGTATTGAAATGAAACTGCTATCATTTACTGTTTATAAAGAAGTTCTGTACACAGTACATATTAAAAGTTATCAATTCACTTTTTGTACATGCTAAAGAAAACTTGGACTCCAACATGAGTGAATTTAATTTAGAAAAATAGTCATTTGATCTACACAAAAAGTCATGCGTCATAGAGTAAAACATAAGCTCAGTTGTGTGTGAATACAGTCTTCCTAATATATTCAGTAAGTATTAACTTTGAAAAAATTCAGTATTTTTTCAGCAAATGAATCTCTAAGTTCAATGGCTTTTATTATGACTTCCAGTGGATGGTAAATGTCAAAAACATTTATAGAAGTAAATTCTCATGGTCAACTTTCTTGAAAACAAAAAAACGGTCATGTAATATTTTATTAAACAAGTTGTAATTTTTTAAATCTCACTGGCAAAAAAGGGTTTATTACAAAATATATATCTTTTAAATTTACCAAATATTAAAATAACTGTATATATACTATTTAACAAATTAAAAAATCATAAAATGTACTGTTCCAAGAACATTCAGACAACTTCCTTTCACTCTGCAGCATGATTCCTCAGACTCTAATTCCCAAATATTTCATGTAAACTAACCTGAAATTTCCCACATTTCACCTGACCTCCACCAGCCAGATACAGTTATCAGTCCCTAGCCACTCACAGCAGAGCATACATTCCTTGAAATAGAGGTGTTCATATAATGGTATGCCTACACAGGATTAGGAGACCTTTCAGAGGTCATTACACAGGCATCTCACACATTATAAGGCAGAAACAGCATACAAAGTAAAGGTATACTAAAAGAACACTTTGTCATAAAATGAAAAATTTGACACAAATTCTAAGCTACGCTGGATTGTTGAACAACAGGTGTATACACAGGATTGTCCCTAACAAGCTGATAATAAATGGTCACACTTTTATATATATAATTATCTCATTCTCTCCCTCACACACACAGCATGCCCATTAGATGGTTCAATGATCATCTCCATTTTCAGATGAGAAAACAATGGCTCAGAGCTATACAGTGGCTTGTCCAAGGCCACACAACAAGGCACATCATCAAGTTACCCAAGATTAAAGATAAAAAGAGAATCCTAAAAGAAGCAAGAGGAAAGCAAAGGAGAGTGTTACCTACAAAGGAGTACCCATAAGGCTATCAGCTGATTTCTCAGAAGAAATCTTGCAGGTAAGAAGGGGCTGGAAAGAAGTATTTGAAGTCATGAAAGGCAAGGACCTACATCCAAGATTACTCTATCCAGCAAAGCTTTCATTTAGAATGGAAGGTCAGAAAAAGTGCTTCCCAGATAAGGTCAAGTTAAAAAGTTCATCATCACCAAACCATTATTATATGAAACTTTAAAGGGACTTATCTAAGAAAAAGAAAATCAAAAATATGAACAGTAAAATGACAACAAACTCACAACTATCAACAAATGAGTCTAAAAGAAAAAACAATGAAAACAAAAACTAAGCAAACAACTAGAACAGGAACAGAATCAGAGAAACAGATATCACATGCAGGGATTCAGGGGGGAGGGGGAAGGGAGAAATGGGGGGGAAGGTACAGGGAAGAAGAAGCATAATTAGTAGGCATAAAATAGACAAGCAGAGATGAAAAATGGTATAGGAAACAGAGGGCTCAAAGAACTTGTATGTACAACCTAGGGACATGAACTAAGTGGGGGGTGGGTGCTGGAGGGTTGCAGGGGCAGGGCGAAGGAGGGGATAAAGGGGAAAAATTGGGAAAACTGTAATAGCATAATCAATAAAAAATACTTTAAAAATAAAATAATATTATGTTAAGTAGAAAAAATCTGTTTTAGGAAAAATTAGAAGGCATAAATAAAAAGATAAAGGAAATTAAGATGTGGGTAATACCCCCCAAAATACTTTAATACAATATTTAAAGGGAAAATATTTAGAGAAATCATTAAAATTTGTAATATAAAAAGATTAACTTATAAATCAATAATATTAATTTTTAAACTCAGTGTATAATACAAATAGGTACATAACAAAAGTGCTATAAATAGGCAAAACCAAAGGGTATGGAGAGTACAATTTCATTAGTTATAAAAGAATAGCACATTTCCAGAATTCTATACAAACTTTCACCTGAAAAAATACTGTCAATAATAAAAGAAAGAGGGTTAGTTTGTTTGATGGTGGCCTGAATGCAGTGGGATGGAAACAACCATAACAAACTAGTGACATAGCCAAGACAAGGTCAATGTTTACCAGCCTTTCATCCAATAAACAAACTATAGAATTTGTCCTACAGAAATGAGAAGTGCAAATAAAAGTATGTACTAGAATGTTCGATACAGCATTATTTATAGTGCCAAAAGACTGTAATCAAGGTAAACACACAACAAAAAGAGAATGGTTAAATAAATTCTGGTACACTATAAACAGAATGGAATTATAGCAATCTTTAAAACTCACACAGTGATTATCTAATGATACAAAAAAATGTTCACGATATGTTAAACAAAAATAAGCAGGAAATGAAACTGTTTAATCTGACCTTCATGCGTTTGTTCATACGAATGGGAAAAAGGTTAGATTTAAATACACTAAAAATATTAACATCAATTCTTCTCATGTGTGAGGCTCTACCAGGAAGTTTTATTTATTGTTTGTTTCCTTATAAATTTTATTTTGTTGCTCAAGTAGTTTTCTGTCTTTTACTCCTATCCCAGCCCACTTCCCCCCAGCCCTCCCCACTTCTCTCCCATTTCCACCCCCGCCCCTAGCTTTTGTTCACATGTCCTTTATACTTGTTCCTGTAAACTCTTCCCCTTTTCCCCTGAAATTCCCTCCCCTCTCCCTCTGGTCACTGTCAGCGTGTTCTCTATTTCAGTGTCTTTGGTTATATTGGGCTTGTTTATTTGTTTTGTTGTTTAGATTCCTGTTAAAGGTGAGATCATATGGTATGTGTCTTTCACCACCTGGCTTATTTCATTTAGCATAATGCTTTCCAGTTCCATCGATGCTGTTGCAAAGGGTAGGAGCTCCTTCTTTCTTTCTGCTGCATAGAATTCCATTGTGTAAATATACCCTAGTTTTTTGATCCATTCATTTACTGATGGGTACCTAGGTTGCTTCCAGCACTTGACTACTGTAAATTGTGCTGCTATGAACATTGGGGTGCACGGGTTCTTTTGGATTGGTGTTTCAGGGTTCTTAGGATATAATCCTAGCAGTGGAATTGCTGGGTCAAAAGGCAGATCCATTTTTAGTTTTCTTAGAAAATTCCATACTGCTTTCCATAGTGGTTGTACCAGTCTGCAATCATTTTTAAAAGTATTTTTTATTGATTATGCTATTACAGTTTTCCCAATTTTTCCCCTTTATCCCCTCCTTCGCCCTGCCCCTGCAACCCTCCAGCACCCACCCCCCACTTAGTTCATGTCCCTAGGTTGTACATACAAGTTCTTTGAGCCCTCTGTTTCCTATACCATTTTTCATCTCTGCTTGTCTATTTTATGCCTACTAATTATGCTTCTTCTTCCCTGTACCTTTCCCCCCATTTCTCCCTTCCCCCTCCCCACTGAATCCCTGCATGTGATATCTGTTTCTCTGATTCTGTTCCTGTTCTAGTTGTTTGCTTAGTTTTTGTTTTCGTTGTTTTTTCTTTTAG
Source organism: Phyllostomus discolor (assembly GCF_004126475.2). Lineage (NCBI taxonomy): Eukaryota > Metazoa > Chordata > Mammalia > Chiroptera > Phyllostomidae > Phyllostomus > Phyllostomus discolor. Next base: position 65,946,449 of record NC_040909.2, read on the forward strand.
ACTCATTTGTTGATAGTTGTGAGTTTGTTGTCATTTTACTGTTCATATTTTTGATCTTCTTTTTCTTAGATAAGTCCCTTTAAAGTTTCATATAATAATGGTTTGGTGATGATGAACTTTTTAACTTGACCTTATCTGGGAAGCACTTTTTCTGACCTTCCATTCTAAATGAAAGCTTTGCTGGATAGAGTAATCTTGGATGTAGGTCCTTGCCTTTCATGACTTCAAATACTTCTTTCCAGCCCCTTCTTACCTGCAAGATTTCTTCTGAGAAATCAGCTGATAGCCTTATGGGTACTCCTTTGTAGGTAACACTCTCCTTTGCTTTCCTCTTGCTTCTTTTAGGATTCTCTTTTTATCTTTAATCTTGGGTAACTTGATGATGTGCCTTGGTATGTTCCTACTTGGGCCCAACTTCTTTGGGACTCTCTGGGCTTCCTGGACTTCCTGGAAGTCTATTTCCTTTGTCAGATTGTGGAGGTTTTCCTTCATTACTTGTTCAAAGAAGTTTTCAATTTCTTGCTGTTGTTCTTCTCCTTCTGGCACCCCGATAACTTGGATATTGGAATGTTTCAGGTTGTCCCAGAGGTTCATAAGTCTCTCTTCCTTTTTTGGAGATACTTGTTTCTTCCTTTTCTTCTGAATGGATGTTTCTTTCTTTCTTTTGTTCCAAATCGATGCTTTGAGTCCTGGTTTCCTTCCTGTCACTGCTGATTCCCTGAATATTTTACTTCACTTTGGGTATCCTTCATTTTTTTTTTCATTTTTCAACCCAGCTCAATCAGATCTGTGAGCATTTTGATTACCAGGGCTTTAAATGCTCCATCAGATAGACTGGCTATCTCCTCCTCACTTAGTTCTCTTTCTGAAGTTTGGCTCTGTTCTTTAACTTGGGCCCTGTTTCTTTGTCTTGGCACAGCTGATTAAGTTGTAACGGTGCGGGACCTCAGGTATTCACCTGGGCAGGGCAACCCTCTGCTGTGCTGCCCCAGTGTCTGTGGGGGAGAGGCCAGAGAGGGAACAATGTAGCCCACCTGCTCCTCTCTAGTGCACTTTTCAAGGGACTCCTGTGTGAGACTGGAAGTTTCTCCCACTGCAGCAACCCCTGCCACAGTCCATAGTCAGCTCTGGCTCAGTTTCACTTTCAGGCAGCCCTGCCTGTGCAGTCTGCTTCCTAGCTGCAGCCAGCCCAGCCCACCAGGTCTGCCCAGTCCCTCGGCTTTACCAGTTTGTTTGTTCTAGTTAATTTGTTAATTCCTTAGTTGTTGGAGTTTCACGCCGTTTGATTTTCTGATGCTTCTGGTTGTTTATTGATTTTAGATTGGCTGTTATCCTCCTTCTGGTTGTGCAAGGAAGCAAAGGGTTTCTACCTACGCCTCCATCTTGGCTGGAACTTCTATAATAGGAAGTTAACAAAAATAACAATTCTCAAATTTGGGCATATCATAAAGTTACCTTTCTGAACAAATAACTGGAGAATCGCTAGTTTATTACATGAATTAAGAGAGGAAAAATTTAAAATAGTTAGATGTATGTTCAGGGGAAAATAAATATTGGCATGTCTCCATATTATCCCCTACATCTCAAAAGGTCAATTTATAACTTTCCTTGAAAAAATATCTGATTATTTTAAAAAATAAAAAGTCAGCCCTGGCGGGCAAAGCTCAGTGCATTGAGCTCGGGCTGCAAACCAAAGTGTCGCAGGTTCAATTCCCAGTCAGGGTACATGCCTGGGTTGCAGGCCATGACCCCCAGCAACAGCACATTGATGTTTCTCTCTCTCTCTTCCTCCCTCCCTTCCTCTCAAAAAATAAATAAGTAAAATCTTTTAAAAAAGTAAAAAGTCCATTATATCCTGAAATTATTCCACACAGCAAAAAAATACCCATTGCACTTTTGTTATTAGAGCTATGAAAAAAGCTTTGAGCTATGAAAAATAAAAGCATTTCTGCTTGACTTACTATGCTGTGAGACCCACAGTAGAAAGGCAACTCTGAGGCTGACCAGTCACATCCAACTGCCCAGCCCCACCCCCACAGGTGAATAGGAAGGGAGATGAGAAAACTCAAGTTCCAATTCTGCTTCTCATTCTCTGCTCTTCAAGTCCTGTATTCATAGAATAAAAGGTACAAATAGCCAAGATACCTTCACTTTTATACACAATGTTGGGAAAGCATGGTTTTGCCCATTCTGCTCCCTTAGCCTGAAATGTCTGTACCCCACACCCACACTGTCTCCTTGGAAACTTGAATTTCTTTAAGGCAAAGCAGGATCAACACTGCCAACTGCTTTCCCAACCTCCCTTCCCATCTTCCTCCTGCAGGCAACCTGCGTCTAATTCAGACGAGCACCATTCTCCCACAAGACCCCTGAGCCTCAGGGAGAGCTGGCTCCACCCCACCCTAAACCATGATCGTTACTGGGTTGGAAGCCCAGGCTAAGCCAATCAAGCAATGGCATCTGTCTGGTTGTGGGAATGGGTAATTCAGGCTACAACAGTAGAGAGGAAGTTTGCTGGCATGCTAATGAGAAGGCAATTTCTCACTCTTAAGAGATGGCAACTGGACCACATAGCCCCTCTCTTCTTTGTGACATCGTTGCACTCTGGGATTACGACTGCCATTTTGCTTACAAGGAGATGACAGGAAATCACTGAGAACTAAATCACTGGATTCAGCTATGCCTAAGGCCACCTTACCTCTGAACCAATAGTTAAATGAGCTAATACATGTCCTCATAGTGTAAGGCAATTTGAGTAAGGATCTTGGTAATGTGTGAATGAAAGTTTACTAACTGGTAATGGACAACTGCTGTTGTTATCAAGCAAACATTATTTTTTAGTCTTCTATAAACAGAATCTTGATTTCCCCCCCGCCCGGGAATCACAACTCCCATTCTCAGTTCCCATGGTCTGGGTGGAACCGATCCCTCCCCACTCTAAGGTCCAGGGTAGGCAATACAGCAAGGACGGCCAATCAGAACATTGGCTCTAGTTTGCTGGAAGACTGTTAACATCTATCTATTGAGAGACCTATGTCAGCCTCCTACTAGAATTATGGGGAAAAAACAACCAAGCTATTGGAGATGCTTATGCAATAGAGAATAACCTAGATCTACTGTTAGCCATTTTGTACAAAAAGTAATGATATGGCTAAGAATGAAGGAGTCAACAAAAGAGCACAGAAGAGAGAATGAAACAGCCAGTCTACTAACAACAACATTTTAATTAAGCATCTTATCCATCTGCACCTGAACTTAATCACCCCAGACTTTTCAGTTACATGAGCCACAAAGTGATCTTCTGTTTCCTGAAGTTTGGGAAAGGTTTCTGTTCCAAGTACTCCCATTGTACCTTATGTCACTGTGCACAGCAGCTAAGTATCTGACTCCCCATGGACAGGGAGCGTCTATAATAGAGGCCATATTTTTCATTCATAAATCTTCCACACCTAAAAAAGAGCCTGGCTCGTACCACCAGGTATGGTACTTGAAGCAAGTCATTAAAACCCACCCAGGCTTGGTTTCCTAATTTAAAAAACAAGATGGTTAATCACAAAGACAGGTAACAACAAGTGCTGGGAAAGATATGGAGAAATAAAACAATCATACATTGCCAGTGGGAATGTAAAATTGTGTAGCTGCTTTACAAAACAGTTCAGCAGTTCTTCAAAATGTTAAACAAAGAAGGTACCATATGATGAAAAGCAATTCCACACCTAGGTGTATATCCCAAAGAATTGAAAACTTATGTGAACACCAAAATTTGTATATGAATATTTATAGTAGCCTTAATTATAAAGGCAAAAAGTGAAACAAGTCAAGTGTACATCAGTGGATGAATGGATAAACAAAATGTAGTATATACCCATACAATGAAACATTACTCAGCTATAAAAAAGAATGGCATATTGATTCATGCTATAACATGGATACATCCTGAGAAACATTAGGCTGAGTAAAAGAAAGCAGACACAAAAGGCCACATATTGTATGATTCCATTTATATAAATGGTTCAGAAAAGAAAAATCTACAAAAACAAAAAAACAGGTGAGTGGTTGCCCAGTGCTAATGGGTTAGGAATAATTGAGGCAGAGGGAGAGAATGTTAAAGAATATGGGATTTCTTTTGTGGGAGGTGAAATGTTCCAAAATTGATTGTAGTGATGGTTATACAACTGTGCGAATATAATAAAAACCACAAGCCAGTACACTGTAAATTGGTGACTTTATATATATTAATTATACCTAAATACTGTTGTTACCAAAAAAACAAGCCAGTTGAATGAAAGAGTGTCCAAGGTCCCTTGCCACTATGACCTACCACGATTCTATTACTTTAGATGAAATAGGAAAGATCCAGCGATATGATTCTGGACAAGCTCTTAATCTGTCACTTAGTTTTCCTATCTATAAAATGGAGATGAAAAGTACCTTTCCCATAAGGTTGTATGAGGGCAGAAAAAATTTATGTAGACAACATTGCAACAGTCCCTGCAAACAGTAAGCATTTTTACTGCTGTGGCTGTTGTTTAGCTGGCATTTGCTGACTAGCCCCTGGCACAGCCTGTGTGTGGCCCCACACACAGCCACTGTAAATCATGCTCAAGTACTGCAAGTCACCATCATCAGGTACCAGTATGCACCTTGTAAAGTATTCATTGCTTCTCTAACCTAGGACACCACACAGATGTATTCCCACTTCAGTTTCATCTTTTCTTTTTCCTAGGGGAGGTGGGGATGGAAAAAGAAAGAATGAAAATACAAGTAAGTTAAGGCAAGATTCAAGTAAAATAAATGTTTTCATTTCCCACTTGTAAACCAAAGCCTGATACCCAACTGCTACAAACAATTTCCATGTGTCTCCACCCTAGGTAAAGAGGAAAAAGGGCCAAATGTTCAGGCCTGATGATAGGAGTTTGGGTTTAAAACCAAGACTCCCAAACCAAGTCTCAGTTTTGGGTGTCTACCCTCAAGCTGCCAAGAAATGAAAGGATTTGAAAGAATTCTACCTGAGTCCTCTCAGTGGTTGTTTCTTCATAGATAGGGAAGGCTAATGATATCATCATGGGTATAACCATGACAACCACAGTAGCTCCTTCAATTTATTGGTTCCCCATGTGCCAGACTGTCTGTCATATTCTAAGTGAGTATTCTAATGCATGTATTCCAATAGATGCATTAACTTATCTAATTCTCACTACCAGCTTTATGTGGTAGGTACTATCATATCCTTTTGCTGGTAAGAAAACTTAACCACAGAAATGTTTAATAACTTGTCCAAGGTCACATGGCTCATAAATGACAAGGCTGTGGATTGGAACCACACTGATTCAGTATATATGCTACTTCATGTGTTGGGTTGAATTTTTGATTAGACACAATGAAACCACTGCCTCCACACATTAGAATAATTGAGACCAATATTATCTACCTTTGATTGAAGGTTTTGAATGTGCCGGCCATTGGGTGTTACATGAATTATCATCACCTCATCCCTAACAGGTTCATATTATCATCACCATACCATGTTACAGGAGAACAAATGGAGGCTAAGAAACCTACCCAAGATTACTCAAATTCTAAGAGACACACACTAAGACTGGATTTTGTTTTGTCTGGTTCTAAGACCAAGCATGTCAATAATGGAATAATTTGTTTTTTCTATTGGTGGAGTTGGGTCTTCCTTGGGTCTTCTTCAAACAGGAAGGGAAACAAGTTGAACAATGATTTATGGGCCCCACGGGTATATAATCTGGACCTCCTAAAACCCAATCCTTTGTCTGTATTTCTCCTTCCTTATTTGATATTCCCTCCTGCCCAAAAAATCCTCCCTTCCAAATCCCATTCCTTTATTTGGAAAATATGTGATATGAGTGAAGTGAGGTTAGGGAGATGAATAGAGGAGCCAGGCTGATCATGTGAAATGAGTGGAAACAAACCAGAGAAGAGAAAGGGAGTGTGTGTGACCAGATAGTGTCTCAGAAGAATCAAGTTAAACAAGAACAAACAAAATCCCAGCCATGTAGAAGACTGGAGGAGACACGTAAAGATGCTGGCTACTCCATGGGGTTAGGAAAATTATTTGAGATGCTCTCTTTCCAAAGCAGAAAATGGATGGACATCTTACTCATGGTCCACTTCTGGGCTCAACAAAAAAAAACATGCACATGGAGTGGCTTTTCCAGGATGGTGGGCCATGCTGGGCAAATTTCATTCAAGTCACTGCATGTCTAAGGGCATACAACACACAAAGATGTGCATTTGGCCAAAGACAAAGAGATCTTTCCTTCCACACAGGAAAGGCAGCCATGGTCTCTCCCTAAACCCTTTAGGACAAAAAAAATTAAGCCTTTAAGACAACAGTTTCTTTAGATATAAGCACTGGACAATCTAAATATTTAAAGATTTGAAGGACTTCCGGCAAGATGGAGGAATAGGTGGTCGCACCGTACCTCCTCGTACAACCAAGATTAGAAAACCAATAATTTACAACAATAATTTACAGTCAGAATAACACCCAGATCCGGCAGAGGATTTATCTGAATGGAAGTCGGGCAGCCAAGAAGTTGAAGTAGACGCGTTCGTCCGGACTGGTAGGAGAAGACGAGCCAGCGGGCGCGGGGCTGGCTCGGGTTGGCGGCGCGCGGAGGTCGGGGGAAGGTTTGGCGCGAAATCGGCGCAAAAGCCATCGGGCGCGTAAGAAGGCAGTGGTGATCCCTGAGTATGCAAGCTGTGGCTGGCAGACCCAGAGGGGCAGCGATTGTGGACCAGGGCAGAACTCGAGGCCCGGAAGCCCAGACAAGGGTCTGAGTCCAGGGGAACAGAACTACCGCCATTGTTTTCTCCCGCTCCCGCTCCCGCCCCGCCCCCACATATAACGTCACAATCTAGCGACTGGGGTGCCCAGCCCCGGTGAGCACCTAAGGCTCCGCCCCCCACCGTAACAAGAGCAACCAGACCAGAAAAAAAAAAAAAAAAAAAGGAGAGACGGGGGAAAAAAAAACCATGTTTTTAACAGAGCAAATCAATCCCCCAGGACTCATCCTTTTGAGCGACCAAGAATTAGCCAATCTATCAGATGTGCAGTTCAAAACACTGGTGATCAGAAAGCTCACGGAACTGGTGGATTTTGGACGAAATTTAGATGAAAGAATGCAGAGTACCATAAAACAAATGCAGGAAGACACGCGGAGAAGAGCCAATAGTGAAAGGAAGGAATATGAGTCTCAAAACAATACAGTGGACCAGAAGGAAGATAGAATCAACCAAGCAGGAAAGCATGATGAAATAAGAATTCAAAAAATTGAGGAAAAGATTAAGAGCATCCAAGACACCTTTAAACGTTCCAATATCCGAATTATAGGGGTACCAGAAGGGGAAGGGGAAAAGCAACAGATTGAGCACGTATTTGAACAAATAATAAAGGAGAACTTCCCCAATCTGGCAAAGGGAACAGTCTTCCAAGAAATCCAAGAAGCTCAGAGAGCCCCAAAGAAGTTGGACCCAAGAAGAAACACACCAAGGCACATCATAATTACATTAGCCAAGGTAAAAACGAAGGAGAGAATCCTAGAAGCAGCAAGAGGTAAAGGGACAGTAACCTACAAAGGAGTTCCCATCAGACTGTCAGCGGATTTCTCCAAAGAGACCTTACAGGCAAGAAGGGGCTGGAAAGAAATATTCCAAGTCATGAAAGACAAGGACCTACATCCCAGATTGCTCTATCCAGCAAAGCTCTCATTTAGAATGGAAGGGCAGATCAAGTGCTTCTCAGATAAGGTCAAGTTAAAGGAGTTCATCATCACCAAGCCCTTATTTTATGAAATGCTAAAGGGACTTATCTAAGAAAAGAAGATAAAGAAAAGACATGTATAGTAAAAGGACAGCAAACTCACAAATATTAACAACCACACCTAAAGCAAAACCAAAAGAAACTAAGTAAACAATTAGAACAGGAACAGAACCACAGAAATGGAGGGCACATGGAGGGTTAGCAGCAGGAGGGTGGGAGGAGGAGAGAGGGGGAAAAGGTATAGAGAATAAGTAGCATAGAATGTAGGTTGAAAATAGATAGGGGGAGGGCAAGAATAGTACGGGAAATGTAGAAACTAAAGAACTCATAAATATGACACATGGACATGAACTAAAGGGGGAAATATGGGTGGGAGGGGGTACAGGGTGGAGGGGAGAGAAGGGGGGAAATGGGACAACTGTAATAGCATAATCAACAAAATATATTTAAAAAAAAGATTTGAAAAAAAATCAGTGTTCTAGCCATGGGTCTTTAATTTTCAAATTTTTTCTACATGTCAGAATATGGAGCAACATATAATGTCTAAAACCCAGAGTATCTGTTTTAATTCCAAAGACACCAATTCATTTATCAGAGATACCATCTCTGCAGCCAAGGAATATAGCCTCAAAGAGCACATGCCAAAAGACCATCTGCTGTCCTGTGCCTCTGCACAAGTGAAGATGTGCTTTTACCCCATCTCCAAGAATGAGGGCTTTCCTCACTCTTACCCTTCTGAAGGAGCCAGACAAGTTGGTTGGTACCAAACTGCTGGATGACTTCACCCTTTGTCATCCACGAGGCACATGGAATGCCCACAGTATGCCAGATTATCAGTCAAGTGATGGCACCTGTATGTTATACCTGCTTGGCACGCTTTGAATGAGGCTCCCTTGAGCCACCTAAAGTTTAGCTACCTGTCATCTGCACCTGCACAAATTTCAGAAGCAAACATAAATACCCAACAAAAACATATTTCAGGAGCTTATTCAAAAGTGGACAGATAAAACCAATGCAATCAACACAAATCCCAAAATACAACAACAAGGTAATTAACCCAAAGTTCTGACTCACTCCACATGTTGGGTATACCTCCTTCAGTTTTTTAGTCATTTTTGCAAAGTTCTGCATTTTTTATCCATCCTAGATATTTAATGTGACTTTCAACCAATACAGATAGAATAATCATAACCATAAGAACTAACACATATAAAGCTCCTTCCTATATTTGCCAGGCATGCTACATCACATTTTACATGCATTATCTCATTTATTCCACAGAAAAAATGGATGAGGTAAGTTTTACTATGTCCTTTTATATACACACATATATTTATGAAAGATAATAGTAAATTAGAAAGGCTAATAGCCTTTAGATTACCCAAAAAGTGTTAAAAATGCTCTTTAAACCCAAGTCTGCAGAACTCCAGAGTCCCCACCCTTAACCACCAAGCTATGCATGACTGACACCCATGACTGCACTGGATCAGGATTTGGGTACCCTTAAACTGGTGCCAGAGGCCTAGACGGTGTGCTAAGCATTAATGAAACTCTTTTTATCACTACAGCTAAATGGCTTTTTCAGTGCTTTGATTTTTATTTTATAAGTGGGAATATATATGTCAAGGAATGAAACAAGTCTTTAGATTAGTTCTGTGCCATTTGGAGAGGATGAACTTTGAAAGACGGAAGCAAAGAAATCAAATTATCTACCTAAGGGTCAGGGGCTGTGGACACCAATGTCTCTGTCCCTCTGTCCCTGACAGAACATTAGGGTGAATGAAGACTGCTTGCACTTCAAGCTGCTACTCTCAACTCCTCAGAAGGAAGCGTTCCCTGCAGATGCCAAGAACACAGCAGACACTGAAGCAATTCCTTACCAGTGTCTTTTTATCAGAAACTTAGTACTCAGATATTTTATTTTGGGTTTTTTTTTTTGCTAACATATTACATAAAATTCATTGTGTAAAACAGAGTCTTCCCCAAATAATGTACACATTTTGGAGGGGTATCTAAATAGAGTCTTAAAAAGAAATTCAAATTAAGCTGACATCTACCTTCTGGCCTAATAAAAAAATTATTCTGTCAAGTCTTAATAAGTGCTAAGGCCAGAAAGAAAAGGCAGCTGCTTATTCTTGGGGTACTACCTAGTGTAGTGCTGAAAGTCAAAATGCAACTGAAAGCCATGTTTCTTACAGAAATGGTAACTATACCTACGGATAACTCATTTGCTTCTGTATAGCCATATATTTAGTAAATACAAGATGGAACCAGATGAATCTCCTAAGCTTTCTGACGAAGATCTCTGTAAATAATGACACTAAGATGTTTAAGTTGATAAGAATGTGCAAAAATAAGCTGGGAGGATTGGGGTTTGGGAAGTATTGCTTCCTGGTCCAGTAGCACTGTTGGGTCAGTGAGTGAACACATGAGTGAAGAAGAACAAGTAAATAAACAAGTGCATGAACAAATCAATACATGAACACATCCATGGGTTACTTCCATGTTGGTCAATGAAGTAACTTAATTCTCCACTTTGTTTCATATAGCCACTAAGACATGTGCAGGTATGTGAACACCCATCCCCCATCACTGACCACAATGAAGACAGTTGAAGATTCTAATCAAACCAGTCTACACACACTCACAGCAGATGTGGCTAAATGGATAGAAAACTCCTCCCCTAAGCCAGGTCATGATCACTGTGGGGAATGAAAGTGGCAAACGTGTGGTCCCATTTCCCAACCTGCTAAGCACTGTCCTGATGGAGGTGGGGAAAGAGACATTGAAAACTATGCATGAATTATAAGATAATAACTACTTTGCAAATAGTGAGCTGTCCTGAGTGGCTCTCTCATTTCCCTGGGAACTAAACACCTTGGCAGGGAAAAATAATACAGAGAGACTATGTAAACATATTCAGATCCAACCTGACTATAAACCTCCATGCAGCCTAATGCGGACCTAATTAAAGTGTCATTCCCAGTCCCTCCAGTGTGAAAATTAAAGTGGTTGTGAAAAGGCAATTCTACAACTAACCCAGTAAACAGCTCAAAAGGAAGGCTTTGGTGTTCACAACCTGAGACTGTGAGGAGAGGAGCCAGCCAGGCAGTCACTCCTCTGTGCACACTTTCCTCCTTTCAGCATCCCGTACCGGACCTGCAGGGTGGGAACTCTGGGAGCATCTCTGTGGAAGAAGCACTGTGCTCTCAACTGCTTCTGAAAAAGCATCCACTTCAAGGCACTGGGCAGACACTAATGTCAACATGATTTGGCCACAGAGACATGAGCAGTCCCACCCCCAGTTTGGCCTCTGGGCTGCTCCTATTAAAGCCAGCACACCCCTGGGCTCCCAGAAGCAGCCTCCCAGCCTTCACAGTCCCTCAACTGTCACATGCTAGTGAGTCAGGAACAGCTATTGTACTGAAGGAAAGAAGAGGCTACAGGAAGAAAATGTGGGGAAAGTTAGTCAAAGCAAGACAGTACAGAGATAGATGTTTTAATCTTCCCACCTTTCATTATCAAATGTTCTAAAGAGAAAGGAGTGAAGTGCCAAGACCCTGTTCTCCCGAAACAAACACAGGTGACAGGAATCACTGATTAATAACAGTCTCTAAGAATCAAGTATTCACAGCAAGCCAAAGGCTGTGTCAAGTGCTTTACACACATTTGCTCATTCATGCCTCTGCCACCTGAACACCAGGCCCTATCACTACCCCCAAGATAAGCCAAGTCTCAAAGACTTAGCCACTTGCTCAGGATGCCAGAGATATTAAGGGGCATCAAATTAGTGTCTTTTATGAGGACAAAAACTACCTGGTCCAAGGTGAAACATTCCTTGAATGAATCATTTATGTTAACAGTTGATACTACAAAAAATCTTTTCTTCAAATCCTGCTTGAGCCAGCTTAAAGAAGCTCATTTCATCTGCCTCAGTGAGGGTGTTCCCACTGCCCAATGCAGAGGTACAACATCCCCATAAAGTGATTTTCACATTATATGAGGCAAGCGGTTATTCCACAATTCCTAAAGGCAGTGTGCATCAGCAGTGCCCTCCTGATAGGGTCTGCCTGTTTAACAATTAAGATTTGGTGGCGGGAGAGCAGAAGCTTTTCTCTTAAGGCTGCCTTCAGATTTTAGGTCCAGAAGGTCTTTTCCAGAATAAAGCTGATGGGCACATGATAATAAAGAGCAATTAAGGTGATAGAGACAAAGTGGCCAGATGGGGGGGGGGGGGGATAGAGAAGAAAAACAGAAAGAAAAGAGCAAGCAGGAACAGGATTAGCTTCCCTCATAGGAGTCTGCAAAATGCCTGCAGAGAACACCTAGTTCAGAAGATTAGCAATATTTTGCACTCAATGCATATCTTACAAGCCAGGAAAAGGAATGTGCCTTAAAAAAAATTTACAGACCAATCTGGATTCAGTAACAGAGAGCTGCCATCCCTCAGTAAGAGTGACGTACAGGGGTTGGGGGCTGGGCAGCCCACGAGGCCTGTCCCAGCCCTGTCCTCCTATGTTATTGCAAAACAGCAGTGCCACTTAACGCTTACAAATTGAAGGCAGGGTGGACTTCCTGGGTGTGTGACCTCTGCAGTCAGAGCCCTGCACTTGACTTAATGTTCTGCTGCTGCTGTCTTGAAATTCCTAATTTTTAACAGGGAACCACACATTTTTATTTTGCACTGGGCTTCACTAATGGCACAGCTGACTGGCTCCCACTTTTTGTTTTTCTTTGAATTTTCAAAAAGCCTCATTTGACTTGGACATTACTTATATTTTTTTACAGATAATTTGTTTCATGGGCTATTTGCATTCTACATGACCTGGCTTGGTTGTCTTAGATTCTCAAAACTTGCCATTAATGCACAGAGTAGGCATTTCTTCACCTCATCCTTAACATGAGCTCCAACCTGTAAACCAAAATGTACTCAGTATGACTGTAAGAGCCCAAAGAGAAGCAATACACAGATGTCACTAGTGGGTTCAATGGAGGGATGATGGGGCATGGTGTGTCTTTAACCCCAGGGTAAAACTCCATTCCAGATCCTCAACCTTATCCTACTTCATTTTCAATAACATGCTCACCTCCCAAACGTGCACACAAGCAGGAATGCACACAAAGGTGTAACACATGCATCGAGAGAAAAAACTTGCAGCTCCAGAGGCCTATTATATCCTTGGTCCCATGTATGTTACGAACATCAGAGAGACAATTTGGTCTTTACATGCTGTCCTCAAATAGGGTTTCTTTGCAGAGGAAGAACATCAAATAAAAAAATATATATATACTGGAAGACCAAGTAGTTATTAACAATTGTATAGAAGACTATGATAGAGAAAAATGTTCTCTATATAATATAGAATAAAAGCATGTTTAAAAAGGTACACTGAGTATGATCAGTGTATTGTTTCTGAAAATGCATACATAGGCATGGATATTATGGTGGAGAGTAGGGCTGGATTTGATCCCATAGCTATCTCACTCAGCAAAAACCCCACCCTCCATAGTGTCTCATGGACAAAGGGGTGGCTAGGATCAGACCATCACTGAGGTCCTCTGCAACTCTTCCAGGTCCCCATTCTGGTGGTCAGGGCAGCCCAAGCAGTTCTTCCACTAATACTCCAAGTCTCAAAAGCAAACTGGCTCCAGCAGACAGACTTCACTGCTCTCACAGGAAACTTTAATGCTCATTTGGCATGAATAACGGGAAAGAAAATTTTATATATATATATATTATATATAATATATATATATAATAAGGATATGGATAATGGTTATAAGTGCCTTATGACTCAGGAACTTTAAAAAGTTAAGCTTATTTTCCAGAGCAACTTAGGGTTTATGGCAAAATTAAGGGGAAGGTACAGAAACTTCCCATGTACCCCCTGTCCCCACAAATGCACAGCCTCCTCCATTATCAACATCTCCCATGAAAGTGGTACCTACACTGACACATCATTATCACTCATAGTTTACAACATTCCAGTTCACACGTGGGGTTACACATATGGGTTTGACAAATGTATGATGACATATATCTACTGTTATAGTGTCGTACAGACTAGTCTCACTGTCTCAAAAATCCTCAATCCCTGGCAGCCACTGATCTTTTACTGTTTCCACAGTTTTGCCTTTTCCAGAATATTACAGAATCAAAATCATATAGTATATAGCCTTTTCAGATTGGCTTCTTTCACTTAATGGCATACATTTAAAATTCCTCCATGTCTTTTCATGGCCTGACAGCCCATTTCTTTTTAGTGCTGGATAATATTCCATTGTCTGGATGTACCATAGTTATTATTTATCCATCACTTACGAAGGACATCTTGGTTGCTTCCAAGTTTTGGCCACTATGAATAAAGCAGCTATATGCATAAACATCCATGTGCTATTTTCTGGGTAAATGTAAGTTTTCAGCTCCTCTGGGTAAATATCAAGAACCATGACTGTTGGATTGTATGATAAGAGTATGTTTAGTTCTACCAGAAACCACCACACCGTCTTCCAAAGTGACTGCTATTTTGTATTCCTACAAGCAATGAATGAGAGATTATTTTTTAAAACATTATTTCTGAGGTATTCACTGTAAGACCCTTTCCTATCCAAGGGCAAAGGATACTTTTACATGGCACAGTGGAAGCTCAAGAGAAATGTTCCACCTTTTGAAAACCCCTTCAGCCCCTCATGCTCAGTGCATGGCCAGGCTCCTTGGAATTTCCCCATTCTGAAAGAGAAGCTGTTTGGAAAGCCGGGCTCTGTGACCACCCATGATCTGAATTACACACAGGTGTTCAAAAATAAAGAGGGATCCAGCATAATTAAGAGCATTAAGCAATCATCTCAGCCCAAAGAGGCAGTTGAAGAAAAGAAGAACAGAGTTTAGGCAGCGCTTTGGGAAATTAATTCCACAGCCTTTCACCAAGTTGAAATCTTGGCTTTGGACACACATAAAAATGAGCCTGGCCTGATCTGAGCTCCCAGTGGACATCAGCCAGATCACAAAGTTGACCCAATTGGCCTGCCTTACCACAGAGAGTGCCACTGCTGGGACGGCAGATGGTATTACTGGTAAAAACCAACACAGTCAGACAGGACAGCAGACAGAGAAATGGCAGACAGGGCTGGAAAAGCCAGGTGGGAGTCTCTGCTTTCAGGAGAATCATGTTTACAATGCATTTTTTAACAAGGAACATCACAGTGGCCTTTGATCTGATTTTCTTCTTTTATACATTTCAATCATTCTTTCTTTACATCATGTAAAATATAGCTAATTATTATTTTATTTTCTCTCTTGTCACTTAGTACTGTTGTATAGTGGTAACACATGGCTGAACTCTACCAGGGAGGAATGTCTTTTAGAAAGAACTGCATTAGAAACCCTTTGCAACAAAGAAGGCAGTGCCCTTGTTTTCCCACAAAGTTTCAGGAACCTAGAAAACGATGCTAAGTTACAAGTATTATTTCTCTTTAAGTAAGCCATTACTAAGTATAACTTTATTTGTTATGAGAAACTCAATTTAAAAAAAAATTAAAGCCATTGTTTAATGGGTAACACTGACTCTAATGGTCCCTGTTTAACACACGCCAGTCTTTTAAAAGGAGCGTTATCCAAACATTCCCCCTTTGTTAGATTTTTCTCCAATCTTTAGGGAAACACTATCTACCTTTAGAGTCATTTTGTTTAATATCTCCATTCATTTATGCTATTTACTGAGTATCTGATATTCCTAATAAAACATCAATACAAATATCCAGGTTGTCTAGGAGGGGAAAAAAAGTTTTCCAACCTTCCCTGGCTGATCAAGGTAAACACTTCCACAACCCAAGTGTTGTGTTAGCCATGCTAACACAAATGCCTTTTATTTTTCTTCTTAAATTACAAAAGATTTTCATTTTACTCAGCAATGAGCCTGACTAAATTGAAATTCTCTGCATCAGAATTAAATATGTTCTATCTACTTAAAATAAATCATGTATTAGTTATCACTAACATTTAATGACCAAAAAAATGGTAATTCTCTCCAATTATACCACTGATGTCATCCATTTGTGCACCACCAATTCTTCTGGTCATCAGCATCATCAGAGCATCAGCTCTGGCTTAAGCAGCAAGTTTGGTAACAGAGCCAAAAGTAGACACACACTATTTTAAAAACACGCTCCAATTTTCATCTAAGTATATCTTTATTTATATGGCTTTCTTACCATAAAGATGCCAGTCCTTTAAAATGCACAGAAATCACTTTCTACACAGAAGAACAAGGTGCTATATCATAACAAGGACACAGAAGTATAAAGCGCCTGTTAATTAAACATTGCTTTTTCACTTTCTACCCTGCATATGTGACTGTTAGGTTCTAAGCCAAGTCCATAAATAAGAAAGAAAATGGTTAGGCTCCTTCAAATGAATGCCTTGCCTGTTTTTTTTTTTGGGGGGGGGGCGGGGGGGTTGTCCTTAAATGAAAGACATCAGCTACTAGCTATATTATTTTTTTAATCTAATTTCCTAGTAAATGTTTGATTTTTAAAGTCCCCTTCACCACCACCCCCCCCAAAAAATCACTGGCAAACAAACAAATTATGAAGTTTGAGTCAGGACTAGTGGTTTCACATTAATCCTAAAGTTTCAATATATAGTACTATAGGAGGCTGCTGGGTTTTAAGTTCAAAAGTAAAGAGTCTGTCTTGACTTAATATGCAGCACTTCAAGGGTTCACATGGAAAAATGAATACAACTACCATGTATCCATGTGAGTGAATTTCACTAATTCTACTGACCAAAAACATTCAAGTTACTAAAGAATACATACAGTAGGATAACCATCAATATCAATCCTCGACATGGCAAAAACAACCCTGTATTTTGGGGAATACATGCACAAGCATTAAAAGTATAAAATCATGGGGATGAAAAACAGCCAGCTGAGAGCAGAGGTTGCTTCCAGGGGAGACACATGGGGATTATATGAGGGAGGGATGTGCCTGGAGTCTCTTTCAACCTGGACAGAAATGTGTTCTTTCCTAAACTGAGCTGCAGGTACATGGGTGCTCACTGAAATGTTCTTTGTTCCTTTTTGGTGTGACAAGTTCCATAATAAAAATGGAAAGATAAAAACACACAGTTTTAAGATAAATAGCTTTGTAAATATCTGCCAGATTTCTCTCCTCAAAAGTTGTTCTCAACTCAGAGATCAAAGAGCTCAAGGCCAAGGCATCACATTTTCTTCAACAGCTGCCGCGCTGGTTACCGACACTAACCCTGCATCCCAGTATAAAGCCCATTTCCACTGCTTTCAAAAGTGCTTATTTGTACCTTGAAGAATTCTTTCACCCCAGTATTCTGCTATGCAAGTCATCTCTGACAGAGATACTCTCCACAGTTAGGAAAAGGGACTGTCCTGCTTCCCAACAGACACAAAACAAAAACAAATACAGGAATATCTCTCTATAAGTATCTTTTTAATTTTGAGTTGACGTGAATACATGCATGGGAAGAAGCTGGAAGCATACCTTCTGTATAATTTTGGGACAAAGGAGTGTAAGGGAAAGGTCAATTTTTGCCAGATGGGGAGTTTATTCCCCCACGCCCCATCTCCTTCCCCACCCCCATCCTGGAATATTTAAACCTGGTGCTGCAATTGCCATAAGGACAGCGAGACAAAAGAGAGAAGCACCCTGTCAGCGGCAAGGATAACGACTTGCTTCCACAAGTACAAGAATTTGTTGCAAGCTTACCGAAGTTACAACTGTGCGTTTACTGTCAACACGCATCATACTGCAACAAAAGCCATTATTTAGAAAATAAGATGAACACATTTAAGCAGCTGAACCCTTCTTAAACCCAGAGTAAGCACGCAAAACAGTGGGTCTGTAACAACATGCCTGAAGAAGGCCATAACAGAAAACCCGAGACTGAACAATTTCCTATTTGAATACACTATTTTCACTGAGATTTTTTCCAGCTGCCTGTGGACGGATATTAAGATGCCCTACCTGCTTTCTCAAAGCCCAACTAGCTTCTTTCCAAATAATTAAAATGCAACAAACTTTCTATTAAGAAATTTCTACAATACATCACTAGAAGAGTCCGTCATTGATTCCTTAATGATAAATCAGTTAATTACTTAACCTTTCTTAATGAAATGATTAACATCCTTTCAATAGACAAGGCAAGGTGAAGGGACTTAGCGTCCTGCTATAGATTTCATCAATGGGTGCCAATCCCCTATCACTGCACCCTCTAGTTTTCATCAGTTGCATTTTCATATTTTATAGAAACCCTTCATTCAAGGACACAGACACTCTAGTTTTAAAACTTGGCCGATCAGAGATTATTTTTCAAAGTGCTTCCGAGTGTGAATAAAAATAAAAGAACTCGGTATTATAGGAATATTCCAAATCCCATCCAAACTTAGAGCCAAGGAAACTGCAAAGTTCTAGACACAAAAATAATTGCCAACTTTTTGGTATCCTTTAAAATCAAGCCACACCCAAAGACAAATGAATTTTTTTTTTTATTCAGGTAAGGGCATTTTGGACAAACACTTTATTGCTGGGTCTCTTCAAAAGGCATGTTACTAATTACTAATACAGACAAAAAATGTACAACTTTTATTAAATAACTCTTTTGATCTTAGTGGTTAGATCTTTAGCTGAAGCAAGCCCTGAATATTTAAACAATCCTCCTTTACATTTTATCTACCTTTCTCTCATAACCTTGTAGTATACATTCTTCTTAGGATTCTGCTTTCTTTATTTGTGTGGCATTGTTGGCTAAGCTATTTCCATCAATATTCCTGCAGACCCCATCACTTACAATGATAGCTGATTTCTCAAGGTGCCTAGGAAAATTCAAATACTTGGGCCAGCAGGGTTAATCTAATGAGTAAACAGTTCAGATTTTAAAATTAAGATGAAATACTCGGAGAAAAAGCAAAACCAGAAAGCCTTTTGACACTAATTGGTAGCTATGACAGGACAACACCCACTGGGAACATGGACACAAGCAAGGCAAAATTTTGAAAGGAAATGTCTGGCATTTGGTGAAAACCACTGATGCTCCAGGTTGCCCCCACCACCCTGTGCGGCTGGGAGGCTCTGGCTCTGCCTATTTCTCTATGTGTCCAAAACTTTCCCTTGGTGCTTCACTCTGGACTGGGATCCCATACTCCTACCAAGTTTCCTGAGGTCCAAGCAGTTCATTTAGAACCTTCAGAAGAGTTGGAGGCTTTTGCCCAACTCTGCAGTGGAACAGTCCAGTTCTCTCACTTAAGTGGGCATCAGGATGATGTTTGAAAATGTAAAGGCTGGCCCCACCCACTCCAGTGGCCAGGTCGAATGTAACAACCCATCTGGAGCCTCAATACTTATGTACAATTTAAGAGCACCAGCTTTGATTCCATGTAGAAATTCAAACACGTTACAAATAATACAGGCCTCAGGATAAAACAAAGAATCAATCAGTAAAATCAAAGTGAAGATAAAGATCTCAGTTCCAGAATCTCTGGAAGCATAAACTGCTTGGTCCACGGGTCTCTGTTTAAATGTGCATCAGATTACCAAGAAAGTTTGTTAAAAAATGTACATTCTCACATCAGTCAGCAAAAATTCTGATCCAAGAATCTGTATTTTAGTAAACCCCTTGGCATTCAAAACACAAGCACACCCAATGATCTGGAAGCAGGTGAGCAAAACACCTCCCCTTGAAACGCGCTGAAGTAGGACCAAGTGCCAACATGCTTCCACTTCACATATGAGCACCACATTGCCTCTGGGGCTCACACAATCCAGGAGAGAAGGAGACCAACACCTCTGATCCAGCACCACAACCCAGGGGAGTGACTCTGGGACAGCAAAAAGTCCAGCAAAGCTCACACCTCACCCTCCTTCCCATGAGCCGTGGTAAATGTCTTGACAGCAGCAAGAGCATCTTTAAAAAATGGGTAATAACACAGCACCTGTGCCTTTAGATCAGCAAGCTCAAAGAACATACCTTAAATCACCACCCTAATCCATAGAAAGAAAGCCTGGAACACAGAAAGTCTCATGACGACTCAACTGCTAAGCTGGGAGAAAGAAAAATAAACCTCAGGAATTCCATTTTTGAGTTTCAAGCTAGACATATCAATACCCTAGTTAATAAAGCTGATCACAGAATTACTAGCTAAAAATCAGAGAGTCTGGAAAAACGTGGATGTCCCCCTGACTAACTACTAACAAATATGTATCCAAATACAAAATTCAGGGAAAAATCTTTATCCCATCCTAAATTAGTCTATTCTATTTGATATAAAGAGACCAATAGTGCCACACTCAGATCCATTTTTAATCCCTCAGTAAATTGTCCTATAACACACAAACCTCTGACATCTTCAAACTGTTGAGATAAAACAGAATGACATGAGCTTTCCAGTCAATGATCCCTCCAAGTCAGCTGTTTGTCTAAATTAGCAACAGCAGGAGAAAATAAACCCATCAGAGCTATCCTGAAGAAACAGAACTAAATAGTAAACAAAACACTTGAACACAATTTTATACGTATCCACGTTCCTTTAAAGAGAAAGCTATTTTATTAAAACTATGATTTGGAAAGAAAGTGCAATTAGCTTTGCACCAGCACTGCCGAGATGTTCCCGAACACCAGACATATGTAAATATCTTGTGGTATCAGTTCCATTTGAGTAGACCTGTCAAGATATTTACTGGGCTTGACAGTACTTCTGTCTTTAATTAAATTTTTTCCCAGATACTTTAAAGTAATTTAAATAGATTATTAGTTGTCAGGATCTAATAAAAATTTTGTTTACAATTTAGTTACTTTAAGTACTCCAAGTGAAGAAATTAATTTAACCCCATGTCGACTGAGGTGTTTCAGCATCAAGATGAGACCACTAAAAGGCTCCCACTATCCTTGTACTGTCCCAACAATCTTACATTATTATGACTTAATTGCAAATATCAAGGCACTAAAAATTGAACCCCTCCCCCACTTTTTTAAAGCAAAATAGGTTGGGGAGGGTCATAAGGAAAACTAATTTACACTTGTTCAAATACAGGTTCTTTCTTTTAAAAGCAGCTCATTCTCCCAGTAGCTGGCTAGGTAGGCATGTTTTTCTCAATTTAAATCCCATAACACAACTACCAAACACACCTGTTGTGCACAAGGCAGGATATATATTAAAAACTGGTATCAGGGGAGTTCAAAAAGGAAAACAAGCCTTGCAGAGATATCCACAGCTAAACTGGTCAATAGATTTCATGACCCGGTAAAATAGTACCAGGACAAGGATACATCCAGCTTCTGGCACAACCTCCGGGTGAGAGGGAGCCGACTTCTAAACAAGGCCTGAAAAATGTCTCAGTACAAACTGACTTAATTAATAAAAATAATTCATTAAAGAAACAAAGAACAAACACTGTCTAATTCTTTCCCAACTGCCATGCAATTTACCCCACTATACCTCCTCTTTCCAGAATAGCAGCTTTGTAGCCCTAATTGCAAGAACATTATCTATGGGATGCAAAAACCAAAACACTTCTTAAAATCAAACACTCCTCACAACATTTATTTTTAGATTGGTGACACAAGCCAAATCTGCTTAATTTCCATTAACCACGTCATCACATGCACATTGAAATAAACTATGTAGAGCCTGGGGAAAAGAAAGAAAAACAACTGTCATGCATAAGGTACCCATATTAGGCCAGGTTCTTCCGTTTCAGGGATTGGTCTCATCTCATGACCTGCTGATGTTCCAGCTTTTGGCACCTCTAGCCTTAATTCATCCAAGTACAATGGAAGAGAAATATTTTTTAAAAATCAGTTTAAGATGGCTCCTTGGATCACACATGTACACCACAGACCAGTGTAACAAGTCACCAGAAAGATCATTTAGAAAATACACGTGCCTAATTGCAGACTTCCTTGGCTTGCTGGCTTGACTCACAAACTCTGTGTTTGATCACCTGGTAGGATTACTACCATCAACTAAAGAAAAAAATTCCCTGCAAATAGTAAGAGAGTAGTTGGCTCATGCAGAAAGTTCACCTGTCTATTCAGCAGATGCCTCTCTTAAAGTTATTTCTTTAGAAAACAAACCCCTACTTGCCTTAGACCTTTGTTAACTCAAGATTCAAAAAACATACTTTAAAAAAAAAGGACAATACTGCTGGCTTAGCTAAAATGGCATTTACTATGACTAAATTCAATAAAAAGAGTGTGACACCTAACAGGATAAAAAATGGAAAAGAAAAAGCCCTAAGCAAAAAAAAAATTTTCTTTTTTAAATCACAAATACCACCTGTGCAAATCCAACTATGCTCTGGAAATCCTTTCTCAGCCATAGAAAAACAGCTCATGCTCAATGCCTTGAAGTTGCAATCAAGTTGTAGTAATTTAAGATTACTCAGGGAGCAAAGGGCAGTGGGAGCTCTTTGGAGGGCTCCCCTCCCTACTTAATGCTCTTCAGTCAGGGGTTAAATGAGTTTCTTTAATGTAAGTACCTTAAAGTAACTGAATCATAAACAAAATTTATACTATTTTCTGACAGCCTGCAATCTATTTAAATTTTACTAATGTGTGCCTAAAATTATTTTTTCAAAGACAGAATTCTTGCAAAGCCCTGTAAATATTCCTGGCATACCTAATGAACTGTAATTGGTGCTATAACTCCTAACATTGTCTGAATACATATACTTTTTTGGTGATGCCGAATCTTACAAGGTAACATTTCGAAACAGTTTGAGTCTTAAGTAAAACATGAAAACTAAATACACAGCACATTTAGATAGGGTTCAAAAGAAGTTGTCACATCTGCTCTGTTCTCCTTCCTCTTTCTTAATGTTGGCATTGGATTAGCTGTGGTATAAATATATTTGTTTAGGAAATATCACAATTCTTCTGTTAATATAAACAACTGCTGAAAACAGACATATCCTTCAATAGAGCCTGAGAATGTAAATACACAAGGTCAGGGATAGAGTCTCAAGAGAAGCAAGGAAAAAGTTAGTAACAGACAACTATCCCTAGGCTCAATATTAACCCAGTTAAGTTTTGTTATTGTTGGTACAAATGATTTAACTAGAAAATATTTACAGCTTTTAAAAAAACATTACATATTACAGAAAACTGCCTAATAGCATCCATGTGTATATTTAACCCACATTGTTTAATTACACAATAAAAGGTATACCCAATAAAAGCTATAAACTTTGAAACATGTTGGGCAGTATGGTTGTGAAACTCTGACGTATAAAAAACAAAGTACTTACTATGTAATCAATATTTGTTAATTAAAAAGGCAATCCTTAAATGACAATTATTTTTATTCTTCTGTATGTGTTTACTTGTCCTATTTTCTACTTTGTTCTATTTAATTAAAACTGACATTTAATTTGGGGATAATTTATAGCAAAAAAAAGTGTTACATTTATACTCCAGAATTTAAATATACACAAAATCTTACAGACATCTTCAGCTATATAACCCTCTTAATTTCAGAGTTAATTTGAATACTTGATGTTTCTTTCATTATACTTTGATAAACCTGTGAAAACAAAATGCTAAAATAATTACTATTACTACTCCCTTTAAACATGTAAGCACTTACATTTTCCTAGAAAACAAGCAAGGACAAGATAGAGAACTTCAATAAAAGTAGCAACCTGGTCATGTTGAATGTCGTTCTAAAAAAAGAGGTTATTTCTAATCTGCAGAACGCTCCCTCTTGCCTGTTTAAATTCCAAGAGTGGGCTGACACAAAACTTCATCACCGGTTTTGGGGTTGTTTTTTTTTGAGCTGCACATCATATTTAAACCCTCATATTCAAAACCCTGGCTTCCCTGACAAGACATCTTCTAAACTTGATGTGAGAAAATGTTATCTAACTCTAGTGTAGGAGTCTAGTGTTAGTAAAAAGAATTCCACTGCACAGTTTTGGGTTGCAAGACAGCCTTCGAAAGACTTAATATTCTTTTAATACGGTTTGAGTGCATTCTCTTCATAAACAAGAACACATTAAAAATAGTAACTTGTTTAGCAACTCAGCATCCATAAGGGACTCAAATGCTACCTAGAGAGAGGCTAGTATTTCCTTCCAAGTGAGGCTTCACTTGCACCACAAAGATCAGCATTTGCAGTGGTCTATTTCTGCATTAGTGAGTATATAGCTTTGCTGCTTGATCCAATAGTCCAGGGTTCTTGACGCAGAGCTCCTGACAACAACCCAGCAGCAGTTCTGTTTGATCTCTCCTGCTTCCTTAATTTGGGTTGTCAAGGTTCAGCAATTGGAGGCTGTTTACTTTTCCAAAAAAAAATTATTTTTTTCCTCTCTCATACTAACCCAATGTGTAATAGAGGTGGGTAGGGAATGCAGCCAGTGACAAGATGTTTCAAAACTTTTTTCCCCCTTTGCGCTGTGAGATTTTAGCTGATACCTTCTGAATGATAACTCATTGAGTTCCTTTTTATATTTTCAGTATTCTTTAATTATTAGATATTTCAAGTAGAAAAGTCACAGAGGAAAAACCCCATTCCAATTCTCTGAAACTGTGAGCCCAATTTTCTACTCCTAGATTCAAAGAGATGGCTATTCTACTTTGAAAATCAACACTCCAGTGTAATTCTGAAAAAGATTTGATACATTTTTCCCTGGAACTGAAAATAACAGCAGCTCTTCTGTCTCAATTATGCAGGTTAACCCTCGGTAGAAAAACACCTGAAATCTGACCATTTCTCCTCAAATTCTAGTCAGCACATCTTTGCCCCCTCCCTAAACGGATTCTCACTGTGAAAACACTGGGGCAGGAGGGTGGAAGGTAAAAATTTTGCAGAGATTCTTCAATATATTTGCAGCAGTTAAAAATTCTTTTAAATATCCTTCAGGTTTTCTCAACCCAGCTATTATGCAAACCCTAAATTCTGAACCTATGGACAACCAAAGGCTAAGTGTAAACGGTTTCAATATACCTATAGACTCCTTTCAAAGAATACGGAATGCCCCTCCAGCATTCCTGTTTAAAGAGCAGTAACCAAACAAAAAGGACATCGAACTTAGAAAATACCTGTGACCGGACATGAAAGAAATACCAGCCTCTCATAAGTGGGCTGGAGAAAATCAAGGGCAACCAAATTAAATGTTTATATTAATTTCATTACTCAGCCAAAGCCTCAGAGATGAGGGCTGGGGGAGGGGGTTATTGAGAACAGGAAAAATTGTTTCGTTTTGGTTTTCTGGTCGAGCAAAAGGAACATGAATTAAAAGAAACGCGTAGGATGAGCCCAGCCTAAATCAATACACTTTGTAATCAGCCCGGCAAGGGTATTTGGACACAATGACTTGGAAATAATTAATAGTTATAAGGAGGGAGTAGGGAGAGAAGGGGGCGAGGAATGTCACCATATTTTATCGGAACACTTTACACTTTACGCTAAACTTTGATGTCCAGATTTTCGGATTTAGGAAAGGGGGGCGAAAAAAAGGAAGTCCAGTATTTGAAGATGGGCACATTCCTGGCTGCGGCGCCTATCGCTACACTCGCGCCGCCCATGCTGGCGCTTTGGGAACAGAGAGCCCCAGGTTCAGCCCGGAGCTCTGGGGTGGCCCTTGCCCCTCCGCCTTCGTCTGTATCTTTCGTGGCCGCCGCCGCCTCGACTTACCCGCCGAGTCCAGGGAGGGAGTGGGAGCTCCGCCTTCACGCCCGCGGAGGTGGCGCGGGCAGTACCATGGTCCCCGGCGCCGCTCCTCAGTTCCTGGCCCGCTTGCTAGCAGCGCGCTCTCTTCCTCTGGCAAACTTTCGGGTTCTGCCGTCGACAAGAAACCGGGGCGACCTTCAGCAAGTCTTCCCAGTGCAGGTTGGGGAAAACTGAAGGGGTTGAGATGAATGAATAGCTGAAGGTGTCAAGACAGAGGGTGACGGGCTAGGAGGACCCGCGAGCGCGCGTGGAGGGAAGAGAGAAAGTGGCTCAGGGAATCCCGGCAAGAATCCCGAGACCGGGAAATCGGCCCAAGCAAAGTCGGAGCACCTTCCCCGGTATCTCGCAAAGTTGCAACAACAACAAAAAAAAAGAGGGTAGAGAAAGGGGGGTAGGGGGTGGGATAGGGATGCGGACGCACGGTTTGGAGTTACAACTGTTTATTTAGTCCTTATTCTCATGGGGGGCGGGAACTGCTCTGGAATTGGGGGGCGGGGGTGGCTGCTGCAGGTAGCAATTTCGAAGCAAACACTTGAGACCCGAGCATGCGACTTAGTTTCTGGTCGCGGAAACCTCCACTCTCCCGGGACTGAGGCGGAGCTCACAACAGGTGGGGAGGGAGACTAGATGAAGGCCAAAAGCAGAAGGAATCAAAGTTTCCGATCTCGGCTGTATCTGGGGAGGAGCGGGGTGGGGGGCGGGGGTGAGGAGAGGCGGAGGCAGCGAATGACCGCGACCCCGAGGCAACTAGCAAACTCCCAGGCTCCGGGCTCTGCCACCGCAGTCTCCACCCGAAGCGCACTCCGTCCCAGCACTCTGGCTCAGCTGAGTCCTCGAAGCCGGATAGGAACAGAGCTCGGGAGGAAGGCGGCGAGGGACGGAGAGCCACCGGGACAGTGCCGGGGGACACAACGATTTACATGCGTCTCAGACAGAATGGGGCTTGGGAATCGCCCCCCCAAAACACACACACACGTTTCCCAAACTTAAGAGGAGTGAAACCAGCAAAGTGTGTGTGAAGAGGGAAATCTGGGCGCGGACACTCCCCGTAGTGCATCTAGCTCCCACTCCTGCCCGCCGTGCTGGTCCCGTCGCGGGGAGACTGGGTTCAGTGGGCCGAGCGCGCATGGGTTACATGTCTTGCTAGGTGTGTGCAGATGTGTCTGAGTTTTCTGGAGAGGCGGGGGGGGGGGGCGGTGTGAGCGACGAAAGAATACCCCCGCCTCCGGATTCGGGGCAAGGCATGCGTGGCACCGGGGAGATACCCCCGGCGCGCGGGGCCCAGGACGCGGGTGTCTCCAATCTTTACAACGCCGCCCAGGGAGCAGCCCACGGGCACCGAAGAGGCATTCACTTGGGGAGTTAGAAGGAAAAACTTTGTTCCAAGTGCAAACTTTGGGCTCCAGAGACTCCCCGCGAGCGCCTACTCCCGCCGCGGACCCGACCCAGAGACTCTCGCGCACCCCACTCCTACGCAGGCACCCCAACGCAAGACATCGAAAGTTGCCCCTGGCGGCCTGGGCTTATTGATTTCTCTCTCGCGGCGACTGTGGAGAGCGCAGATCCAGGCGTGAAGGGGCCGAGAGGGACGCGATCTCGCCTACCCACCCACCCCCATTTGACTTATGCAAATGAACCCTTGTGCAGCGTCTCTGGAGCCCCCTCCACCCCCGCGCTGGTCTGCAGCCCCCACCCTGATCCCGTAGCCTGGGCCCCAACCCGCGGCAGAAAGCCTGAGAAGGGAGGACTAGGGAAGATGCACGTGGAGCCTGGAGGTGGAAAGTAGTTTTTTTTGGTTCTTTTTTTCTTTCCTTTTTTTTTCTTTTTCTTTCTTTTCTTTTCTTTCTTTCTTTTTTTTTTTTTTTTTTTTTTTGTGCTGGTTGTTGTTGTTTAAAGTGGCGGAACCAGGCAGTAGGCGGCTTGGGAAAAAGTGGAGCAGAAATGGAAAAATACAAACTCACCCGCTGCAAATGGTCTCTCGGTGCAAACTAAGGTGTTTTCGGGCTTTTCCCCGCGCGTGCCCACTCCCGCCCGCGCGCGCACCCCCGCGCACACACTCACTCGCGCGCACACACGCACTCGCGGGCTAGGGACCGGCCGCTGCGAGTACGGCGTGCGACCGCCACACAATAAATAACAATAGATTCCTCCGCTCGGGACTAGCTTCCCGTAGCCCAGCTAGCGCCGGTGGCATTGGCGGCGCGGGTGGCGCCCGGCCGGGGGCGCTCCCCAACTAGTCGTCAGGCCTCTTGCCAGGGCTGCCTCTCTGCCTCGGGGACCCCCAAGGCCCCGGTGCCTCCAAAGCGCGAGCCGCCACCGTCCCCTCAGCCCACTCGAGCCCCGGCCCACTCCCCTCCCCCCCACACCCCTCTTCCTCCCTCCCCCTGGCCTCCCGGAACAAATAAATAAATAAGAAGCGCGAGAGAGCCCAGCTCGTCGCGGAGGAAGATGTTGTTATTTTTTGCTGTTGTGCGTCCCTGACGTCACATCCACCTGCTGGGTAAACAACAAGGCTCGCAGCAAAAAGAAAAAAAAAGGAAAGAAGAAAATCACCGCTGCTAGAGCCTGGGGCGGGGTGGGCTGGGGAGAGGGGTCCCGGGAAGCGGGCTTGCGGAGCGTCCGGGCTGAATGGCAGAGGAGAGGGCGGCAGAGCCCCGCAGATCAGGGAGGGAGGAGACGCTGAGCGGCTGCAGAGGGACCTGGCTGGAAAGACCTGGAAAATAGGGGGCCTGGGGAGGAGAGTCTCCTCAGATGATGAGGAGGGGGCCCCTCAGACTCCTGGAAAACGCGCGGCAGAGCGTTAACGAGGGACGAAAATGGGAATGGGATAGCCATTTGCTTGGTTTCTGAGCTAAAAATATAGAAGGAAGGGGAGAGATGGGCAAAGCTGTGAGTCTGCTCTAGTTAAAAGTGAAAGTGTTTCGCCGGCAGTGACAGTCGAAGGAGGGGCGGCGAGATGGTGTTCTCCACCACTCCCTTCCCTCCCCCGTCCTCCCTCGGTCTCTCCTCTTTCTTTCTGCACTTTGTCCAATGAACGAAAGCGAGTTCGGAGGTGAAAGTTCAACAGAAGGACAAACCCGCGTTTGCAAAGAAGCAGAAACCCGCCAGCGAAGGGTTTTCCCCAGTATTTAGAGTAAGGAGAGTATAGTGTGGGACTCGCTTTTCCTACTTCTCCGTGTCAGATTCCCCACAGAAAAGTGCGGTTAGGTGTCCTTTGAAGGCAAGTGGCCGCCTGAGGAGCTGGATTGTAGCCGCGGCTGCTTTAGGAAACCGCTCAGGGGCTAGCATGTCAGCAATTTAACACAGGTTACCTGCTCTCCAAGAGATCATTCACTTGGGAAAGCTTTGTCCAATTCTTTGAAAAGGTGAGATTTCTTTTTGTGTGCTGTTTTGAAGTTTGGTGGAATTTAGAAATCTGAAGGAGTAAATGAGGAGCCTGAACGAAATCTTTTGAAATATACATATAAATGTATAAAACAAAGGACACTAGTATTTATTTTGCTTTATCAACACAAGTAGAGAAAGAAGACTTTTGATTTCCAAAATGTGACTTAGATATACAGCTCTATGGCTTGTTGTTAACAGGAATAATTTCCTTCACCCCAGGTGCTGCCAAGTTCCCAAGCCAGTATTCCCAGCGGCTGGCTGGCTGGCTGGCTGGCTGGTGTAGTAGGCCAGGTCTGTATGAGAGTGTACTGAAGCCACCCTATGAATCCTTAGAAAGTACTCTCCCACTGGTGTTACGGCCAGCACAGTTGTAGATAATATATATCCTGGGAAGGATATTGTAAATTCTTCTAGATAATTTTTTACAAATATTGTTAAAAATTCATTTACTGGAGAATTCTAAATTTCCATTTCAATAATAGCATAAGATTACTACTTTAAAATTTTATCTTTTTTGCATGTAAAAAAATAACAAAGCCACTCATTGGTGCTACAGAATGAAACCAAAGAAAGGGAGAGTGTGCTAAGGAAATTCCAGCATAGTAGTATTCATATTGAAGGCATTCTTCACAAAATTCTATGTTATTCAGACACGACCAAATCTTTTAAACTAGAATCTAAATAAGGAAAATGCATTTTGGTTTGAGTAGAACCTCCTAGCTTCTTAGAGGCTAGAGTTCATGTTGTCTTTGAGTCAAGACATTAATTAAGACTTGAATGACACACCTACTACATTCTGGACCATATAGTAGGCACTGAGGGATGCAGAAAGTAAATAAAATCCCTGCCCTTGAGCTCACAGTCTATAGCTGTCAGTAATAACATTTGATATTTACTGAATGCTTACTATGACTTAAGCACTAATGTAAAAGCTTAATGTCCAACTCAGTTAATGCTCTCCACAACACTTTAACATCACTGGAAATTCCATATGCTGAATTCACATGGAATTAAATGGAAATCTACAAAGTAGCCTGTCTATGGGGGGTTGTTTTTCATTTCCAAAATGTTTATGCCACATATAACATTTTATGGTATATGTCAAGTTGCTGAGTTTTAACTCAGGGGAATAGCAGTTTATTTAAATGTGACAAATTTAT